>NC_044201.1:3093758-3432508 GCF_900880675.1 Sparus aurata | reverse complement strand
GTAAATGTAACAGATCAATTGCATAACAATGGTTTTGGGATGTCCTGTCTCCACGCAGGATGTGTGTATAAGTGGATATCAGTGGTAGCCAGCTGCTAGGATTTTGTCACGGTTTTCTTCATACTGGCTGAGCATCTTCTGGAGGTCATGGTCAGCAGGAATCACCTGCAGAAAAAAAGGTGTTTTCTATTTATATCAGAAAAATATCAGAGTTACGGGCTGAGACAAAGAAACTACAGATTTCAAGGTCCCTAAGACACCTTGACATCACATGGAGAGAGGAGGATCAGCAAAACAAAGGCATCAGAAAAAAGTTACATTTGTGTGGTTACCTGAAACTAATGTAGGTAGTACAGTATCTACATAAACAAAAGTATCTACATGAACCAAAGAAAAAAACGTGATGGTCAATCACCAGAACAGGAGCAGGAAGAGGGGATGAGGTACGGTTGATGAGCCAGTCCTCGTACAGCTGGTGGATGGACTCCAGATACTCCTGGTGAACAAAGATACACACGCACACACACACACACACACACACACACACACACACACACACACACACACATATACACACACACAAACGATTGAGGTGCGCAACTCAACACAAAGTTTGATCTTTGCAATTCTCGAAAAAAAAGAACAACACCCAATTTGTCTTTTTTGTTGTTTGAGTTTGTGTCCTCACCAATGGAATGACTTTCTCCTCCTCTCTGCATCTCTGTTTTAACCTCTCATGACAGGTCTGAGGAGAGGTCTGCAGGTAGACTGGAGAGGAGAGCAAACAGTCAAAGAATGAACAGCAGTCCAGTTCAGTTCAGTTCAGTTGCAGCATTTTCATGGGTTAGGGTTGAGTGTTGAACAATTTTTCATGTTTTTAAAAAACACTTTGACAATGACGACTTGTTCTGTGCCATTTCTGAGGATGACGATCTGCTGAACTGCAGTGTTTATCAGTGTAGCGCAATATTGCAACTTCTGTCACTGGAATGTATTAGAGGACAATAAATTCTGTGTATTTGAAGACTGTGTAGAACAAAGACCCTGTGCATCTCAATACTGTTCTAAACACACTTCTTATTACGGATTTGTCTTCTGGTTTATTGCCAAGAGAAAAATATTTAATAAGCAGACACTCTGGTGTCACCAGAGACATGCACATTTTAAAAACCTAGGTGAATTAGTTCAATATCCAGTATACTAAATAACATTTCCTGTCTGCGTATCATACATTCACAGTTCAATATAGGGCTGCAAGATATATTGTTTGAGCATCGCTATCGCGATGTACCTGTGTGCAATACTTACATAGCACTTCCTGAGATGTAGGACGCAAATGAACTCATCTAATTTCAAGGGTACCTGACACACACTGTGCATGCAGACTCTGCATGCTCAGCAATCCACCATTCACATTAGTTCTTAATCAGTGTGCCGAAGCAGACCAGCCCCTGCACATGGAGTGAGTCGCTGGTAACAACATTGAAAAATGAGCAATGAACAAGAGAAAATCGCGAGAACGAAGACTTGGTGCCAAAAAGAAAAGCAATGTCAGTTATCTGGAATTATTTCGGCTACAAGAAGGATGATATTGACCAAACACGTGTTCTGTGTCGACAGTGTGTTGCATCTGTTGCCACAACGAGGTAACACAACTAATCTGTTTGACCATTTACGTGGGTACCACACAGCAGAGTCCTGCACAGGTCTTATTTTGAAAACCCGCCCCTACATGCCATACTTCCGACCCGACCCGTTTTCCTACGGTAGCACATATTACATTTCGCACCCGAGCCGACCCGCTATAAATTGTTACCGATGCTCGACCAACACCCGAAGGAAAATTAGACAGGCGTAATTTTTAGTAATGAAAGTAAGCCAGCTGGGGAATGGGAGTTCTGGGAGGGCGCAAGCACGCATGAA
This sequence comes from Sparus aurata, assembly GCF_900880675.1. Lineage (NCBI taxonomy): Eukaryota > Metazoa > Chordata > Actinopteri > Spariformes > Sparidae > Sparus > Sparus aurata. The sequence continues at coordinate 3,430,585 of NC_044201.1, read as the reverse complement.
TGAGCTCATCAGGGTTCATACACATTTTTCAAGGTCAAATTCAAGCACTTTTCAAGCACTTTTAAGGGTCATTTTCAAGATTTTCCAGCACCTTTTTGCTGGGGTAAAATACATATCTACAGGAATATAATACTCATGATTTTTTCTTATCACAATTATGTACATTGTATTATGCTGTAAACATCTAAAATTATGTTTCATGATAGCAAAAACTTCAGAAATTAATTATCCAGTCTGATCCCAATTTTGTGGAAGACAGAGTTATAATGTCAAGCACTTTCAAGCACTTAAACTGAAATCCAAGTACTTTTCAGACCTTGAAAACACAACATTGAAATTCAAGCACTTTCAAGGATTTCAAGCACCCGTACGAACCCTGGCTCATATGAAATATAAATGCTTATCATTTTGAAATGCAGCATAACATAAAGTGCTATTCAGGTCATCTGATGAAAATTCCTGTATTTTTTCATATCGCAATATATATCGCAGGGTTAAAAAAAATCTCAATGTCGGTTTTTTCCAATATGGTGCAGCCCTAGTTCAATATTTCTATTCAGATAGGATGCCTATAGATACTCATTACTTCTTCATTTGAAAACAGGGTAGGCATGCAGAGGTTGTAAATCTGCCATCAGTGTCTGTCTGGAATCTTAAGAAACCACTGTAACTACTGCATTTCTTACATTCATCAAATCCTGATTAAATGTGTGTTTGTATTTCTGCTTTGTGTGTTCTCACCAATCAGATCAACTGGAATGGAAATGTTAGTTATGATCCAATCAAACCACTCAGTGAGGACAGCATAGTCCACCTCAGGCATTTTTCCACTGGGGAAAAAAAACACAATAAAGCGGACATTAAGATTTTTCATTAACATATGTCAGTATATGGTCAAGCAATATAAGCAATGTTTAATAAAAAACCTTATATGATCTAAATTTGCCACCATCATAGATTTTCCATACCATTTACACCTTCTTTAAATAGGGCAATGCTGTAAATCAACCAGCAGTTGTTTTATGTTAATCTTGGATTAACCATAGTGTACATCAATCAGTGTTTTTAAGTACTTATATGTGTCAGGTTTTTAATTCTCTACATAAGTCAAGAAAACAGACATTTTCTCTAACACAGTTTGAAAATATGTGACATATTGTATTTTAATATACTGCTATATTGTGATACAAAATTAGTCAACCAGGACACAAAATGTTATCCAGTCTGCCAACCTTTTCTCATATAAATGGCCTTTCAGAGAACATTTCTCTAGGAGGTATTAAATATAGACTATGATCTTGAATTATTATACATCAGAATATATTAACGCAGAATGAGAGTTTAGCTCAACTGTATTTATTCAGTCTCTTGGTCTGATCCAGGTGCTGAAGTGTTACCTTTTAAAGAGATTCTCCACAAAGATGTACTTGGCACTGAAGATGGACCTCTCCATCATCCTGACAGGAGCTGACTGGAACCAACAAGAGACTTTAAGGATATACAGCTGAATCCTGATGAGGTCTTATGTTTGTATCACCAGTCCACAGCATACAACATGTTTGTCAGAGCCACAGGTCACCACAACATGTATCATTAGTATAAAACAAAATGTGTTTCCCGCTTACAGTACACACTTACTATTGTCGAAAGGTGTCTATCCAGCATGGTGAGTTGAACATATGTCTGCAGTGTGATGCCCCAGCGTGCAGGATCCTGATACATCAGTGCCTGCAGAGACAGAAACAAACAACTGACACAACCCCCATACTATACAAACCACAGGACTGAAGCTGGGTGGTATGGCCTTAAAATAATATTGTCATATATTTAGGCCACATTAGCACTTCATAAATGTTGATGCAACAATGTAATGCAATAAATGCTACAAAATCAAATATCACAATATTTTTGAACAAATACCTAAGTACTGATATTGTGGGGATGACTATTGGTACTTTCACAAAATATTAACACAATGAGATATTTGATAAATTATCAACAGCAATATGGATATAATGTGGGTAAAGGCAAGTATTAGAACAAGAAAACGACAGCAGTTTACTTTTTTGCAGCCTCTAAAATAAGGAAAAGTCATATCGTGATATAATTTTATCCAAAATCTAAGACCATACGGTATAGTCTCATACAGCATAACATTATAATATCCATATATTATCCAGCCTTACCCTTCATACATGGTATGATGTGGATATATAATGGCCCCCTCAGGATGGATTATGATAATTTTTGCAAATCTTTATGAATGTATTGCTATAATTAGGCTAAATCTCACTGTAACACATTACACAGGAGATATCTGTGTAAATTAGGCAGATTGCATTGAAATTCAAGTGTGACACAAATTTGATGTAAAAAAACAAAAAACAAAAAAAACTCTACCCATGTGTGTAGATTGGTCTTTGAAATGTCAACAGACAACAGTCCCTAAGGGCCTCTTATAGGTCTTCACATTTTATACCACTTTCAAACCAAAACGATTTATGCTTTTACCACTAAAAATGGCAAATGGTTTGACATCTTTCCCATTGTCAGTTGAGAAGTACTGTTTTGTTTTTCTTGTGTGTCATGCTCATTATCATGAGGGTGCCTGGAAAACAGCAAAAAGTAGAAAGCAGCAGATTGTATTATACCTCATCACACTACAAGCCTCTACACACCGGGGGCATGAAGTCCTGTCCGTACTGATGTATTAACACATTAAAACATCAAAGTTACAAACAACACTATGCTGCCCCGGTAGCTTAGCTTGTTTGTAGAGGTAGATCAGCTCCCAGGTTCTGTGACGTATAATGTATTTTCATGAAAGTAGTCTGATGGATTTGAAGACAGCTCAGATGGATGAAACAGCTTCAGTTCCCTGTCAGTAAATCCCACATTTACAGCAGTCTGTCTGTGCAGGGAGCAACCAAGGTCATTCATCCCAAGTCACCTTTGTCATATAGTCTTCATAGTTTTGTTGTCCTTAGTTATATAATACAAGATAAACAAACATAAACAATCAACAGCTCTGCCATTATCATGAGTTGTCATGTGGCGTCCGTTTTGTGTAACATGATAGGCTCATGCCTTCATTTGTGTTGCGAGAGGTTCACGTATATAAACAGTGCGTACACACAAAATGGGGCCTGAAAGAGGTGTACACCACTTCCCATGCAAAAATGATTATCTATAAAAACAAACTTGACAGGAGAGTATGCGCACCTGTAAGCAGAGGCAAGGGGAACTGGTGACACAAACAGTAAGGTGGTATGTTGAAGCAGACTGTAGAAATTAAATGTGAGAGGCATTATTCTGTGTATAATAATACATCTCATAATTGATTTTACTTCATATCAAATGTTTTTTATAGATCCACGTCATCATAAACATTCAAACCAGTGGTTTCATTTGGACCTGTGCTTGTAGTGAAGTATAACTATTCCATAAACACCTTTTAAATTTAAAAGTTATCAACAAACTCAAATCTATAATCAATATTTGTCCGTCTCACCATCCCGTTCCCAGCACAGCGGAATTGTCTGATCACAAAACCATCATGGGTTTAAGAAATCCAAGATTACATCAGATATCATCAAAGAATGAGTACTGCACGGACAAAACAGTAGTACGATCTTAGTTTGCATAAAGCCTGGTTGTGTAGTTGACTGCAGTGAACACCATCGGGCACAGATGGAGCACACCAGAGACACACACCAAAAACTCACACTAGAGACACACACACTAGCCTCTTTCACACTGCCGTTTGCATGCGGGGATCCTGCGCCAATTCTCCGCACCCTCCCCTGTGTGAAAGTTTCGGATGCGGAGAGGGGGGAAATTTCACACCCTTCTCTGCTCACCTGGTTCTTTTTACACAGCCAGCACATACGAATCGTTTCACTCCATGTCCTCACTGTGAGTCCTGATCATAATGTAGGCCACGTTCACAGAACTAAACTTCAATATGTAAATTATTTGGGTTTACATATCAAACTTCCACTTTTGAATGATATCTCTGTGTGGGAGAGAACACTCATCATTGTGATCATTTTGGCAAGTGGAAAGTCTGATCGCTGTACACATAAAGACTGCTGTGCCACTTGTGCACAGTGCTGCATGGACTGTCACTGTCAAATGAATGTATACAACATGTGCTTTGTGAGCTCCACCTCAACCTCATTTTCTGTGCCACAAATATGCATTTTCTCTGTCTCTCTGTCATTGTGGCCATGATTCACCGTGAGGAACCATCATCAGTGGCTGGCTCATTTCCTGGCATTAACATTCAAGGCACTTTGCATTGAATATGTGTGTGTGCTGAGAGGGTGGTAGATGAGGGTTAGGCGTTGATGGGGCACCACAATAGCTCAGTTAGTATAGTGTGCGTCCCCTGTACAGAGGGTGAGTCCTTGCTGCAGCCCCCCAAGGTTTAAGACTGATGTGCGGCCATTTGCTGCATGCCGTCAAGCCCCCCCCCCAAAAAAACTAATTTCATGTCATTTCTCGGCTGTCCTATCAAATCCATTGAAAGGCCAAAAACTAAAAGATTGGCAGCAGGCAGGGCTCAGGTACTGACAAAGAAGCCCCTGACAGTGTAAGGGTGGTTTTCTTTCATTTCAGTCTCTTTTTTATACTCAGCTCCCACTGAAGTATGTTTGAGTTATGTTTGTATGTTATGTGCTTGAAGATGGAAAAGTATTGACAAAAACATCCTTAACTTCAACATGTCACAGCATTGCCCCTGAAAAGGGGGGAAAATCAAGAGTGTCCATCTGGGTGTGTGTTTTCATCACAGATGATTGAAGCTGGTCATTTGACAGGGAATGAATGTAGATTGTACCTGTTCTGTTGAGGGGGAGCATGAAGTAAAAGATATTTTAAAAAGCAAACACCGTCAGTGGCTTCCATGTGGTCTGAGCCTGGTCAGCTGCTTGATTGGTACTGCACATGTGTAACTCTCTCAACACAGATGAGAAAAAAGTGAGATGTCTCACTCCCCACCCACTTCTGTTATCAGCTGTGGAAAAAACAAATAATCTAATTCAGAATAATATAGATCAAGAGTTTTATAAAAAAGGTTTGAACATTTTCTGGGTGTATTCTGATGAGCTGTATTGTCTGCTGCTTTCTACGGTTTCTGTTATTCCCAACATGTTCGTGATGAAGAATCAGAAAGGCAAACTCTTCCACTGTGAATAGATTTGATTGCTGATTATGAGTGAGTTGACCTGTGTTTAAAAACCCTGCTTTTACACACAAATTTTGGCGTAACAGTGGTATCAGGGGGTTTTATTGTTATTATTTTTGAAAGGGGGTATTAGTTGTGTTTCTTTAAAACCTTAATATTAAAAGTACTACTCTATTCAATGTATCCTGTAAATTCTTGTCCATTAGTCTGACAACAACACTGTCATGTGCGGTACCAGAGGGTTGTGTCCACGGACATTCCTCCATTTAGAGACTGGTTCTGTAAGGACCTGCAGAGCAAGAGAGAAATGTAATGTTAATGAATGCTACCAATGTCTGGTGTTTGCCAAATCCTAACCTAACAGTAACACTGCTGAAACACTGGATTTTAGAAATGAATCTTCACCTGTGTGAAACTGAGAGAGCACTAGTTTAAACTAATGACTGATGGGGTTCATAATATGTTATTAACACCGATGCTTACCTTCACACCTCAACAATCAATGTAGAAAGGTCTATAGCAGTCCATGCAATGTCATAAGTTTGAGTCATGTGGGTTAAGTAAAGTGTACATATGGAGGCATCTATAATAATGTACGCTTCATCGTGATTAACATTTTTGGAGGTTATTAACATGTAATGCATTTTGATACATTTTATAGGATGCATGCTGAGTCATAAATGATTATGTAAGACACAGAAAAGGAGGAAATACAAGTAACACTTTTCAGCTTTAGGTGTGTGACAAAGTTTTCAAACCTAGATGAAACATTCAAAGTAAGAAAAACACTAAATACACTGAGGCTTTATTTTCACTATGAGATGAAAATAAGTCCTGACTACAATTGATTCTTCTTAGTGTTTATTGGTGAGTATAAGCCAATAAGCATTACAAGCCACATCAGCCACATCTAGTTTATAGCTAGTTAAGACACTTCAACGTCTTATTCATTATAAGTCACATCATTAATGTTTTATAACTGTTAACGGAGTGCATCAGTAAGCCTTACATGTGTTCATAAGCATTTTTAATACATTGGGAAGTGTTACAAAAAATACTCCACCACCCTCTTGTTAAATGACAGCTATGTTACAACTGGGTGGAAACTAGTGCTGTTGCATATACACGCAATTCTGCAACATTGCACACCACTGCTGTATGAGGACCTGGCTCTGTTACCTCTATGTTGCTAGTTTTGCTGAAATACTCCAGACATGTTGTCTTCCCACTGGCAATGTTCCCCTCAATACAGATCTGAAAACAGTGACAGGGAGACGGGGGTTACAGAAAATGCAGTAGAAATGTGAGAAAACTGTTATATGAAATATGAGCTTGTGTGAAAAATGATTATTAGCATTTATTAGTATTTAATCACTGTGAATACGTAATAATGGAAAAACCACAGTAGAAGCTGCAGCCAACAGTATGAATATAGATCATCTCAGGTATGTACTGTACTATGCTGAATGAATGCAGGCACCATCACAGATCATACAGCGGAGACTCACCACTGCTTTCTTTTCCTCTCCATTTCGCACCAGTTTCCCTTGGAAGGAAGACAACATAGTGAGTCAAGACTTGACCACCCTGAACTCTCAGTGCTGGCCTCGGCTCAGTAGGCTATAGCGAGGTCAGAGGGAGACAAACGTGTTAAAATGCACAATAGGCACAGCACAGTGTGTGGACAGGCTCGTGCTGGCTCTGTATTCCAGGATATTGAACTGATAAGACACAGTGGCATTGTGGTCATAGAGTTTTAATATGAGAGCGTTTACATCTACAGTCTGAGCAGCTGAGTAGTTGTTGTCCTGATTCTTCATCCAGTGTGGATGGAAAGAACACCACACAACAGTCTGCACTTCCTGTCCAATTTGCTGGAGTACATAGAGACCAAACACTGCCACATTTAACACTTACAGGCAGGGGAAACTGTCACACTTCAAAGACTAGCATTAAAAAAGGTGTACTAAGTAGTTTTGGGGAATACATTTTAATGAGAAGAGAAAGATCTTCATCGAGTGATATTAGTTATGGTTAAATAAACAAACTCTGTTTTCATGACTGAATTTAGGTTGTATTATGTAAATATTAAAATTCGGAGTTAGATTTTCTTCTCCAACATGACACAGTGCCGCTTCAGCCCGCCGACCAGCAGGCTCGTCGGACAATACCGGATGCCGGGCACGTGCCCAGCTGGGAGATCGTCTCTACCAAAGACATAATGTACATGTATGTACATGTATATATATGTACATGTATAAATATGTACATGTGTACATGTACACTCCCGGTTGTACAGACGGTGAATAAGCTCACCTACACTACTGATAGAATTAGCGATAAGTGAGCTGATAACGTATTCCATATCATTTGAATGGCCCTGGTCGACTGGGGACTCCTCCTGACATAACGATATTGCGTGTAGTAACACTGTTAAATGGAAATGGACAGGAGTGCGCCGTCCTGAACACTGTATAATGTCTCCCAGTTAACAAACCGGTTTCTCGTCTACCTTTAATGACGTGCTGCGTGTCGCTCAGTGCTCGGCTCTGGGTCAGTGTGACGCCGGCAGCACGTAACTTTGTCCCTCTGTTACATCCAACAACACGGAATGATGGCGGAGCCGCAGCACACCGACACACGACGACTCCAACACGGCTGAACAGGAGCGACAGACGACCACCAGCACCGGACATCTCACAGCAACACTCTTTCAGCGTCCCTTCTTCGTGTTTGAGCGTTATTCGAGGTTGGCAAGCAACGAATTGGCGCGTTACCGCCCCCAACTGGTGTGGAGCGTGATCAGAGGCTCAAGTAACGTGGAATATTCAAAAGAATAAGATACTGCCCACAGTATCCACACACCCAGGGCCGTAACTACCATTAGTATTTTTTCTCAGTGGAAAAAAAAAGAAGGTGATAACTGCCGACAAATAACTTTATTTTGTACGGAAACCACTTGCTCCTCTGTCTGATCATCACCATGGGTTACAGAGTGGATTATCCTGTCATTAATATACCATCTTTTGTCATTGCACTGGTTTGTGGGTAAAAAAAAAAAAAAAAACCTCTTGTTACACCATTCCAGTTCGGCTCCTGGACCGTGGTCGGGAACCTCAGAGGGGTATTGCACAAAACTAGGATAAGGGATTAAGCCGGGATATCTTGGTTATCCTGGCTCAATTTATCCGTGGTCCAGTTGCACAAAAGCAGGATAGGGGGCAGTAGGATATGTTATGGTATAAGTTACCATGGAGATTTATTCTGTGGAGCTAGCCTGCTCCAGACCAGGCTAACAGCCAGGCTAAGATTAATCCTAGTGATTCACCTGGATTTCCACCGTCAATCCTGTGAGGAATTAATGTGTTTTACAGCATGTCCATCATCTTTCTAAGTATGTTGCATCATTTTAATTATCCTGCATTAAAATATTACATATATATATTGTCATTTTTCATTTCATTTAAATCTGTTGGCTGTTTGTAATCGCAACAATCTTTTTATATTTATTCAAGTGGTAGTATTATTACTTGGGCCAAGTGTTAAATTGCTATGTAATGAAGACTGCTTGCCAAATTGCCATCAGAGATTTCATAAATATGTTTTATTGCAGTAATTGAGATTACAAAACACAGCTGATCAAGTTGCAAAGGTGTTTTCAATGAAATCTGTGACACACACACACACACACACACACAAGATTTTTTACAAGTGGGAGCTTCCTTTATTCTGTTGGGGATGTAGAGAACATCAATAAAGGAACCATTTGCTGCACAATAAGACGTGTTTGTCTGGAGCTGAAGTCATTCAACATATTCATCACCTTCCCTGGCCACAGAAGACCCCTCCACATCAAGGAGTTTTACAAGATTGCAGGTAACCTCAATTTCAACGTGCAACCATTAGTTTCTAATTTGATCAGTCACAGTTGGACACTATTTTTTGTTACAGCTGGATTGCACACATATCAGGATCAAACGCCCTCAGGAGAACATGAGGGAGATTACATTAACAGGACATCCTTCCACAGCATCAATGTTCGGGTAAGAGTGATTTGTGGTTACTATGACCTACATAAATTAATTCTGTGCATTAAATGACCTTAATAGGTTACAACTTAACATTTCAGCTGATCTGTGATGCTGACTGCCAATTTAGAGGCAAAGTGTCCTGGCTCAGTGCATGACTCCAGAGTCTTATTGTTTTATTATACTTTATTTGTACTGTAAGCACCTTGGACATCATGAGTGTTTAACTCTGCTGTCTAGTTTTCTAAATGATATCTTGCATTATCAGGCGAATTCTCTGGTGTGCTGCTGGGAGACAAAGGCTATGCCTGCGAGTCATTCCTCTCGACTCCCCTTGCGGACCCCCAAACCCCACCACAGCAGGCCTACAACCATCCACACAGCAAGACAAGGGCTCAAATCGAGATGACCTTCGGCCTTCTGAAATCTCGGTTTCAGTGCCTGCACCACCTGAGGGTTTATTTGGCAGTCATTTCTCTTGGTTGCTTGGATCCTGGAATAGAGAGAGCAAAAGCAACAAAGATTAAAACACTGTATTGCAGTTATGGTTACGGTGTGCACTGAAATACTCACTTCTCTTTCTAGTTTCTGGATTTCAGGTCCAGTTTCCTGAGTGTCCCGTGTTTGAGCTCAAGCTCCAGCTCCATTTCTTGGAGCTATCTCTTCTTGAATTTGATTTTGATGTCTGCCAGCTCTATCTGTTCCTCCGGGTGCTTTGCATAGTCTTCTGACAGTTTGTGAAGTATGTAAAAGAAATGTCAATTAGCTTAGCAGGTTTTGTGCATAATGTAGATTTACTTTAGCCAATACTCACAATGTTACCAGGCTGCTTAGGAGACTGTGCAGCATCTGGGTCCTGTTACACATATATTTTCTATTAGCACCACATCACTGACTTCATACTTTATGGACTAAATAAGCAGAATATTTCCATAAAATTGACATACCGCAAGCCTTCTGGAGTCCAGTGACATGGTCTCCTCATCTGCAGAAGTGCATTCTGCAGCTGCAGATGTGCCTTCCCCCTGCCATATACATACATACATACATACATACATACATACATGTATTGAGAGAACTTGAATTAAGATTTCACAGGACATACCAACCCTGTGATTTGAATACAATGTACTAACCGGATCATCTTCTGGCGCCAAGAGTGTAACTGTGTTCCCAGACACTGTGAGGAGTCAGACAGTATAATATATTTATTTGACTGTGTTCCATGTGCAGTAGTACTGCAATATGTAACTTGGATGAAGCGGACACTGGCCTCCCTTTATTTAAATGGAGTGCCAGCTCCTCCGCTGGGGTCGTATCCTGGCTTGGTGGGCCGCCCCGGTGCCATTTAACTGCTACAGTCATACAGACATTCAACATGTCAACAGACACCTAATCTATTCACCTCATTTGTTCACTGTTATGTAAAGTCACCAGCCTGCAAAATGTTCTTGTATTTAATTTGAACTTGCTGCCAGGTCATTTTATAGCCAGACAAGTTTGTTCTTTATGAAGGAGAGAAAGATAAAATAGATACAAACATAACATGAGAAAAATAGATTAAACGATACACGTTGTGGATAATCGTTTGCACTTAATCATACTCTACATTTCCTGAGTAACATGCAAAGTGTACAACAGTTGATTAGTGGACTTTAAAAGTATCTCCTTTAGTCCTTTAATTGTAGCCTAATGATGACAGTTCCAGTGGAGCACTGTTTATTAATTGTACAGTTTTGAACTACTTACGCATTAAGCCGGTCCGCTGTTGTCTGTCAGGCTTTCTCTCATTCTTTAATTATGGCACTGGTGATGCCTTTTTTTCTTATAATGTCTTCCACCTCTTCACAGACCTCCATCAGGAGCTGTTGTTCAGCAGCCGTGAGATATGAAGCGCGACTCTTATCCACGTTCCCATCGGTGATTCTGTGAGCGATCACGAGGTCTATTTAAGTATGCCGTGAACACGCACTTATCCCGACTATCTACACCTGGCTTGACATAGCCGCGCCTTTTCATCCTGGCTTGGCAAACGTGCAACCAATTAAGCCAGGATGCGCCGAGCAGACTAGATCAAGCCGCGCTTGCTCAGTTATCCTGGATTTCTTTATCCTACTTTTATGCAATACCCCTCAGGGGAGATGTTTCCTCCAGGGCCGAAGTTTACCTTCGGGGTGACAGCTTTGCTGTCTTTTGAGGTGCTGTCACGTTTATTCACAGCTAACTGCAGCATATACTGTACATTTCACTCTGTCGTTACTGCTGCTACTCCTTTCTCTCTCATTCATTCACTGTATCTGACTAAGCTGTGCATGTAAACGTACTGTCTGCCGTACACACGCTCCCTCACTCTCGCGCACCCACGCACACCTCACGCCCCGCCCTATTCATGAAAGAGCTACGCCACTCTAACAACACACTGTTAAAAGAACTTCTGGACAAGCTGTACTTCAGCGGTAAGGATTTGTATTCCGAAGTATTCTCTACTTCCTAAGATAGACATCGCAAAATTGGTAACTGGAATATACTGGCCAGGTTGCTTGTATTTTAATAAAGCATACAATTCCAAACTTTAAAACACGGTGTCCGTTGATGTAAATACAAAGCAGGCCAACAAGCTCACGTGAGTGATACGAAGCACCAATTATTACATGCAGAGATGGACAGAGTACTCGACCCCAGTACTTGAGTAAGAGTACAAACACTACTGGTCAAAATTTACTCCGTAACAAGTAAAAGTAGCTCAGTCGACATGTTACTCGAGTAAGAGTAAAAAAGTACTTGCTTTTAAAGGTACTTAAGTATCCAAAAGTACATGCTTTTAAATTTACTTTAAGTAAGAGTAAGAGTACATTTCTTATTTTTCACATCAATTAATTACTATAATTTGTTCTAAATGAATTTAAGGACCTTTTAACTCTTGTTTCTGAGAATTAACTCTTTGAAACCACCTGCACTGATGGTGCTTGCTTTTAGAACCACAATGTTATATAAAGCCTGCAGAAACACCTATAAAAACTAATCAAATGAATGGGATGACAGGAGGACAGCAGATGTTGCAGATGCAGATGTTTATTAACAATCATTAAAACTGTAACCAAATGAACCTGCACCGGCCAACTAACTCTCTATCATTTAGCTAAGTTGGGAACTGGAACCCCCTCAAAGACCAATGTTGTCCCCAGACCACTGGTTGAGAATCACTGCTTTACAAAAACTACATCTCTGCTTTCAATAACTCAATGTTGAAGTCACTTGACTTTACAGGAAGGACATGTACCAGTACAATATAGGAGCACAACAACCTCTGTCTCCCCATGTCTGTCTTGTCTCCCCATGTCCCCATGTCTGTCTTCCTGTGTCTGTCCGTGTGTAGTATGGAAAGACGTTAACACCAGAGAGGAAAAACATTGACACTGTATGTACTGTCCATCATATTTGAACTACAAATGCTCTGCATGGATGAATCTACCTTTACAACAATACTGCTTTCAGCAACTCAATTAATGAAATAAAACCACAACACACACACACACACACACACACACACACACACACACACGCACGCACACACAGCGCCACTTCCTACAAAATGTAGTTTTTGTGATCAACACACACTCACATTCTCACAACATGATGACATTGATCGAGACATATAGAAAATAACATGGTGAAAGTCTGGTTAACTTACGTCAACGTGTTTCTTTAAGTTGGACGTGGAGTTGTTGAAAGCAGAGAGCTATTGTTTCTTCGGCAAACACAATAAACATTTGAAAATATATGTCTGTTTGTCTGTGTCCACGTTTTTCCTTATGGGGAGGGATGACGTATTTCCGCTTTTACGTAGATCCCAGTGGAGAGCGTGCACTGTGATAGGTTTCCTTCTTTGACAAACACAGCTTGTGTCCTATAGTATTTTAGAAAAAAATAAAATAAAAAAGAGCAGACCTGAAAGTAACGAGTACTTTTCAGCCTTCCTAGAAATTAACTTGAGTAAAAGTAAAAATATTCGTCTTGGAAATGTATTCAAGTAAGAGTAATAAGTACCAAAGAAATCTAATACTCAAGTAAAGTACAAATCCTCTGGATATGTACTTAAGTACAGTACTCAAGTAAATTTACTCCGTTACTGTCCACCACTGATTACATGTAACGATACTTTTAATTTAACTGTGACTTCACGCCTAATGGTGCCATCCAAGTTAGTGATCAACCATCACAAGTGATAACCTGATAGCCTATACTAATTATAGGCTATTAAACATACTTTTAAACATAGTTTGCATACTCGTCAAGACTTCGGCAAGCAAACAGAGTTTCTTCTGGAACTCTAAAACTAGTTTTTATAATGTTAATCCTAACAGAGGCCAGGCCAGTAATACAATGTTACCCAGCACTGTTAAAGTTACTTTATCAACTCAGCTGAGTTGTTGTGTGTTTACTTTCTTCAGACATAATGAAGAGAGCACAACAAACCCTGTTTCCCTTTGGGAAGAAGATATTAAGGCAAGAAGAGGACGAGAGGGGGAGAAAAGGAAAGAAAGGTGAATGAGAAGACCAGGTGCTGCCCCAGGATAGGATTATCAATGTCCCAAACACACTGATGTTAAACAAACAATACTGTCCTCTGATCTAATTCAATCATAATCATAATTATTCAATCTTAATGTAACTTAACAACATATCTAGTAGTATCTAATAGTGAAATTGTATGACATACATTTTGCTTGTGTTCATGTACTGTTTGTGTTTGAGTTTGCATTATTTGGTATTTGAGTTATAAAAGTGTGCCTTAAAGTTGATATTGAGGAGGTGTATATTATTTTGTTTAATTCCTTCTTGGCAGGAGAGACAAGTGGAATCTTGTCTTGCATTATGCCCTGTTACATCTAGGCTAGATAACTTTATCTAATCTAAACTTTATTAGGACATTTATGTTCATTGGAATCAGTGTACTCTCAATAATCAACAGTCATACAATTTCAGTTAGTCTACATGCCTGGTGACTGGCTGCCTGCCCTCATCTACTGGCTCTGACTGCCTTCATATCTCCACATCTGTACTGTACTCTGCTGTCCCTGCCCTGTCTAAGGTTGGTCGACACACACTCACACAGTGTCAGTTACAAATACACATTTCCTTATGGACCCGCCCACTGAAACTTTGCTTATAATCAGACGTCCGCAACTATGACCTCAGTATTTCTAAAATCCTGGTTACGGGCCTGTCCACACCTGCCTGTGCCATTGTTTCCTACTTTAAATAGCAAACTGTGAAGTTCAAATCTGTCAGTGTGTGACAGTCTCATCTTTCCTGTTCCTTCCTGTACACCTCATTTCTCCTACTTTCCTATGCACTTGTGAAACCAGTGTCCTTTTCTCTCGTCTTCCTAATGCTTTTGCCACCTTTCCGTCAATCTCTGCTTGATCATTCTCTTGATTCGGTTTGCTTAAGCTAATGTTATTACTTTTTGTAGCATTCTTTGTTATCTTATCTGCCATCTCATTTCCTGTCTGCTGTCTCAATGAGTTTAAACTGGTCAATGATGAGCTTGAGTCTAAGCAAATGATACTTCTCCATGGTCTTTTTTTATATGATTTGTAGTGAAATTATGGTACAATAACACCAACTCCTTTTTTTACGGAGCAACGTAAGGGGGGGGGATGATGGGTGAAAAAAAAAAAAAAAGATGTAATTTTTGCGACTTTGAGCACTCCTTGAACAAGATGCGGGCATTGATCCCAGCCAGGTCGAGGATGTTATAGAAGACCGCTATTGGCCATCTTCGCTGACACGGACACGGAGGCAGTGCCGGTCCGCTGCAAACGGAACCAAACACTGGACGCTTGAAATGCCACAAGCCCGTGTGTGGTAACTGTACGAGAGCGGAGGTAATGTGCGGAGATGTGACCAGTGATCGCAACGGCTCTTTGTTTGTTTTAGATCAGCTCGTTTCCAGCTTTTTCGATTATTATTCTACTATTATTGTTTTATTATATATTAAGTGTTAAAATAAAATGTTGCATAGTCAAGTAAGTTACTTTTAGTTGTTAATTTTCTATGAGATTTCTCTATTAAAATCTTGTGTAAATATGCAATGATTACAGTTTACTATGTGCGATGATGTGAATATTGATAAATGTATAATTAAACTTGTTAACATGTTCATTTTGGGGTTATTTCGTTTTGTTGTTTTTTTTTTTGTTTTATTTTAAATATCATGACACAATGAATGCATTCATCACTCAGTTGGGTATTTACATGACAGATTATAGAATTTAAATCTAGCAGTCCAAATGACCGCTTACGGCTGTTCTAGTAGTTTTGAATTCTGGCCATTCTGAAGTCCAGCTGACACTGTGGTCACAGGGGATCCGCTGTGTGACAGCGGAGAGTCAGCAGCTGGATTTTGCGCCCACGGTCAGTAATATTAGTAGGTGTATAGGCAAACAAACAAACAACAACGACCCCGACCATTATTCATTGTATTATTACATTTGTGGGAAGTTATTACAATAAAGATTTTCACCTCCCCACTAATAAATCATTGCAAACGTAATAGTTATTACATGTGTAGAAAATAGCATGTTACGTTTGTAGTAGGCAGCGGCTCTTACGTTTGTGGAAAATGTATTACATTTGTGGGTTTATAACATTAAATGCTGCAGATTTTTATTACGTTTGTGGGTTTATTGACGATGTTAAATGACGATATTTGTCTCTTAATACCTACAAAGCCCCCTGCAGGCCTGATACAGATAGTCAATGAAGCCAAGAAATTATAATAAGGAATGTTCTACCTGCTCTTATGGCCTATGCACACAGCGCAGGTCTTATTATAGGCTGTAATATATAAAAAATACTCAGTAGGCCTATAGTGAGGGAAAATTAGCTTTATTTGTGATTAAAATATGACGATGAGGACCCAACGATTGGCCTTCCTTTCCTTCTCAAACTATGTTGAAATTGCATCTTTAAACAGCCCAATTTTCAAAATTTTCGAATTTCTCCGGACCCCATTAAAAAAAAGACTATCTGCACAGTGATGCCGGTATCTGACCACTTTTTTCAGTAACGAGTAATCTAACACGTCAACATTTACAAACCAGTAATCAGATTAAAGTTACTTATCATTATTTTTGTCATTTTCCTTAGTAAAAATAGATAGTTCTGCTTTCTTCTTGTCTCGGGGAGTGATGTCACGTGTGCCACAAGTCACGTTTTCAGCACGAGCACAACTCACGCGTAACACCACGCAGCGACACAAACACAAACAACAATGGAGGGAGGAGAGAGATGCGCAAATGATCAGTAAATGATGGAATAAATTGATAGCAGCTAGATAGATGGTAACTTAAGTTTTAAGAACACATTCCCGTTGTTAAAATAAGTCCATTCCATCCATTTAAGTATTCAATTTTAGACACACTCTCTCTCAAATAGTCACATGTCAGTGGGGACTTAATACTGACTGAGGTGCAACCCGGCATCCTACTGCTGTGTGAGGTAGTAGCTAATATAGCAAGCTGTCTATTAAGTTACCAATTTTGCATTACTAAATATTAAGGGTGTCAAGATTCTCCAAATCCTCGATTTGATTCAATTTTCGATTCTAAGGTCATGGTTCGATTCAATTCTCAATTTTTACATTTATTTATTTTTAAAGCACAGGCTGCTATGCCATTTGTAGACTAGACTTTTATGCAATATATAATATCTGATCTTTGTGCAATGCACCATACTACATTTTCAAATTTAAAACATTTATTAACAACATAATGTAACAATAACTTATATCTTCAGTCAATTAGAAACTTAAACAGAATAACCTGCCATCTAGTTTCTGCAGAGCTTGCAAACTGTGGCTTTTTTGTCATCATAACTCACTGGAAATCCAAAATACTTCCACACCTGCGACTTCAGTGAAAGAGGAGGGTGTTCATGTTCTGTCGATGGGTCTCTATCATAGACATAATTATATGTCTACGGTCTCTCTTGTTGTAAGAGTGGCGGAGCCCCTTTCAGGAATAGGGCGGTGCGTCAGGTGCGTGCGTAAGGTGCGAGTGGGCGAGCGAGAGTGAGGGAGCATGCGTAGGTGCGGACAGTGAATGAATGGGAGAGGAAGGAGAAGTGAAAGCAGTGGCAGTAGTAGCAACAGCAGTAAAGTGTACAATACAGTCTGCAGTTTGGCTGTGACTAAAGGCGACGGCTCCTCAAGATACAGCAAAGCTCCCTGGTATTATTTCCCAACCAGCTTAACACATGAAAGGGACCGACAGTAAACACAAACTTCGGCCCTACAGGAAATCATCTCCTCTGTGCTTCCCGACCAGGGTCCGGGAGCCGAACAGGAATGGTGTAACACCATGCTATCGTTTGGCTGGCTGAAGCTATAGCTGCTGGCTTAGCTAGTAGCTAAGATAGAGGAGGTTGATTCGCAGCACTTCAACACTTACCGTGTGTGTTTTTTTCTGCTTGGCGAGCCGACCGGACGTGACATGGGGGTGTGGCAGCATCGACGATCCCATTTTTTAATTCGAGGCTCGAGATTTTGACTTAATTTCGGTCGATTTCGATTTAAAATCGAAATCGTGACAGCCTTACTAAATACTAGTGCATGTAGCCTGGAAGTGCTATTATTAGGTAGCGATGCCTATCACATGTTTAAACCTAGGCTGAGGAGCTAGCCTAGCTAAGTCTTGCGGGAATAGCTTTTTAAAGCTAGCCAGTAGAATTAAAAGTGGGTTAGCATTGCATATCAGAGTTTCCGCCAGGTTTAAGTTGACCCCCCGCCAGGCTAAGCATTTGGGATTTTTTATTCTATTTTAATTTTTAAAAATGCTTAATTGTATTTTAATGGGATTTCATGTGATAGACCAACACAAAGTGGTGCATAATTGTGAAGTGGAAGGAAAATGATACAAGGTTTTCAAACATTTTTAAAAATAGAAAAGTGTGATGTGCAAAAGTATTCACCCCACTTTACTCTGATACACTTAAATAAAATCCAGTGCAACCAATTGCCTTCAGAAGTCACCTAATTAGTAAATGGAGTCCACCTGTGTGTAATCTAATCTCAGTGTAATACAGCTGTTTTGTGAAGGCCTCAGAGGTTTGCTAGAGAACATGAGTGAACAAACAGCATCATGAAGCCCAAGGAACACACCGGACAGGTCAGGGATAAAGTTGTGGAGAAGTTTAAAGCATGGTAAGGGGTTTCAGGACTTAAAGCTGTAATCCTAAACTAGCGAAGCCGTAAAAAAAAAATTGTTTCTATGCCTCCCCATTCAGTTTGCGAAGTGCGGCACTTTGGGGTCCATTGCACTGGTTGACATTAGGGACTTTTCCCACTGACTTGTATTGGGGCGTCCCGAATGTCAAGATCTTGCAATTATGGCCTTAGTTAGACACCAGGAATGGGTGAAGTTCATTAAGTGGCCACCAGGTGGCGCCATTTCGCCAAAAAAGGAGGCCATAAGTACAAGTTTGGAAGCCGTAATTAGAAGGACAGTTATAGTCCATCCCTGGTTCTTTACCCAGGATGAGAGCTCTATGTGTGGGCTACAGACCTCCCCCAGATTCCCCCCTCCCTCTGGTTGTCTTCTTATAATTACGGCTTCCAAACTTGTATTCATCGACTCTGGCTCCCACCAACAGCCCCCAAGAAGCCTCAAGATTCTTTGCCCAGGATCTGAGGACTCTGTGTGGGCTACAGACCTCCAGATTCCCCCCTCTCCATCCCTGGTTCTTTGCTCAGGATCTGAGCACTCTGTGTGGGCTACAGACCTCCACATTCCTCCCTCTCCATCCCTGGTTCTTTGCCAGGGATCAGAGCACTCTATGTGGGCTACAGACCTCCACATTCCCCCCTGTCCATCCCTGGTTCTTTGCTCAGGATCTGAGGACTCTGTGTGGGCTACAGACCTCCAGATTCCCCCCTCTCCATCCCTGGTTATTTGCCCAGGATCTGAGGACTCTGTGTGGGCTACAGATCGTGCCCCTGGTCCTCTGATTCTGAGTGAGAGTGGCTTTTGCTCGAGGCTGCTTGGGGGCTATGGAACAGATGCCGGTCAGTAAATACAACTTTAAAGGCTGTAATTATTAGGAAATATTTCCAGCAACCTTGCAATCATGGCCCATGGCTCTTGACTCCCCCTGCTGGTCAAAACGTAGAATGCAGTTTTTTGGAAAGCCGTAAATAAAACTAGTAAAGGCATAAAGCAGCCTGACAACCCCTAATTAGGGTTAGGATATGAAAAAATATCCCAAGCTTTGAACATCTCACAGAGCACTGTTCAGTCCATGGGATGGGAAGATGGATGGAGCCAAATACAGGACAATCTTGGAAGAAAACCTGTTAGAGTCTGCAAAAGACTTAAGACTGGGGCGGAGGTTCACCTTCCAGCAGGACAACAAGCCTAAACATACAGCCAGAGCTACAATGGAATGGTTTAGATCAAAGAATATTCATATGTTAGAACGGCCCAGTCAAAGTCCAGACCTAAATCCAAGTGAGAATCTTTGGCAAGACTTGAAAATTGCTGTTCACAGACACTCTCCATCCAATCAGACTACGCTTGAGCTATTTTGCAAGAAGCAATGGGCAAATATTTCAGTCTCTATATGTCAGGGGTACTCAAATACAAATCTTAAAGGGCCACAAAGATTTTTTTCAATGACTCAAAGGTCCATGTATTGAGGTCGGCCAGGCCACATGCAATAATACTGTAATATTCAAAACAAAATGTCCTTTTCATTCTAAACAACAAAATACAAACTAAAATAAAATGTAATTTCCATTTTAACATAAATCAAAATACATAGTTGAATATTTCCTCTTTTTGTTTGCCTTCAAACATTGTGTCCATCACTTCATCATGCATTATTTTATTTCATTGTGACATAGATGTGACAAGAATCCTGCTTGCAGCTTGATATGACGATTTCAGTGCATTTATTTGTGTTGTGCTCATCTCTGAATTTTGAGGAAATGTCTCTTCAAAATTCCTATGCTTCGTCTCATAATGCCGTTTCAAATTGGAAATCTTCATCACAGCTTCTCCTGGCATATTGTAACGCCACTTGTGGACTGTGGCGCAATGACTCTTGGGTATTCTGTTGATGTTGGTGTAATTATGGTTCGTGAATGTGTTTGTGAATAAGATGATATGTAAGATGATTGTGGGTTAATTCACGTCATTTGTTCTGTGATTAAATGATGTTGAGTTTTAACAAGGATGATACAAATTTTGGCACCGTGAGTGAAAGGGTGTTTGCCGGGATGAATTCCCCGTCCGTTACGCTACAGATGATAATGTATGATGAGACTTGCTAAAACATGTTAAACAACGTAAGTGTGTGTTACTGCTGCACTGTCAGATCTGGTTTTGTCCTGGTCGGAGGGAGAATGAATAGAAATTTTAAGTTCCTACTTCTCTGAGTTGCCGATTCTCACTGTCCACTTAATTATAGCAATTCACTTGGAACACGCCATTTCAATCTCTTGCCGCAGGCAAAATGTGAATACGCAACTGCTCCGAAAATGAAAGTGAAAGTTAAAAGTTGCGATCGCAGCGGTGAGTGACCCAGCTGTCTTTGTATCGTTGGCATAGAGACAAGTCCCGGTGTACACGTGCTGACCCAAACAAAACACATGATGAAGGAATAAAAGTTTGGGGGCCACAAACAGGAGGCCGGCGGGCCGGATGCGGCCCGGGGGCCGCCTATTGAGGACCGCTGCTATATGTGTATCGCTGGTAGAGACTTACCCCGAAAGACTTGCAGCTGTCATTGCAGGGAAAGGTGGTTCTACAAAGTATTGACTCAGGAGGGTGAATACTTTTGCAGACCACACTTTTCTGTTTTTTTATTTGTAAAAATGTTTAAAAACCATGTATCATTTTCCTTCCACTTCACAATTATGCACCACTTTGTGTTGGTCTATCACATAAAACCCCATTAAAATACATTTACATTTGTGGTTGTAACATGACAAAATGTGGAAAAGTTCAAGGGGGTGAATACTTTTGCAAACCACTGTATGTCCATGCTTTATCATAGTTTGTTTCTTTTGAGGTGTCAAATAAATATTTTAAATGTGTATTGTTCCCTGTGTTTTTATCACAGAGCCCTATTGGGTGAAGAAAATGCACTAAACTCCAGAAGACTATTAAGACCAAGAAATACTATGAAACATTACTGTTGCAATAACTTTTATGCTGGGCCCCTTTTTGATCTATATTGAGCCAGAACTATATCTCACAGAACCAGTTTGGATTATCTGGTTCCAAATATGGTGTTAAAATGCACTAGAATACAGGAAATGGCATCTACTTAATTGAAAATGTTCTGGTGAGGTGTGAGCGTGTGGTTATCAGTGTGTCTGCCAATGGGTGCATGTGCGTGATGAGTGCGAAGTGTTGTAAAGTGTAGAAACCAGGCCGCAGCCAACAAAACAATAGAATGGCAATTGTGAGATAGAGAGAGAACGACTGAGACGGTCTGCTCTTAAAACTTCCGGGAGACTGGCCAGGTGCTCCTGGTTTCAAGGCCCGCCCACTGAGATACCTGCAGACAGGAAGAAAGGGACACACAAAGCAGGCCATAGAACAGCAGGGGGCCGTCACACCCATAAAACGGCCGCAGGTGGCACAGAGTGGAACGTCAGACTGGGTCAGTCTAATATTTAGCATATTAAGGGGGGATACGAGCGGCCCCTCCCAACTTGAGCTGATCCTTGTTTCTATTAAAATATGTTTGGCTCAGCCGCTCAGTCTGTCATTAAACTGTTATTTTCCTGTTTAAATAAAGAAAGAGCAGGATAAATTCAAATGAGCTACCATGCTAAAAAGAAAGAAGCAGGAGAAAGAGATGGATAGGGCAGAAACATTAAGGGCAAAAAAGAAAAAACGGTTAATACAGGATGCAGTCAAATGTGCCAAATTAACAGAGCTTTTAGTGGTGGAGGGGCAAAGGTCAGCCAGGCCAGTGATGACTGGGACCCAGCAGGGTCACATTTCCTTATTGCAAAAGCAAACATATTTCAGGAGAGAGTCTGTGTTCAAAGTTAAAAAGATATTATTTGAATATATAGGCCAGCGGTCCTCAATAGGCGGCCCCCGGGCCGCATCCGGCCCGCCGGCCTCCTGTTTGTGGCCCCCAAACTTTTATTCCTTCATCATGTGTTTTGTTTGGGTCAGCACGTGTACACCGGGACTTGTCTCTATGCCAACGATACAAAGACAGCTGGGTCACTCACCGCTGCGATCGCAACTTTTAACTTTCACTTTCATTTTCGGAGCAGTTGCGTATTCACATTTTGCCTGTGGCAAGAGATTGAAATGGCGTGTTCCAAGTGAATTGCTATAATTAAGTGGACAGTGAGAATCGGCAACTCAGAGAAGTAGGAACTTAAAATTTCTATTCATTCTCCCTCCGACCAGGACAAAACCGGATCTGACAGTGCAGCAGTAACACACACTAACGTTGTTTAATATGTTTTAGCAAGTCTCATCATACATTATCATCTGTAGCGTAACGGACGGGGAATTCATCCCGGCAAACACCCTTTCACTCACGGTGCCAAAATTTGTATCATCCTTGTTAAAACTCAACATCATTTAATCACAGAACAAATGACGTGAATTAACCCACAATCATCTTACATATCATCTTATTCACAAACACATTCACGAGCCATAATTACACCAACATCAACAGAATACCCAAGAGTCATTGCGCCACAGTCCACAAGTGGCGTTACAATATGCCAGGAGAAGCTGTGATGAAGATTTCCAATTTGAAACGGCATTATGAGACGAAGCATAGGAATTTTGAAGAGACATTTCCTCAAAATTCAGAGATGAGCACAACACAAATAAATGCACTGAAATCGTCATATCAAGCTGCAAGCAGGATTCTTGTCACATCTATGTCACAATGAAATAAAATAATGCATGATGAAGTGATGGACACAATGTTTGAAGGCAAACAAAAAGAGGAAATATTCAACTATGTATTTTGATTTATGTTAAAATGGAAATTACATTTTATTTTAGTTTGTATTTTGTTGTTTAGAATGAAAAGGACATTTTGTTTTGAATATTACAGTATTATTGCATGTGGCCTGGCCGACCTCAATACATGGACCTTTGAGTCATTGAAAAAAATCTTTGTGGCCCTTTAAGATTTGTATTTGAGTACCCCTGCTATACATCCTGTCTTTTACATCCTAACTCATTTATCATTGTTGCTGTTTTTGTTAATATTAGCTGACAAGGCCAGTGTCAGTCGTGGAGTTGATGCAGAGGGACAGGATAATGCCAGTCATAGGAGTGAGGAGGAGGAAGAGACAGATGGGGAGGGACAGGAGGAGGAGGAGATGGAAGAGGAGGAAGAGTAGGAGAAGAAGGAGGAAGAGGAGGAGGAGAAAGAGGAGGAGGAGGAAACCACCAACTACCAAAAATAAAACAGTGCCAGGTACAGTACAAGACTGGGTTGGCA
Source organism: Sparus aurata (assembly GCF_900880675.1). Lineage (NCBI taxonomy): Eukaryota > Metazoa > Chordata > Actinopteri > Spariformes > Sparidae > Sparus > Sparus aurata. The sequence continues at coordinate 3,406,867 of NC_044201.1, read as the reverse complement.
ATAGGTGTTTGCATAGAATTATATTAAGATGTCATATGTTGATGTTTCAGTTCCAGTCACACAGAAACAATAAGCCCATCCACTCCTGCAGTTATGTCAGTGGCTTTCTGAACTAGACATCTGTTTTCTTTCCAACGTTAATGAGTTATTGCTAATATTCGTTATTACTGATGTTCTTTTCATGCCGATATAGCAGTTCAATAGATTAGTTTTTAAACTGCAAATAAAGTATTCATGTTAAAATTACGGTTCCACTTGCGTCCATAATGCAATCAGATATAAGGCCTCTCTAAACCAAGCTCCTGGGCTGAATTTCAACCCTAGCCCGCCCCTGCCAGTGTCTGACAGACCCCTACGTGAAACCCCGCCCCAGGCTGTAGTTCTGCACTGTTTTGTTTCATATAATCACAGCGTTTTTTTTTTTTAACAAAACCAGCTCACTTATTTTTTGCTCCAACTTCCAGCAGCTCACAAAGAGTAAGTTTGATAGGTCTGATGGTAGAGGCCTGACAAAGTGCAATCCACTTCTCCAGGTTGGGGTTGGACACATAGCTAACAACCCAATTCAATGAAGAAACACTGTTACTATAAGCACAGAAAAAAAAGTAAAAAAAATTGAAAAATACAAAAAAATCCTAATAAAATAAAATGATAAGATTTTCGGATTTGAATTATTTGAATTACTTTCTTTTTTCAGTGCCAATACTTGTTTCAATGCCAATACAACTGTTTTCAATACAAATGTTTCAATGACAATGTTTCTTTTTTCACTACTGGTTTTGTTTTCAATGCCAATTTTTTTTTTGGATGCCAAATTTTAAAGTCACCGTTCTGGCTCCATAAAAGTGCTTCTAATATTATTGATAGGTAATGTTGCCTCTGCACATGGAGAAGAGGTCTAGTTCCGTTGATCACTGCTGACACACGTCAATGATGTTCATCACCTCTTGGCCCATCTCGGTCTGTCAGCTCAGTGTCAACACCAACAACGCACACATACACAAACTAGCAGAAGTTCACACAATGTTAACAGAATACAGCTATCAGTTAACAATTGTCAGTTACAAACACTGCTCAATATGTCATTAGCTATATTTACCATATCTGGCTTAATGCTGGGTAACAGCTAAACTGCAAGTGAACAACTAAGACACATACTCTGGAGTTGACAGTTCACATTAAGGCATTTGGAAGCACAACATTACCCTTATGAGGAAATAAGGATTAGCTATTATCTAATATCGTATTAAACCATAGCTGATAGCTGGTTGCAGTTAATAACATGATAAATGTGATCTTTACATGTTCCAACTTTACAGTGTTACTGAGAGAGATTGAACAAGAAATATTTCTTATCAAGTGGAAAGATTCAGAATGGAATGCAGAAAATTCAAAAGCTCATCTTATATGCATTTAAATTATTTTCAATTCAATCAATACATACCAGGCGGTCTTAAAGATGAGGACTCAGGGGTAGGGTGATGATCCTCTGGACAACAGCCACTGTGGCAGACACCTATCAGGCATGGGCAATAAAAGTTCAGTGAGAATAGTATTTTCAGTAGATGATTTTTAAGATGGCAACAATTGAATCAACCAGCAGTATCCGAAGAAGTGGAGGCAGAGGCCGTGGACGTGGAGAGCGACAGGTCAAGGAGCAGATGTTCTCGGAAAAGATGACATACTCATTGAACATCAGCAGGTATTTAAAGAACATTACTGCTGCTTTTTACTGAAAAACACCAACTACAACTAAACTACTTGTGTTTGTACAATATATTGACCAGGCATATTACTTGGACACACAAGTGCCCTCATCAGAATAACATTTTTTGCCAAGTAGTCTTTCACCATTTGAATTTGTGTTTTGGTGCATGATAATAAACACAGTGAGTAGAAAAATGTAAAGGAGGATAAAGGGCTGGTACTTCAAGTCAAAAGCATGAATACATAAAATGAAATAAATGTAATATAAACTGGAACAGCTGTAAAGTTTTGTCCAGGAATGTCTCAAGTATTGACCATTGAAGGTGTATATGTTCACAGTATGCAGAGGACAGTTAAGTTCTGATCCATAAAAATATCTAATCATGTTGCTCATCTGTTGCTTTACAGGCCAAAGTTCTGGAACAAGTTTGGAGCAATCACACAAGTGCTGAACTCTGCCTGACACCTATTTATTTGTCGTTCTGTATTTACCTGTATTAACCCTTGTTTTGCATTATCTCTAATTTGTTAGAATAAAGACTTAAAAATGATAAATGTCTTTTCTTTACACTTCCAGCATAAACAACTGACCCATTACAGTTCTTTCACTTTACATGATGCACTAATAATAACCTTCAAGTTTGATATGGCTCAGGATCTCCTTGAGCCAGCTGTCATGAGAAGGGGGATGTGACTGTCAATGCATTTGTGAAGGCTAAGACATGACCCTTAGTTGCTGAGAGGTTTTGTACTCGGGTGGACTCCAAATGGGGCTGTGAGTGGGCCAGGGTTGAGGGTTGTATCAAATAGTGATCCCAGTGTGTTGAAAATCTTTCTCCAAAAGTCTGTCAGGAGCAAGCAGGACCAGAACATGAGGGTGTGGTCAGAAGGTGATTTCTTGCATCTGTTGATGGTGTCCTCAATAGTGTGACATTTGTATAATGTACTCTGAAAAGTACCTTGCATTGCAATAAACCATACCTGGTGCAAATCAAGGCTTTGTGAACAAGGCCAAGGCTTCGGTCCTATTGGTCATCAGGAATGGGTACACTAATTTCCTGCTCCCAAGTCTGCTGCAGATAAGCCGTCAGGTCTGGGTTGAGGGAGTCAATTGAGCAGTATATCACTGAGATGGAGCGTTTTAGATTGGGAGCTAAAGTGAGCAGGGAGTCAACTGGAGAACCAGGTCGTTGGTTGGGGAAGTGGAGACATTTAATGTAGTGTCTTTCGCGAAATTCTTCCTGAAAAGATCATCAACAAAGTGTTCATAAACACCCCCAAGTATCTGAACCCCTCAGTATGACTTTTTTTAAATTTTTTAACTGTATTGCCTTTTATGCACATCAACAAGCAATTAACATCACAAAGAAAAACAGAAAATCATCTTGAGATTGGGTCTCCTCTGTCGCGCATAGATATCATTGTATACAGATAGAGCACACACACACTTTTCTAGCAAAAATAAGTCAAATGGTGGTAATTACAGTAGTTATTTAAAAATAGAATTTAGCTTTGAGGTATAAGAGTCTTAAGCAAGATAGTCAATAACTACAGTCCATCTTCTCATAAAAATGGGTACTTTTAGCTGTAACTGGGCAGTCATATATTCCATCATGCTTTACTTTCTGTAACCATTGAGCGACCGTGGGGGGGTTAGGTTTCATCCAGTTAATAGTGATCATTTTTCTAGCAGTCATCAACAAAACATGTAATAAATAACATTGTTCTGTGTTAAACATGTGGTCAGGAAATACATCTATTAAAAATAACAGAGGGTCCATGGGAAGGTCCATTGCCAAGAATTTTTCCAGTTCTTCTTTGGCCTTTTTCCAAATATTTGTATTTTCGGGCAGTCCCAAAATATATGAGTATGGTCACCGACCATGCCACAATTCCTCCGGCATTTGTTGCTGGGATTGTTTTTGGAGGCAAAAGTTGTTATCGGTGTCACGAAGAACCTGGTTTTGACCTTCCAGTCAAATTCTTTATCAGGGTTCTCCCCAGAAATCTTTAGTGTAGCTGCGCACCATCTGTCCGGGGAGGTGCCCGAACGCTCGTCAACGTCAGTCCGGGGGGGGGAGACACGGGCGGACAGACGGGCGGACGGCAGACGGACGGTCATCAACTCCGTCAGCCGGGGGACGGACGGACGCTCATTGCCGTCAGCTGGGAGCTCCTAGCTGTCAACCGGGGGACGGACGGACACTCGTCACCGTCACGCGCGGAGTATAGCGGCACTGACCTGGCAGTATAGCGGCGCAGCGCTCGCTGTTCCAGCGTCTGGGGAGAACCCTGCTTAGGCGGGAGGCAAAAATGCTTGGGCGCCAAGCCTAAGCCATATAATGGCAGGGAAAACCCTGTTTATAGAGTTGGCTTCCAACCCCCCTATGGCATCTGGAGCATATGTTTTCCCAAGAGTCATCCTCTATTATTGCATTTAGCTCCAGTTCCCATTGTTGTTTGATGTGTAATGTATTATCTGAACCGTGTTCAAACAGATGTATAAAATGGCTTTCTATATTTGTAGGTTCCTTTCGTAAATGTTCCCAGTCTGTATTTTCTGTAACATAATGTCTGATTTGAAAATATCTGTATAGATTACTTGAAGGCAGGGCAAACTTATCTCTAAGCTGTGAGAAAGATTGGAATGTGTGTCCATCCAGGAGTTGATTTATTATCAGACCATTCTCCGCCCACCTTTTGTAGGTCCTGTCTCACATGGATAGTAAAAACTCTATGTTCCCGACTATAGGCATGGCCCGTGACAGGGCTGTAACTGCTTTTAGTTGCTTTTGGACTAGATTCCAGACCTTCAATGTATGTATGACCCACATATTATTGATTTTAAGTTTTTTCTGAGATTGCTAGCTAAGAAATGGAAGACTAGATAGGGGTATCCCTGGTATGGAGTTTTGTTCAATAGAGACCCATCCGGTCTCTAGGTCCCAGACAACCCATGGCCACCACCGCTCGTAGCTGAGCTGCCCAATAATAGAATTTTAGATTAGGCAGGTTTAAGCCTTCTTTCTCTTTTGCTGACATCAGTACTTTCAACCTTATTCTTGGTCTTTGATTTTGCCAAATAAATTTGTATATTAATTTTTCCAATAACTTAAATATGGACTGTGGTACTAAGATAGAGAGGGACTGAAACAAGAATAGTAGTCTTGGTAGAACATTCATTCTCACAGACTTATTGTAATTAGAGGAGAATAGTTGTGTGGTTTTAGGTGTAATAAAAACACCAAGATATCTGAATCCCTGATTGGATCTTCTAAAGGAAACCAGGTCATCTAACTGGGAGGGCCAGTCCCCAACAATCACCATGGCTTCAGATTTGTTCATATTAACCTTATACCCCGACACTTTACTGTACTCATTAAGATTATGTAGAAGAGCAAGAATAGAGGTTATAGGATTTTCCCAAAATATTAATGTATCGTCTGCGAAAAGTGCCAATTTATGCTGATTATTTCTTTCATCAAGTATTCCCTGAATAAGGGGGTTGGATCTTATCAATTCGGCTAACGGTTCAATGCTGAGAGCAAACAACGAGGGTGACAAAGCGTCACCTGACGTGTACCACGTCCCAGCAGAAAAAATTCCGAGCAGTGCCCGTTTACTCTAACCCTGGATCTGGGTTTTTAATAAAATATTTTAATCCACTCCACAAAAATATCATTGAAGCCCATTTTTCTGAGAGTCTGTTCTAAGAAGGTCCAGTCGACTCTGTCAAATGCCTTCTCAGCGTCTAAGCTGAGAAGCATTGACGGCGTGTCCCTCTTGGCTGTTAGTGATTATAGGTTCAAAGCTCTTCTTACATCATCGGTTCCCTGTCTGTTGTTAATAAAACCTGTCTGATCTGATTTTATACGTTTTCTAATATATTTTTGTATCCTATTTCCTATAATGGAGGTCAGAATTTTAAAATACACATAAGAGACTGATTGGGCAGTAAGATGTACATAGAGTCGGATCTTTATTGTCCTTATGAATAACACTTATCACTGCATCTGACCATGATGCAGGGGGGTGCCCCTCTGCTAGAACGTAACTATAGACTCTACACAAAACTGGAGTTAACTCATTTAGCAAGGTTTTATAATATTCTACAGGAAGGCCATCTACTCCTGGGGATTTGTTATTTTTAAGTCTGAGAATATTATCTTTGATTTCTTCTTCTGTGATTGGACGCGTCATTGTATCCGCCTCATCCGCTGTTAATCTGGTTAAACTGATTGAATTAAGAAAGGATTCAATCTTTTCTTTTTTATGAGGTTGGTCTTCCTCTGTATACAACTTTTGGTAATAATTAGCAAATGCCTCCAAGATATCTTTTGGTTGGGTAAACACCTGATTAGTATTTGGGCATTTTTTTTATGCACTACTCTGTTAGATTGAGTTTTACGCAACTGGAAGGCCAGCAAGCGGCTTGCTCTATTACCAAATTCGTAGTACTTCCTATTTATAAATCGCATTGCTCCCTCTGCCTTATAAGTCAACAGATCATCCAGTTTCTGTCTCTTCTCCTTTAATAATACCAAAACTTGATGTGTTTTTGATTGTTGATACCGTGTCTCTAATTTCTTAATTTCCCTTTCTAATTCAACTTGCTGAGCTAGTCTTTGCTTTTTTAATCTGGACGAGATAGCAATAATGTTGCCCCTCATCACCACCTTGGCTGCCTCCCAGAGATTAGAGGGGGAGACTGTGTCATTATCATTACATTTCAGATAGTCTGTTAAGTTTTTACGGATTTCCTGTTGAATTGCTTCATCGTTTAGTAATGATACATTGAGTCTCCAATATTTAAATTGTTTCTTCGGTCCTATCTGTATCTTTACGGTGACAGGGGCATGGTCCGATATAGTTATTGGTTCCATATTACATTCACTAGCTCTGTAGATATTTGTTCCTGATATCAAAAACATGTCCAGTCTAGAGTGACTGCCAAGTACCTGGGACATGAAAGTATAGTCTTTTTCTCTAGGATGTTGGTGGTGCCAAACATCCACCAGGCCCATTTCATCCATCATTGCATGAAGAGTTATTGATTTCTTGGGCATAGAGCCTACTCCTGCTGGAAGCCTATCTACAGTCTGCCTCAGAACACAGTTGAAATCTCCACCTATCAAAATAATTCCCTCTGCTTTGTCCGCTAATAGAGATGCAATCATTTTAAAGAAATTTGGGCAATCCTCGTTCGGGGCATACAGATTAACCAGTGTAATTTTAGTACCTCCAATAGTGCCTATAACCACCACATATCTACCCTCTTTATCCTCAATTGTTTTTTCGCGGCTAAAATAAACTGATTTATTAAGCAGGATGGCGACTCCTCTCTTCCTCCCGTTTTTTACGGAGGAACTATATATCTGGTCCACCCATTCTCTCCTTAATTTTATACCCTTTACATTATAACTAATACAGTTTAAACTATCCATGTATCATTGATTTGCGTTTGTTAATAGGCTCTCCTCTCAGCAGTTTCCAAATACACATAAAATCAAGAACAACTGAAATGATGCATAATGACAGCGACTCAAGTCCAATCTCAAGGCAGGACAGAACAAACATTAAGGAAAAAACAGAATAAAGTGGACTTCCAAATACCCAACTGGGCTTTTCAGTGTTATTTTGTTGTTTAACTACTTCAAACCTGAACATGAACCAGTCCCTGATGTAGCCTGGGCTGAGGAGGGTGACTGCTCCTCTGTGGGGAACACACGCACAGCGTTGGAGCTGCTGACGTCCGGCTGGTGAAGCGGTCGTTGCTGCTCGGTATGCGGGTATGACTCGCATCTTACTGAATTCCGTCCATTGTAGTAGAACTTGATATACATCCTAACGTTGATTGTTTTAAGCTCCCTGAAGTGAAACTCGGCATTATTTATCTCCATTGAGGAAAGCCTTGACATCCAAAGCTGGCAACACCGCCGGGTCTCTCCCTCGTCCGCCTCCCGCAGTGCTCCACCTGTAGCGGGACATCTCACTCTCCATCCGCTCCCTCTCATCCACCCGAATCTGAATCCCGTGCTCCTGTAGCGCTGGGAGAGCCTGTGTTAGCATCGAGTAGGTCTTTTCACCATCAGCAGTGGTGATCCTTAGCTGTGCTAGGTAGATGCATTTGGCGCTGATGTTTTTCTGCTTTAACTGTTTGATTGCATTCCGCAGTTCTTTTCTTTTGCAACTCAGGGGAATAATCATGGTCAAAGAATATCGGCTCTGCTTTGTAGAGGAGCTGCCTTTGGCTCCAGGCTTGTCGTAGAATAGCGTCTTTCACAGAGTAGTCCAGAAACTTGACAATCAGTGATCTCGGAGCAGCAGTGGGGTTTTTTGGCTTAGCTGTCAGGGATCGGTGGGCTCTCTGTATTTGTAGATTTACTTCAGGCATCGATTGAAAGACTGATTAAATAAGTTCCCTCACAAAGGCCTTCACATCCTTTCCTTCACTCCCTTCGGGTACCCGGTATATATATATATATATATATATATATATATATATATATATATATATATATATATATATATATATATATATATTCATCCATCCATTTTCATCCGCTTATCCGGGGCCGGGTCGCAGGGGCAGCTGCCTGAGCAGGGACACCCAGACTTCCCTCTCCCCGGACACTGCCTCCAGCTCTTCCGGGAGGACCCCAAGGCGTTCCCAGGCCAGCTGAGCGACATAGTCACTCCAGCGTGTCCTGGGTCTTCCTCGGGGTCTCCTCTCGGAGGGACATGCCAGGAACACCTCCCGAGGGAGGCGTCCCGGGGGCATCCGATCTGGGGCGCCGAAAAGGGGGGGAAAAGGGGAAGGATTCTAGGGGCCCATCACTGACAGGGGCCCAGAAAGGCCCCTAATAAAATTGTAATACTGACAAAAATAATATGACACTAATTTGTTAGTTTATAATCATAAATATACATCATTTAATGCACTGATAATAACACTAGGTTTATTTTGGAAACATTTCTCAAGCCCCCCCCCCCCCCCTTACGTAAAATGGTTCGGTCCTCCCATCAAATCAGCTGAACTGCTGCGCGGTGCCTTGTGCCAGTCAGCCAGTAAGGAGACCGAGAGAAGGCAAAGTGCCTCAGAAGTCGGTAGCCAAAAAAGGAAAGACAAAAAGATTAGGCAGGGGAGAGAAGCAAAGGGGCGTCGGTATGTCACCCAGTTTTTCCAGAAACAAGGTGGGTTTGGTTCATGTGGTGGAAAGTTTTGGAACACATTAGTCTGTTGTTTGTCTTAACGTTAACCTTGTGGTTTTTAAGCTAGCTCACTTTTCTCGCAAATTCTGGATTTTTAGATTTCACTGTTCACGTTTAGCAAGCTGCCCATATTTAATCAGTTGACCACCCCTCCTGTCAAAAATGATGCATGTTTGAACAGACACGTCAAGTGCAGCAGCACCAGCCGCAGCTGTCTGTGAGCCCTGTGAGCCCCCTACCCCTGAACCAGCCCCAGTACCCCCACCTACCCCTGAACCAGCCCCAGTACCCCTACCTACCCCTGAACCAGCCCCAGTACCCCCACCTACCCCTGAACCAGCCCCAGTACCCCCACCTACCCCTGAACCAGCCCCAGTACCCCTACCTACCCCTGAACCAGCCCCAGTACCCCTACCTACCCCTGAACCAGCCCCAGTACCCCCACCTACCCCTGAACCAGCCCCAGTACCCCTACCTACCCCTGAACCAGCCCCAGTACCCCCACCTACCCCTGAACCAGCCCCAGTACACTCACCTACCCCTGAACCAGCCCCAGTACCCCCACCTACCCCTGAACCAACCCCAGTACCCCCACCTACCCCTGAACCAACCCCAGTACACTCACCTACCCCTGAACCAGCCCCAGTACCCCCACCTACCCCTGAACCAGCCCCAGTACACTCACCTACCCCTGAACCAGCCCCAGTACCCCCACCTACCCCTGAACCAGCCCCAGTACCCCTACCTACCCCTGAACCAGCCCCAGTACCCCCACCTACCCCTGAACCAGCCCCAGTACACTCACCTACCCCTGAACCAGCCCCAGGACCCCCACCTACCCCTGAACCAGCCCCAATACCCCTACCTACCCCTGAACCAGCCCCAGTACCCCCACCTACCCCTGAACCAGCCCCAGTACCCCTACCTACCCCCGAACCAGCCCCAGTACCCCCACCTACCCCTGAACCAGCCCCAGTACCCCCACCTACCCCTGAACCAGCCCCAGTACCCCCACCAGAGGAGGCTCGTCCATAGAGGCAGAGGAGGTTGGTCCTCCTCTATTTTTGGGAGGCAAGAGGAAGATCCATTTTTTTTTAAGAAAGAGTAACTGGTTGAAATAAATCATTACCAAATCTCAGTATCATTTATAAAATATTATATATATATTATATCATTAAAAAAGTTTCTTCTTTGGAGGAAAATCCACCTAAAACGGTTAAACAGCGACAGCTGCAGACGGAGGAGACAGAGCAGTCTGTGAGAGGAGCAGGGAGCAGGAAGGTGGGGGCTAGAGGAGGACGGAGGGCTTCTGTCCTCCGTGGGAGGGATCTCCTTCCATTCACTCAATGCATTCAGGATTTTTTCATGCTGATCTATGATAGGCTAAGACACGTAAAATGACGCGCTAAGGGAGGACGTCCTCCCTTACCGATCAGCAACCAGAATACAAGATTGACAGCAGGTTGGTCCAATAACAGTTCCCAAATTTCATTCTCACGTTTATACAGCCGTAAACAAAAGTACTTATATGTACCGTATTGACCCGAATATAGTACGAGTTAGCTTTTTTTTCGATTAAAATTATGTGAAAAAGTGGGGTCGTCTTATAATCGGGGTCTAACCGTTGACACATGCTGATAGTTGTCTGGGTCGCTACGCGACCGCAACGGCAGAGGGCGCCAGCTTATTGTAGAGACGTCACTGACACTGTGGCTGCGGTTGTCTGTCAATCACAGCGGAGAAGAAGTGACAGGAGATGAAAAATGGACAGACGGGGTGATTTTACGGAGCAAAGTGGATCAAGTGTGGCAAGTTAACAGACATCTGAGGCGGAGCTATGACGCTGATTTTAAGATAATGAGATCAATGCAGCGGAGGTGCCAAACAACTGTCAGCCAGCCAAGAAATATGGAGTTACGGAGTGTAACGTCCGAAGATAGCGGGTCCAAAAAGATCGTCTGAAAACGCTAACAGTAAGAGAAAAGCTTATCGTGGTCCTCTAAGCGGCCGCTTCCAAGAGACTGACAGGAAGGTGTGTGAGTTTGTTACTGAGAAACACATTTTGGATATCAGAGTCTTTTTCTGAAGATTAGTCTTGAAAAGAGGGGTCGTCTTATTATCAGGGTCGTCCTATATTCGGGTCAATATGGTATTTTACAGCTTTCACTGCCCGCCATGCTCGGACAAGAAATATGGAGTTTTCAGCGATATTGGAATCGGTTTCAAAGGAAATATAAGCACATTTCTGATAGAAAAAAAACTGTTGGGAGAAATCAGAGCGAAGCAGTCAGAAACATAATTCATAGTTTTCGTTTCGTTCGTCCTGCTGGAGGACATAACGTTAGCGGCACGACCGGGCGATTGTGATGAGTGATGTGTGTGATGTCCTGTGCTGTCCTGAAGTATGTACGTTGATTGCTGTGGTAGCACAGTGAGTAGAGCAGGTGACTGCGGATCAAATTCCGGAAGGGGTGCACAGTGGTATTTTTTTTGTCTTGTATATTAGCCATTTAATAAAATGTTTTTTAAAGAATTCTTATAAGTCATTGTTTTATTGCTTAGTTTTCATTAAATATAAGAAAGTAGGGATAAGTAGTTGACTTGTATAAAATAACATGACACCGTGGACTGGTTTTCCTCCTGTCCTCCTCAATTTTTTCAGTCACCAGCCGCCACTGACCCCCACCTACCCCTGAACCAGCCCCAGTACCCCTACCTACCCCTGAACCAGCCCCAGTACCCCCCACCTAACCTGAACCAGCCCCAGTACCCCTACCTACCCCTGAACCAGCCCCAGTACCCCCACCTAACCTGAACCAGCCCCAGTACCCCCACCTACCCCTGAACCAGCCCCAGTACCCCCACCTACCCCTGAACCAGCCCCAGTACCCCTACCTACCCCTGAACCAGCCCCAGTACCCCTACCTACCCCTGAACCAGCCCCAGTACCCCCACCTACCCCTGAACCAGCCCCAGTACCCCTACCTACCCCTGAACCAGCCCCAGTACCCCCACCTACCCCTGAACCAGCCCCAGTACCCCCACCTACCCCTGAACCAGCCCCAGTACCCCTACCTACCCCTGAACCAGCCCCAGTACCCCCACCTACCCCTGAACCAGCCCCAGTACCCCTGCCTACCCCTGAACCAGCCCCAGTACCCCCACCTAACCTGAACCAGCCCCAGTACCCCTACCTACCCCTGAACCAGCCCCAGTACCCCCACCTACCCCTGAACCAGCCCCAGTACCCCCACCTACCCCTGAACCAGCCCCAGTACCCCTACCTACCCCTGAACCAGCCCCAGTACCCCTACCTACCCCTGAACCAGCCCCAGTACCCCCACCTACCCCTGAACCAGCCCCAGTACCCCCCACCTACCCCTGAACCAGCCCCAGTACACTCACCTACCCCTGAACCAGCCCCAGTACCCCCACCTACCCCTGAACCAGCCCCAGTAGGCCTACCCACAACTGAGGAAGGAGGTGAGCAGCTCTGTGTTGAATTAATCTATTATTATGGAAAAAAAGATAAATTGAAATTAATGAATAAAGATCATTCTGAAATAAAAACACATAGTCTGTATTTATTTCAGAATGATTTAAATGGTTTAAAAAAGCATATAGCCTATAACTTTATTTTGTTTTGTTTTAATTTAGCTATCACTGAAACTGAACTATAAACTCACTGAAATACTGTGTTTGGTCAGCAGTTTGGGACTCTCACCCCTTGCTGTGCAGTAGGAAAAGAGGAGAAATTTTCTGGTGCTTGCAGACTAAGTGACTGCTCTCAATCCAATCAGAGAAACTTTAACAATATTAAATTGCAAGGACCATAGAGCCTCATTTATGTATTTTTTTCCACCCCAACTCTAATTCCACCAAGTACAGTTTTGGAGATAAATTATTATTATTATTATTTTTAATAGATTTTTTTAACAAAATATAAACGTATATAACAAACCTTATAAAAACAACAACAAAAACATAATGTAAGACAGCATACAGTTTTTACATTGAGTGCAGTGGCTGGTCTAAGTGTGTGTGTGGGGGGTGATGTGCATGTTTGAAAGAGAAATTGTGTGGTATTGCTATAATAGTAATTTTGAAGATAAATTAGACCTAAATGCAGGGCTACAAGAGGGAGACAGTGAGCAGTGGGGTACTGGTTGTGAAAATCACATTTTCTTTTGTTATTTTTGATCAAATCACTGACAGTAAAACAGAATGTGGGATTAACAATATTAAAGTGCAAGGACCATAGAGCCTCATCGAATCTGGTTATGGTGATGCTATTTCAAATGGTATTACAGGAAATTCTATATAATTCATGTATGTCATGCATTTGTATTTTTCAGGGTAATTTAATTTAAGAGAATTTTATATTTTGACCATTAAAGTTGCAGACTTGCAGACAATGAATCTAAATTCCATTGTATTCTGAGTGTTCAGTGCTTCCCCTACCAAGTAACTGTCATGTTATTCTTTTCACACATATAGGAAATTATAGTCAAAAATATCATTAAAATGCACAGTTTTATGTAAACAGCATAACAAATTTTCGCCGGCCTTATGGCCGGCTATACAGGGGCCCAGTAATATTTCTTTTCATGGGGCCCAAAATCCCTGGCAGCGCCCCTGACCACGGCAAAGAGGGTAGGGAGAAGATCTAAAACCATTTGTGAGAATGCAAGCAACAGAGGAGTTATAAAGCAGTCTTATCCAAGCAGTGAAATCAGAGTTGAGGCCAAATTTGTCCAATATATAATACAATTACTCCCACTCAACCCTGTCGAATGCTTTTTCTGCATCTAGGGATATTATTCCCTTTGGGAGTAGCAGGGTCAGGGGTGCTAATTATATTGAGGAGTCTCTTAGTGTTATAAGAGGAGGATCTGCCAGCCATGAAACTAGTTTGGTCTGTAGAGATGAGGGTTGGCAGAACCCTTTGTAAGCGAGAGGCCAGAATCTTAGCTAAGATCTTTTAGTCTACATTTAGGAGTGATGTAGGCCTGTAGCTGACACAATCAAGAGGATAAGGATCTTTACCTTTCTTTAATAATGAACATATAGTGGCTTCCAATAAGGTAGGGGAAAGCCAGCCGCTAACGAAAGATTCATTGTAAACCTAAGCTAGAGGGGGGGTTTTCGAATGTGAGAATAATTTGTAGAATTCCACTATATACCCATCCGGTCCAGGGGATTTGCCGTTTTGCAACAGTCTAATAGCCTTTTGGACTTCAGCTGTTGAAATCGCTGATCCTAACTCATTTGTGAGATTAACGTCTATCTTAGGGATTTAGAGGGTTGCAGTGTATCCACACCTCGGATGAGTATGCAGAGGAGTAGAGCTCAGAATAAAAATCTACAAGGACGTTCACCGATTTTGGGTCTGACACAATGGAGCCTGATGGCGAGTTTATCTTGGAGATCAGTCTTGAGAGGGCTACAGCTATAGGTGAAAAGAACAAAACCAAAAAGAAAAAAAAACACCTTACTGATTTCACAACCCACAATAACCTTCACATTCTTTCAACACTTATCAATTCTTTACAATTGCACTTCCTGAATATACATGATGTAACCTAATTAAAGTACAAACAGATGAAAGACCAAAGTGAAGATCTTGCCATAACAAATACAGTATGTCTAACAAAACAGCTGCTTCGACCGAAACCAGAAGGCATTATTGTTAAATACTGGACTTATTAAAAATAAATAAATGATTGAATGAACATTGTATCACCTTGTGCAAGTAGCGCATAGGAGGTAGATAAAGAGAAGTAAACTGCAATAAAGCTAAGTAAATGAACATCGTATCACCATAAAATGAAAGAGAAGAAAAGAAAACGAGGCTTAGCATATTAAAGCAAGCTATTATAGAATACAATTAAATTGTAAGATTGAACAGGAGAAAGCATGTGCAGCTCATGAGAAACATATTCTCTTGTGCTGAGGCATTAGTCCCCTGAGTCAGCGAGAGCGGGGGTGGAAGATGGCTCATTGGCAGACAACCCGGTAAACGACATAGGAACGGAACAGACTACGAGCATGATGATCAGCATACCTGAAGCTTTAACAGCAAAAGGCTGGGCAAAAGTTACTTCCATTACCGGCTTAAAGATACACCAAGGCAGGAATAAGTATCTAAAGAAAGGGCAACAGGGTACTGGCATTGATAGCTACTTTCTGAGAAGCAAGCCGAGTCAGATGTCAGAAGTTCAGCAGTAGGACAAAAACCACAAACTGCAGAAAATCAAAAATCCTGTCCCAGTGGAGGAAGAACCAGATACAGGAAAGCAACCTGAGCCCAGCACATTACAACCTGCAGCTGAAAAAAAGATCCAGGGCAAAGGCCATTGATTAGGTGGCCAAAGTCCTGCAAAGACAATGTGGAGAGAGGTCAGTGTGGATAGAGGTCAATGATGACCTCTGGAACATCTTACAGACACTCAGAGGCACAGCCATGAAGAGAATGGGAGATCTAATCTACAACTATGGAGCGGAACGGTTTGGAGTGGTAGAGAAGAAGGGAACTACACCAGCAGTCTGAAAAAGTCCTGCACAGACAATCAACACCAGAGCACCAACTAGATATCACCTATATGAAGTGAAGTGCAGAAAACGGTACACAAGGCAAGGGCATCATCAGCCCCAGGCCCCGATGGAGTCCCCTACAACTGTTACCAACATGCTGGCGGAGAGCTGTAGGAATCCTTATCCCAAAGGAAAAGGACTCATCAGAAATCGATCAATTCCACCAGATCAGCCTTCTGAATGTTGAGGGAAAAATCTTTTTTAGCGTTGTGGCTCACAGGCTAGCAGGATACCTGCAAAGAAACCAGCTGATTGATACATCAATCCAAAAGGCTGGAGCACATTAGTACCATCCGGCACCAGATCCAGGTCACGAAGAAGGAGAGAACAGCCCTTCACTTGGTGTTCCTGGACCTTGTCAATGTCTTTGGCTCAGTCCTCCATAACCTCCTCTGGACTGCCTTCAACTACAGGGTTCCAGTGGCCCTCATAAGCCTCATCAAGGCCTACTTTCAGGACGTGCAGCTATGCCTGACAGCAGCAAAGTACACCACAGTGTGGCAACATCTGGAAGTGGGTATCATGGCTGACTACACCATCTCCCCGCTAGCCTTCAGCATGGCCATGGAGGTGATCATTCGAGCATCTTGATGGGTGGTCGGAGGACAATGCATAAGACCTGGCCTGAGGATGCCACCTGTTCGAGCATACACAACGCTCACCACGACCAAGGCTTGTACCATACGATTGTTGAGAAAGCTTCAAGAGAACATCGAGTTGACTCGGATGAAGAGCCAAGCAAAAAGTAAGTCCAGAAGCATTTCCATCGTCAAGGGGAAGCTGTCAGACCAACGCTTCTACATTGGGGACGAGGCTATTCCAACGGTCTCCGAGAAGCCTGTGAAAAGCCTGGGTCGGTGGTATAATGCCTCCCTTAAAGACTTAGAGCAAGTAGATCAGATCCGGAAGGATGTAGTGTAGATGTTAGTGGGTTGGAGAACATTGACAGAACTGCACTCCCTGGCAAGTTGAAGCTCTGGTGCATGCAGTTTGGACTACTTCCACGCCTCTTGTGGCCACTTACCCTATAGGAAGCGCCACTCTCTAAAGGTGAGATAAGCTCTTATGTAAGGAAGTGGCTTGGTCTTCCCAGGTGCCTCAGCAGTATAGGGCTCTATGGCAAAGGAGTTTGAGCAAAAACAACCCAAAAAAACGGCAACTGAAACATTGATCCTGAGTCAGCCGTGCACTATTTACAATAATATTTTTAGCAGTTGGGAAAGTCAGGATATTGTCCACAGTGGTTAGCATGAGCAGCTGGTCAGGTTAGCATAATCGAACCCGGATTCAAGTTGAGGTGGTCCAGCTTGAAGCTGGTATGATCTGCCGATGATCTGGAGCCTTGCCGGGTACAGAAGAGCTGGTCGCAAGCCCCGGTTGTAACCATCCTGGTAGGCCAACCATTGCTCCTAGACTTCAGAGCAAAAATCCTCGTAGATGCGGATTGGGTTGTCCTGGTACTTCAAGACGTTTTTCCACTTGTGAGCTTCCCAGATCACTAACTCTTTTGTCTGGTGTCGATGAAAACATGAACAGAACAGAGGAGGTGGGCTAAGACATTACTTTTCACCCACCTACAATGCAGTACTTCTTTCCCCAGACAGCTAAACAACCATTCACAACTGGGCTCACCTAGCCCGATTGTGATAGGTAGAGCTCCCCCTAGAGCTCCCCCTCCCTCCTCTGGCAGCTCGACTACACCCCTCCAATCAGTAATGATTCCTAACAGCCGATGCTACATCACTTCCTGGTCATCTTTAAATGTAGCTGCAGACAGCCCGCCTGCCTCGTTCTCTCCCTTCCCCACACTGCCATGAATGATGATGTCTCGTTAAGGTATGCTTTTTCTCTTTCTGTTAAAAATAGTTATGGCACATGCACTTTTCTTGCATTTGTACAGGTGCAGGAGTGAGTACTTAAGCTGTTAGTCACCGTGCTCCCTTCCCCGTTGGTGCAGCGCTCATCATGTGTGGATGTGTGGCTGTGTCATGTGAAGTTCCCAGGTATGCCGGCTTTTGTTGTTTGAGTAATTTTCTGTATTTTTCCTTACGGTGCTCAGATATTTCTTCCCACTTGAGTTAAGTTTTGTTTATTTCCTTGTTCTTTTCTTTTGTAAACCAACATTGAGTTTGTATTCCATTCTGGAGTCCTCTCAATGCCAGTACAGGCGGGCTGGTCATAGGCTTACAGGTTGTGGCTCACTAGGTGGAGGATTTCCCCACTCTTTGAGTATTATTTGCATGTTTAATATTTTGTTGTGTTCTAATCTGTGTGTCTTTTTACTTTGCAGTGTGTGTGTGTGACTCCCCCTTCGGTACCTGGTGGTGGTGGCCCCTCTCCCCTTCACTCCCCCACTCCTGTATGCCTCCCTGATACAGCTGCCTTGTGCTGGTAAATGCTTCGGTATAGCAACACATTTTTTTTTAGCAGAGAGTATATTTTTGTGGTGAAATAGTCTGAATTTTAAGCCAAATTGGCATGTTATCTAAGTGTGAAATTTACCTGTCTAAATAAAACTTGAATATTGTTGAAAACTAGAAATTCACCTCTCTGCTCCGTTTTACTTCAAATCAAAGAACCTGTATTTGGTGTGGTATTCTCTGGGTGAAATTCCCAGAGTGGCGTTGTCGCATTGTCAGGGGTATACAGCTGCCCCGGTCACACAAACAACCCACATGAAGGCTGGTTGGATCAACGATCCACAAGTGGCCCTAATGACTCTTAAACTCAGAGCTTGCACGTGTCCTTAACAACTCTGTAAGGGCACTCCCACATAGAGTTTAAAAGCCTGCCAACTTCTCTCCAGTTAGTTAGAACTGAGGAAGCCTCTTGGATGAAACGTCTTCATGGAATTGAAACACTTGCCTACAATACAGCACTTAGAATTACAATGACCTGGATGACTGAGAACCTTTATGAACTATTTACAGCAGGGGTGTCGAACTAATTTTCACCCCAGGCCTCATTATAGTTATAGTCGCCTTCAAAGGGCCGGTTGTAACAGTAAGACTGTATCATTGTAACTACTCCTTAACATGTTGTAACAAATAACTGTCTCTGCATTTTATTATTATTTATGCAAGTGTAAAAATATTGTGCAGGCATTTACATAAATGTAAAATATATGTAAGCACATTGCTCTGTTATTATAGCATAAATCCTTTTAATTTATCAGGTTAAGAAAACCACATTAATCCATCGATCAAACATCAAACTTTTCAAGTGAATATCAAAGACAAATATGATAAAACACAAATTATTACATCAACTTGTTCAAAAAATTGTTGTCATAGTTGAAGGGGCCAGAAATATGGTACAAGAAAATATTCTGAGCTGTTAAAACATGTGTGGCATTGAACACAGCAAGTAGATCCTTCCTCACCCTTGGACACCATAAAACACACCATCCTCATCCATTGATCATATTCTGAAAATAACAACAAACACAAAATAAATGGAAGCACAACCATTTAATTGCAAACATATTACACTGAAGTTATTTTTGGTTGAAATACATTTTATTATATTTTTAATTCAGGTTTTTAAAAATGCTTACCTATGTGTTTTCTGGCTGGATGTCTGACACCCTTTCCCATGGTCAGTCCATCAATGTCCAGCTTTAGGTCTTGTGCTGTAGCAATCTGCAAAACAGTGTGGAGGTTGTCATCAGTGATTCGTGATCTGTGCTTGGTCTTGTTTCGATTCGATATTTAAAACATCCGCTCGCACAGGTAGGTGCTCCCAAACATGGACAGAACATGGGCAGGATGAAGTCGTAACTGTGGCATCAAAGCAGGAGGCAGTTGACGGTAAAATTCGTCAATTGCAGTATCCTGGAACTTTGCTCTCAGGCCACTATCGCTTTGAAGATATATTAACTCCATCTGAAGGAGATGGGGCGCACTGTCGACATCGGCGGTGAAAGGACTGACAAAGATGGCAAAGCCTGAGTGCTGTGTTCTGATGTCAGAGAAGGGCTGAACAAATTCATTAATTAACCGGCTCACTTTGGTAGCCAACCGAGAGCATGAAAAACACTGGGAACTGAGGCTGAGATGCTTTGACAGACAGGAAAGTAAGCAAGATTGTCCTGGTCCAATTGGGACTTCCGAAGGTGCAGTTTATACTGGAAAGCTGTGACCATGTCGGACATCTGTGTAATGACTTGTTTGCTTCTCTGCGGCATCTGATTCACAGGGTTTCTGCAGGTTTGAACAAGTCAAATTTAAGACTTTTTAAGGCCTCTTTAAGACCATTTTGAACTAAATTTAAGACCTACACAAAGTACGAAAAAGTACAGTCCCAGAATTACTTTCAAAATGATTTTATTTTACTAATAAAAATAACCAAAAGTATTGCCATTAACAGAGCAACTCAAACCATGAAGAATGGAGTGAGTGAGTGTGTGTCAGGGTTATCATAGTTTTTACATTTTCATTAGTTTTTATTTTAATTTTAGTTTTTCAGTTAGTTTTTAATCTCAGTTTAGTTTTAATTAGTTTAACAAGTGATTAAGCAGTTTTAGTTTAGTCTTTATCTGGGAATTTAATTTATTTAGTTAATAACACTGGTGTGTGTGTGTGTGTGTGTGTGTGCATGAACGGCCTAGCAACTTTGGAGAGGAGCTTGCTCTTGATGACTTTCGGCAAGACCATATTTAACTTCACTTGGACTCCGCAACATGAAGCTGATCAATGACCCAGTGTGCACTTTATGCAGTCATAAGGTTCCTGGTTCTTTCATTCATATGGGACTGTCCACCAGTGTGTGTGTGTGTGTGTGTATATATATATATATTTATATACATATACATATACACATACATATATGTATGGGCCAGGGCACCAAAACAGAATGCCCCCCCCAATATGTATGGAATTGGGGGGGGCATTTTGATTGATCAACTAAAGTAGTCAAAGTGAAAAAAAGATTTCTACAAAGTAATGTCAATTGATTAAAAATGTGTAATGTTAATATGCTATTTTGTTCCATTCTCCTTTTCAAAACTGCTTAAGCTCTGTCAGGTTGCATGGGGATTGGGCGTGAACAGCCATTTTAAAGTCCAGCCACAAAGGCAACAGCTGTTGTATGCAGAGTCTCTCACATCTCACCTACTAAAGATTTTATCTCCTTTGGAGTAGTAATTGGAGTATTGGTCGCTTCCCTCACTTGGCACAGTCACTCAGTTTGTGAGAGCAGCCTGTTCTAGACAGATTTACATGTGTGCCATATTTCTTCCATTTCTTAATGGTGGATTTAACTACTACATGAGCTGAAATCTGCTGCTTTGCAGAGTGGGAGAGCCCAGAAGGGCTGAATTGTGTCAAACACTGGAAAAGACTTGGTTTTGAAAACATCCAAGCTTAGCACCTTCTTATGTGAACAAACATGCATGTACACAACAAGCAAAATCAAGATAAGTAAAAGTGATCGAGGCCATGCACACGATAAGATATGTATAATATAGACCACGTGGTGGACAACTTTGTCACATGGTGTGAGCTTAACCACCTGCAGCTCAACACAACAAAGACCAAAGAGCTGGTGGTGGATCTGAGGAGAACCAGGACACCAATGACTCCAGTTTCCATCATGGGGCACAACGTGGACATCGTTGAACACTACAAATATCTGGGGGTGTTCATTGACAATAAACTGGACTGGTCTAAGAACATTGATGTCCTTTACAAGAAGGGACAGAGCCACCTCTATTTTTTGAGGAGGCTCCACTCCTTTAACATCTGCCGGACTATAATGGGAATGTTTTATGAGTCTTCGGTGGCCAGTGCTATTCTGTTTGCTGTTGTGTGCTGGGGCAGCAGACTGAGAGTAGCAGATGCCAACAGACTCAACAAGCTGATCAGGAAGGCCAGTGGCGTTGTGGGGCCAGAGCTGGACACTTTGTCAGCAGTGTCAGACAGAGGATGCTGTTGAAGTTGTGGGCATTACTGCAGTATGGCTCTCATCCTCTCCACAATGCTCTGGTCAAACAGAGCTCCAAAATGCATCACTGAGCGCCACAGGTAGTCATTCCTCCCTCTGATGATTGGACTCAAATGGCTATAAATAAATAAATAAATATATATATATATATATATATGTGTGTGTGTGTATCTATGTATATTTCCCATACCACATATATAATGCACTGTATATCTGTAAATACTTGGAGTGGTCATTGAACACTTTATTATTTTATTCTTATTTCTGAAACAAAAACAATTTCCCCCCTGTGATTAATAAAGTATTCTGATTCGGATTCTGATAATTTGATGTAATTTATCCTACGATATGCTAATCATTGTCAGGGCTAATGTTTAAAGTTTAGTTTAGAATTGCTTGAGGTTGAGGTATACAACTGCTTGGCACAATAAAATAAATATTGTATCCTCTATTACTTGTTATTTCTGCAGAGCTCTTATTTTGATTTCTTGTTACTGTGTCCATCCGTTGTTCTCGTTTACCGCTGGTGTTATCGCGGGAGGTGACATAGATACGCTAGTTCCGTGTAACTGACAGAAAGTCCTGCCTGAAGTTCCTCAGCGTTGATGGTGAATAGCCACTGCTGCGGCAACGGACGGAGGAGGAGAAGCCGCAGAAGGAGTAGGCTGTGGCAGAGGACTAATAGTTCGGAGCCAGTCTTACAGATTAAACAGTATTACGTGTATCACCGGATCCTAACAAACACCAGAAGGGAAGAGAAGAATAAGGAAAGATGGCGGCCGCGGCCTCGCCGGGCTCCGGCTCGTCCACCTCCTCAGACTGGATTGTACTGAGAGACGGTTGCCTGCGTTGCGACGAGGAGGGCCTGCGAAGCCTCTCTTACCACCCGGCCCTCAACGCTATCTTGGCCGTTACCAGCCGTGGCAGTATCAAAGTAATTGACGGCACTTCGGGAGCGATTCTCCAGGTTTCGGCGCTGCACGGTAAGCACCGGTGCCCTCTATGAAGCCGTGACACAATCAGTTTCAGTTATGACAAGTCAACCTCTGGTTGTCAACAGACATTAAACACGACACAGGATAAGTTGTAACCTATGCTAGCTAACGTTAGCGGCTCCTAGCAGTTATCTCTGGGCCTTACTAGTTAGATTATTTGGCAAACAAGAGTCGTACAGTCCGTTCTGCAGGTGAAACAACACATTCTTTGGACGTTTATCTGTTTGTGGTCCAATTGAAACCAGTGCGTTCCAACGCCAATGTTTGTCTACGTTATTGCTCACCACATTTGCGACATATTGACCATGCAAGCTAACTAATAGCTAGACAGTTAACTCAGCCGTGCGACCGTCCCTGTCATTCTAGTCGTCAGTCACGATGTGTTGTCAGAAGAAATGCTACAATTCATATCTGAGATACCTGAAGGAGACTGTCGAGTAAAAGGTAGCGTAGTGTGCTTATGTGAATCGCTGCTATAGCCACCAGGCTACCTAGCGGCTTTTTAAAAGCTTTTTAACTTTACAGCATATCGTTCGCACTGTCAGTCACTTGGATGCATTGATGTGTTGCTGAAAGTAACCTGATTGATGCGGCAGTATTTGTATAATGGGTCACGATTGCCGGTTTGGCTAACCTGACAAATACCCCTTTCACACCGGACAAAAAAATCTAATTTACATCCGCCAACATCTGGTTTATGCAACATGAATGTATATGATCGAGATTTACTCTTGGGACAATCAACCATTTAGTAGTGTCTGGTATTTATCACCTCCGGCTCGGCCCGGCTGTGATATGAACACGCTAATACACTCCTTTTTTCAGGCGCGATGCTATGACGTGTGTTGAAGTTAAGGCCGTTGACATGTTAGTAAGGCTGCTCCGAGATGAACTGCGCCTGGGCTGGAAAGAGGATGCTAGGCGGCAGCAGCAGGGGACAGAGCCAAAAAGCTGCGATATAGTCGGACAGTTTTCCAACAGTCTTCAATCTGCACAGGAAGTCAAAGAAACTCACATCCTTGTTAGATCCGTTTGTAAGCTGTCCTCAATGATTCTTAATCATGACACTACAGTCTACCAAAGCGCTGCACATGTAGTCAGTTTTCTGCTGTTTAGATCACTTGAGCGGCCATGTCCCTCTCAACCAAAATACATAAACCGAGAACATTAACAGTTACACACAAAAGAGAAATATAAGACTATAACTGTAATTATTGATCTCTTAGGTAGGCTATTGGTTGCTGTTGGGCCTTCACATCTGAATCCTGACATTCCACTTACCAGAAGTTTTGTGTTGTTAAGTACTTCAGCAGGCCGAATGATATTGGTCCAGTGTTTACACAGACAACATTTTTTGTATGCAGTTTATATTATGAATGCAGGCCATTTAGTCTCCACATAAGCCACACCGGATGTTTTCTGTGGACAGAAAAGCCTTAACCTTCAAAATCAAACAAATGACATTAAAATCTCTCCAATTCAACAAAATTAAAATGGTTCTATAAAATCATTATATTGAGTCAACATCTAAACTAATTAGTTATGAGGTTGGAGTCACTGCAGTCATGTGTGCATGATGTCGGGTCAGGATCAAGTCGCACACAAATCTAACCGTGATGAACCCTGTTCATCGATTCTGCGCAGGACTGGCTGATCTCAAATGAGCCTAACATCTTTCAGTCCCTATCTGTCAGTGTCAGTGCTGAGTTTGAAAGAGAGACAGATGTTAAAGATGCTAATATAGTTGCTGTTGTTTGTAGCTTCCGTGTGGTCTGAGCCAAGTCAACCTCCTCATCAGTACTGTGCATGTGCAGCTCATCAGATCAGGAATAAAAAAAGTTGTGTCTAATTCAGAATATTATTAGGTTTTTTAGTTGAACAACATTTGCATGTATTCTGATGAGGTGTACAGTGTGCTGCTTTCTGCTTTTCCAGATTTTCTGGCTTGTTGGTGAGGACGAATGGGACACACAAGCGGATAAAAACAGAAAGGCAAACTTGTACACTGGAAATGTGAACAGCATTTATTGCATTTATTAGTGGGTTAACCTGCGTTTAACAAAAGCCTTGTTTACACACTAATTCAATGTAAAAGTGTTATGACATTTTTATCAAGACTAGCACCCAGAGAAAAAAGGTTACTGCTCAAAGCTTGCTCCTTTATGGCTATGGAGCCATAAAGGAACTCAATGAGAGTTCTCATTTCAGTCTTGTTGTAGTCTTTTTTGGTCTCAAACATTTCTCATTTGTTTCTCCTAAAATTCCCTAGGAGCAATAGGTGAGACTTGAGACTTTACCACTCAAACCTTGCTCCTTTCCAGCACTGAGGAGACATTCTGAAACTTCATTGAGAGCTTGAGGAGATCTCCTCTGAAACTTACAGGGAGCCCAAGTTGAGATTTTCTGTTTCTCAGGAGAAACAATTGAGAAACAGGAGAAATCAGCCACAGCCTCACTTTGGTCTCACAGAGATCTCTTAGTTGTCTAGGAGAAATGAATAAGACACTACTGAGATCTCTTTTCCGATTTTCGTTTCCTCTGGGCAATTAAAGTTTTCTAAAAATTTAACTCATGGTGAATGCAGACCACTCAAAGTTTTCGGTAGCTGCTAGTCAGTACAGCTACAGTCATAGCTCGATTAGGCCATTTAATTGGACAACTGCCATTGTCCAAGTATACAAGTCCCAGTAGAGAATCAATTTATTGATACAAGTATGTCCGACTCCGCGATGGTAGGTGGAGATATGCACCGTTTCAGCTAGTTGCTACTGGACCTTCACCCAGTTGACCTATTATATCACGTACCAAATAAGTTGGCAGCATAAGAAGTAGCAAATAGGTTGCACAGCAAACAGTGAAGACATGGATCACTTTACAGTGCTGTACATTACATGATATATTGTACTAATATTTTTGTTGTTGTCTTCCTCTTTCGTTTTTCCCGGCTTCCTGCTAAGGCTTTATGCCATGGACGACTTTTGGGTCAATGCCCGGCGTGGGGACTGAGGTGCATGCACAGAACGCAGGGGCCAGTTCAGGTCCGACTAAGATGTATACATGAAATGGTGAACCGACTTCCAACCGCATTATCTGGTTGTCTTAGCCCAACTTATAGAAGTAATTTTTTCTTTCAATTTGGCACATAGCCAATTCCGGAATTACATTTCAGTGTTTTACCCACTGTGTGTGTGTGTGTGTGTGTGTGTGTTGCAACTATTTTTTAAATTCGTCAATACAAACGTGTTTATTGTTAAACACGTTTGTTACCCTGCCTATGAGACCCGCGATGTTCATTCAAGCCACGCTGGACTCATTTACATGCCTGTTTTTTTTCTTTCAGAGATTAGGGCTGCTCGATTATGGCAAAAATCATAATCATGATTATTTTTGATTGATATTGTAATCACGATTATTAACAACGATTATTCATTGATTTGAGAATAAGCACTTATGGAACTTTGAACTCTGGTATTTCTTTTAACACGATAAGTTTGAACTGAAAAACAAGAAAAATGCAAATGAATAAGAGAAAAATATATCAATAAATTGAATTAAATAATATGTAAAAATAAAAAGTGAACACTATCCCGGAGCGGCTCGACCATAGGTCTGTTGTGGTGGCAAAATATAATGCTGTTGATACTTCTCTTGCAACTTTTCCGCAACATTCGTCACAAAGGGCAGGCAGCGCAATTCTGCTGATATGGTGACGTGTTGGTAACACATACCGCTTGTCCAATGTGTTAATCAGTTTATTGAACCCCGGGTCGCTAACGGTGTTGATAGGGCACATGTCTTTGGCAATCCTGTATGTGACGGCATCCGTTATTTCTTAATGCCTGTGGGAGCTGGGTGGATATGCGGTGGCATTGTAAAGTGTGTCCTTAATTTGAGGACTGTGTGGCGGTGGCAGGAGTCGAGGAGCTTTTCTTTTTTTTTTTTTAAGATTTTTTATGGCATAGACACCTTTATTAAGCAGTAGACAGATAGGAAATGTGGGAGAGAGGGGGATGTGACATGCAGCAAAGGACCTCCAGCCAGAATTGGACCGGGGTCGGCTGCGTATGTGGCATGCACTCTAACCACTCGACCACCTGCACGCCGAGCTTTTCATTTTTGAGGTTTTTTTTTTGTTCCTTCACTACTTCGTCATGTATTACTCTGTGTGGACATTAAATGGTTAAATAAATTGGTCATGTTCTCTTGAGGTGCAGACACGGTCGCGTGACGTATCATGCACAATATCTCCGTTTGTTCCAAGTCAGACTCCTCGAAACCGAAGTGTTTCAACACCACAGAATTCGCTTTACCTTTCTTCCTGACCAAAGGCTGCCTTTCTGCCATCTTCTACCGTCTTCTTCTACACGTTTTTTCAAAATACGCACTGGCAATACGCACAGGCGTGGCTGAAAGCAAACATTTTCAGGTGGGGCGGGGCGGAGTGCACAGGTGGAGATGGAAGGGTTCGCTGCATTTACCACACAAGACACGGCGTGCGGCAAGCCAAAATCGAAGTTCAATTAATCACCAAGCCCTAAGAGAGATTCCAGACATCATGTCCTGCTCCAGTTCAGTTTTAAAATTGCAGTGCAATATGGAGCATTTCTCCTGCTGGCTGCTAACGGTACGATCAGAGCAGTACTGGTTCTATGCGTTTTGGTGCCCTGGCCCAGATTAGGTTTCGGTGTCGCCGAATTTTAGCGTCCTACATGAGTTAATGACCATCAAATGTTGTCGGATATTTTTTATCAAGTGTGCCAGGTAATATAAAAATATGTTAATAGTTCCCCTTATTCACAGCTCGTAATTGAAATGCTGTCAATGCCAATTTTACCAGCTGCTCTGTTTTATCCTGTTATAGAAATCCACCTTGACAAAGAAACAAAAAAGAAAGCAGCTCTTAAAGAAATCATTGAAAAGGACTTTTCCTGAATGTGTTCCTCACTTTTGACCTTTTCCTTTAGAATAAAAACGGAAAAATTGTAATTTCAGTAAATTATTTTAAAATTATTATTATTACCAAATATTTGGAAGGAATATGATTATGATGGTACAAATACAAATGTATTGCGTTATTAAATTCTGTGTTGGTGCTCAAAAGATGTTCACTAAAGAGAGAGAGAGTAAGCTGGAACACCTCAGGAAGGACAGAGGCAACTGTTGAACTGAGTTGGCTATACTGA
The DNA here is from genome assembly GCF_900880675.1 of Sparus aurata. Taxonomy (NCBI): domain Eukaryota; kingdom Metazoa; phylum Chordata; class Actinopteri; order Spariformes; family Sparidae; genus Sparus; species Sparus aurata. The sequence continues at coordinate 3,379,233 of NC_044201.1, read as the reverse complement.
GAAGGGAGCTAAAGGAGAGGAAGAGAAACACTTTTCAGTCCACAAGCAAAACTGAATTCCATACAATCCCTTGTTCAAACAGACCCCCATCAGATCCAGACCGCACCCAGCCACGTTGAAAAACTACACCTACTGAAGTATAGTACAGCCCATCCCAAGAGGACTGTACCCTCTCACCAAGCCAGCATTCACTAAGGATGCGCTGATTCAGATATTCAGTATTGGTATAGGTCCAATATTCACCAAAATCACTAGCTAGATTATCTGAGAGGGGAAACTGTATTATCCAATCCAATTTATAAGCTGAAGTGCTCCCATAAATGCTTGAACTGTGTGCGACATACTGTGAAGAGAGCAGTATGCGTCATGTGACTAGCCCAGTGGTTCTCAGTAGGGATGTGCATCTGGTTTCGTTTGGGAACCGGTTCTGAGTCAAATGATTCTTTGGAATCGCTAACAAAAACCCTTTCTGCTATCGATTTTTCCCTACTCGTACCCTACTCGCAAATTTTGCGATGACGTCACACACACAAGCTGCTGCAGAGCAGAGGTGAGCTGAGCTGCTACATGCGATGCACTGTGGAGAAATGTCGTCCCGTCTGGCTGCATTTCACAAAGAAGGACAACATCTCGGGGATCGTCACCTGTAATACCTGTAGGAGGGATCTGCGCGCCAAACGCGGTAATGCAACTAATATGTCCAAGCATTTGGCCATACAACACGGCATTACACTCCAGCAATGCCGTGTGTTTGACGCACTTAGCAGCACCAGTGCTAGCACTAGCACAGCAGGTAAAATTAAACAACTGGCTAACGTCGTGTGATAATGATAAAAATGAGGTTAATTTAATCAGCCCTGCCCATTCCTTGTTTGTTGTTCCTCTTGTTCCTCTATGAGATTATCCTTAGCCAATAGCCACTTGACTTGTGGACTCATTTTACTCATTTGAGTATTGTTTATTTGTTTATTGAGGACTCATTTGAGTATTGTTTATTTGTTTATTGAGGACTCATTTGAGTATTGTTTATTCTCAGCAGTGAATAATTAAGATTTATATTAAATAACCAGGTTGTATTCTTTTCTGTACTCATTTACAACTTGTTTTTCAGCCTATTTGGGAATCGATAAGAGAATCAATAAAAAACTGGATCGATAAACAGGAATCGATAAAGCATCGGAATCGCTAAATCCTTATCAATATACATCCCTAGTTCTCAGTGCAGGACGCAAAGGTCTATTTCCACTGGATATTAGTCTGCTGCATAACGTCTCCACTTTCACTTTAGTCTGTGTTAACTTCCAGCAGGTCCGCTGCGCTGCGTGTCTGCTCCGTCCAGCTCCGGCAGTCCGGAGCCCTCCGGAACAGATACACAGGACTTCTATATATCTGGCGGATGCCGGAGCACGAAGCAGCAATTCAGCTGAATTTTGCACCGAGCAGACAGGAAGTCAAGTGCTGAAATAACAATATAACATCCGGTTACTTTTCAAAATAAAACACTCCGTGTTGACACCAGCACACAAAAAGAGACAAACACAAGCTCTTCTGCTAATCCCTCGGTCGGGAACTATGGAGCAGGAAATATGACGATGCTTACATAGACCTTGGGTTTACTGTGAACATGGTCGGAAATGAGGAAAGACCTGTTTGTGTTTTATGCCTAAAAACTCTGGCAGCGGACAGCATGAAAACCATTTTGATAATCAGGTGATTGTATGCAGTATGCTCATCCAGTGGTTTATACAAATAAATAAATAACTATTATAAGGTTCTCAATAGTATTTCAATTCAGGGGGGCGTGAAAAAATTTCTGTCCTCTGGGGGGGCATGACAAATAATAAGTGAGAACCACTGGACTTGCCTGAGCGAGCTTGAGTGAGAGTCATCATGTAAGCTGTGTAAGTTATCAGAAGATTAAGGCGAAGCAGCTGAGTGCAAATTGTGCACTGCAAGTGTTTCAATGGGTGGCAAGCACCGTTGGAAACTTCAGCACCACTGCCTTGATAAAACACTTGCAGAAACACAATGAGAGGGATTGTGCTGAATTTTTACGGATGATGAGTGCCAGGAAGCAAAGTGCATCTCAAAAACCAATGCCATTTTTCCGCTAGCACGTTTGGGCATGCTGAGTCAAACTGAGATACATACATCATAGGGCTGCACGATATATCGTTTGAGAATCACCATCGCGATGTACATGTGTGCAATAGTCACATCGCAGAGCCTGCTATGTAGGATGCAAATTAACTCATCTAATTTCAAAAGGCACCTGACACACACTGTGCATGCAGACTCTGCATGCTCAGCAATCCACCATTCACATTAGTTCTTAATCAGTGTGCCGAAGCAGACCAGCCCCTGCACATGGAGTGAGTCGCTGGTAACAACATTGAAAAATGAGCAATGAACAAGAGAAAATCGCGAGATCGAAGACTTGGTGCCAAAAAGAAAAGCAATTTCAGTTATCTGGAATTATTTCGGCTACAAGAAGGATGATATTGACCAAACACGTGTTCTGTGTCGACAGTGTGTTGCATCTGTTGCCACAACGAGGTAACACCATTAATTTATTTTAACATTTATGTCGGTACCACACAGCAGAGTCCTGCACAGGTCTTATTTTGAAAACCTGCCCGTACACGCCATACTTAAAACTGCATCCGACCCGTTTTCCTATAGTAGCACAAATTAGATTTCGCACCCGAGCCGACCCGCTATAAACTGTTACCGACGCCCGACCAACACCCGAAGGAAAATTAGACAGGCGTAATTTTTATAAATGAAAGTAAGCCAGCTGGGGAATGGGAGTTCTGGGAGGGCGTGTAGCACCCTATAATGTAATAATTTCCTGAAAATGTAATAACGCCTGAAAATGTAATAAAATTTGCACTTAACTCGATCGAAAATGTAATAAAACCCAATAATGTAATAACTTCACCAATAATGTAATAACTTCACCAATAATGTAATAAAATATCCTGACTGATATTGTAATAACATTTTTACCAATAATGTAATACCTTATTACATTATTGGGAATTTATTACATTTTCAGGTGGGTCTTTTTATTTCAAAACTGATAATGTAATACTTAACAGATAATGTAATATCTTTCTATAAATGCACGGAATCTCTGTCTGTGTGTGTGTTTGTGTGTGTGTGTGTCTGTTGGTCAAATATCTCTGCGGATAAGGATCACACTGACTCGAGACTTTCAACATGGCTGCTGCGTGGTTCAGTGGTGTGCATCTAAGCATTTGTTTGGACTGCAATGATACCGTGAATAAAGTATTTCATAAATGCTTTACACATTCCGCCGAGCATTGTCCACCAGAGCCACCACAGTCACGTGCGCACCAGAGCCAATCACTGCACACCGTGGCCACGTGCGCACCAGAGCCAATCACTGCAGAGCTCAAGCCCACGACATACCTGAAAAAACAAGCGGATTTATACCTGCAGCGGAGCGAGCTGGACCGGGATTTTGCCGGCGGTTCGGTCCCGTTCTGTTCTGTTCTGTGCATCTAAACTGACTGTAGTGGATTAATGAGATTAAACGAGTCCGGACCGAATCTGCTCGGGTCTGAGGAGATCTGGAGACGCGCGGACAACAAAGTGGAATCAGAATTTGTGGATGTTCGTGTGTAGCTAGCCGCTAGCTACACGGCCCACCTCCCGAGGCGACGGACCGGCCTCATCGGCACGTCCAAAACCGGACCTAGGGTAAATAATGTCCGCCACGCTTTTTCGCGAACATTGCCGTCACGTTTGCTTTGTGTCTGGTGCAGGAAGAAACGGTGAAAACGGGCTTTTGCCACGAAAGTGTCCAAGCAGCAAGTTTGGTTGTTGAGGAACAGGAAGTTGTGGGAGGGACCTAGGTGGATGATTGACAGGCAACGACGGCCGGACAGTGATATTGAGAGTTGAGCGATTTGTGACATTTAGCGTGTTTGGAGTGTATAGTTAGTGTGTTCTGTAGTGCTTGGTGTAGTGTGTTTAGTGTGTAGTGGAGTCGATTTTTCGTTTAATGAGTCAGAACAATGAGAAGATGCTGAATGTGGAGCAGGCAGTGCAGCTCTCAAGGAGCACAGGCAGACCTGAGCATTGCCTGCATTTAAATGTAAATAGTTACATATAACTTTGTGCATACATTTAAAAAATTTACAAATTTAGCAAACAATTTATATTTGCATTATAAGTAAAAAAAAAAAAAAAAAAGGGTTTGTTGTAAATATCGCAAGAAAGAGCGCCATTGTGCATCTAGTTTGTGTAATTATCATGTACACCATTGAGAAATGTACAAAGATGTAGCTTCGTCTCGCTCTTCGTACGCCATCTTTCTTGAATGCCGAGGCAGTTTGTTGTTGCTGGTGACGTAAAGAGGTCAGCTGGAGGTGTTTCTGTTACCACTAGTTGAAATGGGTACAGCGCCACCTAGCGTACCAGCGTATGACATGCTCCGGCCCAATAATCCGATTTTCTCTGCGGCATCTATATTCAGATAATTGCAGTTGTCTGGTTGAGTAGCATAGTCGAACTATGGCTGTAATCTGACTAAGCTGTGCATGTAAACGCACTGAGTGGTGGCTAGCTGAAAATATGTCCAGCAGCATTGAAGCTGTCCCTTTATATGATCACTTAAGTAAGTAAGTGAGTATGCAATGTCTCTGCATCAATACCTTCAGATTTCTGTAGGATACCAGAAAAAGTTTGATAATGGTAGGATAATGGTAGGCTTTAGACTGGTTTTTATTGACCATGTGGCTACATGCTAGTTTTTACTGATGCTAGCTTTTTGACACTTTAGCCAAGGCTTGGCTACTTCTTTAAATAGCTTAAAGTCCGTGTAAAGCGGCAAAAAAATTGTGTTATGAGTTTGTCACACCAAAGAAGCATGTATCATTGACCACTGAGCCAAATTTGAAAGATTAAAAAAATTGTTAAGTATATAAAATTAGTTCTCTAAATCATGGAAAAACAAGCACTTCTTTCTGCTGTGAAACGCTGGGGGCGTGTCAGTTAGAGGCGCTGGAACCACGCCCATGCGGCGGGGCTACACGTCATGTTAATGACGTCGGTGTTTCCCAGGTGTTCCCCTTGTCTATCTAAACCCGCGGACAGTTTATAATCATATAGATGCTGTTATAACGTGTATTGATTAAGATCCTGACCCACTAAACATCCTGGAAAGTGACGAAGTGAAGTTTTTCGCGCTAAATTACATAATTATACATAATCACCATCAGTAAACAGGACGCTGTCTGACTCTGTCACTCGCGGGGACGGAGGCTGTTTTCTGGGGGAAAGTTCCCTGTAGTCTCGGTCAGGAGGGCTGGCGGTCGCGGTGATTTATTTTCGTCAAACACTCGGTGAGTTAAACACTCTTGTGACAAGCGTGACAGACGTTGTTTTGTGAGCAGAAATGTGAGGAAGAGTCGGGAGGACAGGCAGGGGACGGACAGGAGGACAGACGCTTCTCCACATACAGCTGTGGGATGTGTTTTCCTCATATAAGTTGCTAAAGACAGTTATAGTTACTACGTTACTTTTGTTCGGTCATGTAACGTTGCTTTGTGGGACATTTCTCTGTATTTAGTTGAGTGAAGGACCTGTGCAGTTAGACTGTCAGACCGACACGCCCTCGCTCCGCGCCTCCGGATTATCCGTTCACACTGGGACGGCTCACCAATAATGCGGCCCTGATACTACCGCCACATACCTCCGGTGGGACCTGCCGTCAGCAGGACGGAGAGGGTCGGCTGCGGCGCGGCCACATCATGCCGGTGGGACCCGCCGTTAGCGGGACGGAGGGCCGGCTGTGGCGCGGCCACATCATGCCGGTGGGACCCGCCGTCAGCGGGACGGAGGGCCGGCTGCGGCGCGGTGGCCACATCATGCCGGTGGGACGCGCCGTCAGCGGGAGGGAGGGCATGCTGCGGCGCGGTGGCCACATCATGCCGGTGGGACCCGCCGTTAGCGGGACGGCGCAGCCACATCATGCCGGTGGGACCCGCCGTCAGCAGGACGGAGAGTGTCAGCGGCGGTCAGCAGCGGTCACATCTCCTCGTTGGCGGAGGAGAGGATGCAAGCCGGGGACGGAGTTGACCAGCGTCAATGGACTCCCCCGTTTCCTTACGTTTCATCCGAAGGAAACTTAAATAAGATAACAGCGCAGTCACCCTGCACACTGTGGCATCCAGGAAAGATACAGAGCGATGTGGAGGAGACATGGCTGGTTAGCTGACTGGTTGGCTGGTTAGCTAGCTGCAAACTATTGTAAGCAATGCAATCCGAAACTGGAGAGTGAGTGGGAGAACCGCTGAAGCCGATGCGCTGAACGTATTTATACCACTTCTGCAGCAGGGCGGGGTTTATCCAAATCATATGGCCGCCTTACGTAACGCGGCCATGATTTGCATGATCTCTGACCCGCCCATTAAATCCTGAACACAGAAATGTTGAAAAACTGTTTGTGAGCCTAGCTCCAAAATTAAATTCTACATGGCCGAATGGCTGTTACATGTTTTAAGTAAACACATTTATGACCCGTTTAATGTGTTTAGAAGAAAATGGCTGATTTTGGTTTACACAGACTTTAAGATGTCTATCAGAAAATAGTTTGATAGAATATGATGATACAGTGGTAGGCTACAGGCTAGATTTTTGTTATTGACCATATGTTACATGCTGATAAGAAGTTAATTAAAGGTTGAATTATGGAGAATGTTTATTAACCCTTAGGAGTCTGGGGTATAATTGGCCGTTTTTGACTACTTTTGATTTTACCATTATATTTCACCTTAAAAACTATTTACCTTGCCTTGTTTGGTGTCATTATTTTGAGCACTACCTCACATGTGTGACTGTACAGTTATTTTTTTATTTTGACATACTGTATTAACACAATGGACCTAAAATCACAAAAAAACATAAAATCTGAGTAGGCAAAAGTTGGATTTATTCACTGTGAAAACCACAAATATGTTTAACAAACCATTTTTATTACTTATAATGCAAATATAAATTGTTTGCTAAAATTGTGCATAAGTTAAAAATGTACAAAGTTATATGTAACTATTTACATTTAAATGCAGGCAATGCCTCAGGCTCAGGTCTCCCTCAGATCTCCTGCCTGCTCCACATTCAGCAGTCTCCTCATTGTTTTGACTCACAAAACAAAACAAAACAAACGACTCCACTACACACTAAACACACTACACTAAACACTACAGAACACACTAACTATACACTCCAAACATGCTAAATGTCACAAATCTCTCAACTCTCAAAACCCGCCATCTCTACCGCTCTCTATCATCGAATCACGTGTTTTGCCACATAATTTTGTGATTGGTTGGTATGGTGCCTTTTACCACCAATAGGGACATGTTTTTTGCATGCAAACACTTCTTGCTTGCAGACACTTTCGTGAGAAAAGCCAGTTTTTACCCTTTCTTCCTGCACCAAATGCACAGCAAACGTGATGATAATGTTAGCAAAAAAGTGCGGCAGACATTATTTATCATATCTCCGCTTTTACTTGGCCTATCAACACAATTTAAAAACAGGTATATAGTTTGAAGGCTGCTCCAACACATACGCCGGAACCGAGACCCACTGAGGCTGCTACATCATCTTAAATCAGTCACGTGATTTGATCACGCCAGCGTGATCGTCGACTCCTTAGGGTTAAAAGCTATATTTTTTAGGTACATTTCATAATATACTATCAGTATGACAGTATGTCAACTTGACATAGAGTAAGATGTCAATTTGATATTGAAAGTGATATAATAGCCATTTATGAGTGGATATGTAGGCCTATAATATTATGTCAGGTGTCATGTAATGTGTAGGTGTTATGAATGCTTATGTATACTCTCTTCAAATGAAGTGTTACTAAAAGTTGTTTTGTTGGTTTGTGGTTGTTTTCATGAGGTAGTGATTTGTTGGAAATCTGTGAAGTGAACAGGTATGTTTAGGAAAGAGTTACCTGGGGTCTCGAGTGCAGCTCAGAAGCTTATATCGGAGCAGGAATTCTGGTCTCCCAAGGAGATAAGTCCATCACCCACTCAGTAGGACCAGGATGTAGTCACATGTCCCTGCGTATCTGCACATGTGCATATGGTTGTATGCGTTAGGCGATATGAGGGGGGATGCCGTCCCCCTTGTTAGCAAAATTACCAAAAAAGCATCCCCCTTGTCAACCTGCCATCACTCTCCATCCACAAGCAGCAGATAGTGTGTGACAAATCACAAGCGGTCGCGATCAGCTCCGGTGCATTGTGGAGTCAAGCCGGGCACGGCTGCTTTGCGATCCGGCTGCCTGGTCTATTTTTGACGAAAGCTGCAACAAGCTGCACAGTTATGGTTAGGTGTCCTGCAACAATGTCCATTGGGAGGTGTACATAGGTGTGTCGGGGCAGGGTGGTGCTCCCATTGGACCATCCCCCCTGTTAAAAATTAACAAATCACCTACTGGTACTCAAGGTCTGCAGTTTAATCCAATAGTCATTCTGTTGTTTCAAATCCAGTGTATATAACGTTCTTAGATTCTCATAACACAAAATGTAGAACTCTGGACTGAAAATTAACATATATATTACATTATCTGTTAAGTATTACATTATCAGTTTTGAAAAAAAAAAGACCCACCTGAAAATGTAATAAGTTCCCAATAATGTAATACTGTATTACATTATCAGTAAAAATGTTATATCAATATCAGTCAGGATATTTTATTACATTATTGGTGAAGTTATTACATTATTGGGTTTTATTACATTTTCGATCGAGTTAAGTGCAAATTTTCAAATTTTTCAGGCGTTATTACATTTTCAGGAAATTATTACATTATAGGGTGCTACAAGCATGAATGAGCTCAAATGAAATATAAATGCTTATCATTTTGAAATGCAGCATCACATGAAGTGCTATTCGAACATCTGATGAAAATTCCTGTATTTTTCATATCGCAATATACACTTATTTATATGAGCACTTTTCCTATTTGGTCTGAATTTTAATGTAATAAGTAAAAGTTGCATTTAATATTACTAATAATGAATGAGAAGAAACACCATTTTCATTAGTTTAATATTTACTACCCCAAAAATTTAGACAATACCAAGGATAGCCCCAAATAACAAAAATTGACAATGTCAGTAGCGGGTGTTTCCACCATTTGCCGCAATGACAGCTTGACAGCGACGTCTCATGCTCCTCACTAGCCTCATGATGTTGTTCTGAGGCAATGCGTTCCACTACTCCACAAGTGCTACACGCAGTTCTGCCAGGTCACGTGGGGGTGGGGTACGATCATCCAGTCTCTGCTTCAGCTGGTCCCAGACGTGCTCTATGGGGTTCAGGTCAGGGGACATTGCTGGCCATACCATATGAGCACTCCCGACTTCCTGAAGTCGAGCTGTGACAATTCTGGCACGATGTGGTGGAGCATTATCATCCATGAACAGAAAGTTGGGGGTGTGCTGGCAGAATTGGGGGATGATGATGGGTTCTATGATGTCTCTGAGGTAAGAACGGTGCAGTGACTGAGCCATCTACAATAACCAAATCTGTTTTGCGCTGACTGGTGATGCCTGCCCAGACTGTTGCACCTCCTCCACCAAAGGGAACCCTGGGGACCATGTTGACCTCGGCGTATCGCTCACCTCGCCTTCTCCAGCAACGCTGACGACCATCATTTCTGTGCAAGGTGACCCGACACTCATCAGTGAACAGGACGGTAGACCACTGCTGCATTGTCCAGGTCACATGGTCTTGTGCCCACTGCAAACGTTGACGGCGGTGTCTTGGTGTCAGTGGAGTCACCTGCAACGGTCGTCTGGCATTCAAGCCAAAGCGGTGGAGTCGGTTTCGAATGGTTTGTCTGGAAACCCTAGTACCCCTCACATCTCGTAACTGGGCCTGCAGCTGTGTGGCAGTTGCATAACGATGTCTGAGTGCATAGGTCCTTAGGTACTGGTCATCGTTGCAGTCTGTCACTCGTGGGGCTCCACTCCTGGGTCTGTCACGAACTCTGCCAGTAGTTCTGTGTCTTGATGCAAGTCTGCTGATGACACTTTGAGACACACCAAGTTCACCAGCAACATCTGACTGCCTGCCACCGACCCGAAGGCGCGCTATGGCCAGGTGGCGCTGCTCGTCTGTTAAGTGACATCGTGTGTTCATGGCTGTTTGAATGATGAACTTGGAATGACTTACTGACAATACCAGGTTTTATACCCACAGAATGTTGAAATTGATGCCACATTGAAAAGGGTTGTCTTTTAGTTTTTTGGTATTGGCCCCAATATGTAAGGCACACTGTACACAGTGAGACCATTACATGGAAAACACAAAATGAGGTGTGTCTATCACCCCAATACAATTGCCTCCCTATCCCAAAACTCTCTGAAGTGAAACAAACACCGTATGTATGAAATCCACTGAGTCTCTCACAATATCCCTCACTTATTGTGAGTAGTGTATATCGCAGGGTTAATAAAAATCGCAATGTCAGTTTTTTCCAATATCGTGCGGCCCTAATACATCACCAGTTTTACTGTGCTGAGTTGAGCCAAGCTGCACTGCCGATGGACTTGGTCCAGAAAAGGGCCATGCCGAGCTCTTAATGAGGAAGTGAAAACACAATTCTACATAGTAATGTCAATTAATAAAGAATAGATAATGCAAGATAAGAGATGACATAAGGAATTAAGATGTTACTTTATTGATCCCCCTTGGGAGAAATTTGTAGGTAACACAGCAGTACATAGGAAAATAAGTAGCAGCTCAAGAGTAAGTCTCAAAAAATAGAGACAATAATGAGGGATATTGGAAACAATAAAATAACAATTTGAATAAAAAAATATTATAAATGATTAGAATAAAGATAAAAGTACAATATACAGTAACTGTCCTTGTGTGCAATATTTAATAAATGTGTGCAATGTGCAGGGTTACTGAGATTATAAATAATATAAAAAAACTATCTGTCTTTGTGACAGTGAAGTGTATGGTTGAATCCCTAATCACCGTGGAAAGGAGGTGTTGGGAGGTGTGGTGGTAATTATGGGTGTTCCAACAAGGGTACCTCACGATTCGATTTGATTTTGACTATGGGAGCTTCTATTCTTCGATTCTTCGATTCTAACGATTGTCGATTCGATTCAATTATTGGTGCCACGATTCTTCGATTATTGCGATTTTTAATGCAGACATAAAGTTTAAATATTTGACCAACTGTGTTTTAGAGGAGGAGGATGATCTGAACAGCTTTTCAATGTAATTTTCAATCTAACTGTGCCTTTTTTTGCCAAGCTTCTCTCAAGTTTTACTCTTCCAAATAATCAACCATCTAGAGAACTTTGCAGTACGCTATTTTTCTACTTCTTCTCATCATCATTATCATTAGTTATTATTATTAATAATATTGTTAAAGTGAGCGTCTTATCGTTAAACAGAAAAATACATCATATAAACAGCAACTTTTGCAGCCTTGTCAGTCTGATGGTGAGTTATCGCCTTTCTGTCATCACTAACGTACTGTTAATAATCAAAGAAGCTCTGAGGCTTTACACAAGATTTCAGCATTGAGCTACAATCAAGCTACTTCCATGATTTTGTACAGTCAAACTAACCAACCACAGATATATTGCAGACAAAGTCCAGACTATAGTTGTTATTTCACTCAATTGATAACGTAACAGCACGTCGAGTCCTTGCTAGCTAAGCAGCTAAACTTTAGCGCCACTCCGTGTTTAGATTCGCCCTGTGTGTGTAACTACACTGTCATTGGTCAGGGGTGCACATGCTGTTAACGATACCATTGGCTGTAGAGTGTGACAATCTGTCAATAAAGATCAGCCAACAGTTGTTCTCCGATCTACATCGATCTCATAAGTCGCCTCTGTGAAGTTTGAATGATGGAAATCCGTCGTAGCATCTGAACATATTCAGTCTGGAGCTTCAGTACAGTGAGGTGAACACAACACAAACACAGTAGAGCAGAGTGGCACTCACACTCATTGGTGAGGGAGTTTGTAGCGTGGCTCCATGGTGCGCACCACTAACCAAAACTAACGTTACTGCTCCGTTTGTTGTGGTCCCACTCACTTAACAGTCCGGGCGGCACGCGCTAAGGTTCCGTTTGTGTTTTTTGTTCCTGTCCTGCGGCAAAGCATCGGCGTTAATTAATCGATGCCAAATCGTCACGTGACGCATCGTGATGCATTGCCACATCGATGAATTGCACCCACCTCTAGTGGTGATGGTGGTGGTGTTGTGTAGTCTGATCGCTGATGGCACGAAAGAGCCCATAAAGCGCTTTGAGGCACGTGGTTGAACGTCTGTGGCTGTGCTCAGTGGACGGCCCCAAATGTGGCTGAACGTGCTTCTGAGTTGCCTTACCTCGGCGCAGAGAGGGTGAGAGGGATTGTCAATTATAACTTGCTGCTTTCCACTCATCCTCCTCTCTGTCTCTGCACCCAGATGCAGAAGCAGAAGTCAGAGGTGTAGAGGGTAAACAAAAACAGTGAAAGTATAGTTCCCTGGTGCCCATCCCACATCTGACAGGCAGTGTCGCAGCCTGACGTGCCTGTCCTTGGGATATCTGTTATCCATGCCACTCGGTCTGGATCAGCCTGAATCACTGAGAGCTTCTCAGCCAGCCAAACTGGCTGAAACATGTCGAAAGCATTAGAGAAGTCAAAGAACGTGATCCTCACCATGCTTTGTGGCCTCTCCAGGTGCGTGTAAGCTCTGTGAAGCAGGTAGATGATGGCATCCTCCATGTCTCCATGCTGCAGGACCATGATGTTACAACCACAGGTCTTAAGTCATTTGGAGCACTGGAGCGTCCCTTCTCTGGCATCTGGATTATGCTGGATGTCCTCCAGAGTGTTGGCACCTTCTTCAGCCTCAGGGAGAGGCCAAAAAGATGCGTGAACACTCCTGCTAGCTGCTTCGCACAGACCTGGAGCCCCCTTGGGCTGATGTCGTCAGGACCTCCGGATTTTATTGATCCTGGTGAGCTGCAGTCTCACGTGGCTGGTCTTGGAAGGAGATGGTGCTGGGAGAGGAGGTGCAGAAGCTGTCATGCCCGGGTCTTGTGGTGCAGCACCCCCCTTTTTAAAGGAAACCACAATTCAACAGAGATCCAGCCAATTGGTGCTAGTAGTCTCACAATTAGTTAAATGGAGATCACCTGAGTTTAATAGCACAAAGACACTTCTGTCTGAAGGTCCAGTCACGGTTCTCAGTCATCGAGGTCTTCTTTCTAAGTGCTGTATCTTGGGCAACTTAACGTCTTTCAGTTTCCTGAAGACCTTTCACCTCTTATCCAGAGGCTTCTTCAGTTCAAACAAACTGAAGGGGAGTTGCAGGCTTTTAAACTTTGTCTAGAAGAGTCCTTTCAGAGTCGCTAAGGCCCCTCGTGGGTCAATGACCCAACCAGCTTTCATGTAGGTTACTAGGGCTAGGTGAACCCAGTGCATGCTCGTTAAGCTGCCTGCGGCAGGAACTCAGCACTGCATTGTAGGTGGGTTATGGCTAATGTCGTCGGCCACCTCCTCGGTTCTAAGACGGTTGTTTCAGTTTGACGTAGATGGATTCTATTACTCCTCTTTCAAACCATCTGTCTTCTCTGGCCAAGATCTTTATACTTTTGTCATTAAAGGAGTGATTTTTCTCCATGATTTTTCTCCTATGCCAGTGTGTTTTATCCTTGGGATGGACAAGTTTCTGCCTCAGCATGTTGGTAGGTTTGAAGTGAGATATGCTGTTTATTGAAGATCCTTTTGAGTTTTTCAAATTTTTGCGTGTCATAGGGACTGACAATGTTGTTACGTTGTTTAGGTAACCACAGGTTTTAAGTGCTCCCCTGATGTGCTTCTGTTCCTTCTCCTTCCCCTCTGTCTTTGTGGGAACAGTCTTAGCCTGATGGTTTAGGGTTCTGATGACCTCCAGATGGCCATTGCATACTTCCACAAAAACAGTAGGAAGAAAAACGGATTAAAAACAATTGTTTTACATGCTCTGCCATATTGGACCCACGAAACGTGTGTGACGTTGTAACTCGAAAGTGGAATCGATGTATTGTAATGTAGGGCATACCGGGATTCAGAAACTGCCGATGAAACAGAAAACCCTGATCCTCTACCACAGAGATGAGGTGGTTATCAAGAGTGATGAATTCAATTACCTTCTCTGTAATATGTTTGGCCATGTTGCTTTCTCAAGGTTATTTTTCTTTCCTTTTGAAAGTATCTCCAAGAGTTTGTTGCTTCCGTGTCTTTGCTTGTATTGCTTGAGTGAACTTGTTGTATTCCATTGAGTGTTTTATGTGCCGTATTAAATGCAGCTCTTTTGTTACCCCCCACGCAGCAGTCATATTGCAGATGTTGCATGTCGCCGTTGGACTGCTTTTGATTTCTAATTTTAAATATTTTTGAAAGCTCGTCAACGTCAGTCCGGGGGGGGGGAGAGACACGGACAGACGGTCATCAACTCCGTCAGCCGGGGGACGGACGGACGCTCACCGCCGTCAGCCGGGAGCTCCTAGCCATCAACCGGGGATGGACGGACGCTCGTCACCGTCACGCGCGGAGTATAGTGGCGCTGACCTAGCGGGGAAGCGCCGCAGTTCCACCGTCTGGGGAGAACCCTGCTTAGGAGGGAGGCAAAAATGCTTGGGCGCCACGCCTAAGCCGTATAATGGCAGGGAAACCCCTGGGTAGTATCAGGGCTGCATTTTGGTGAGCCGTCCCAGTGTGGACGGATAAGCCGGAGGCGTGGAGCGGGGGCGTGTCGGTCTGACAGTCTGATAACTGCACAGGTCCTTCACTCAACTAAATACAGAGAAATGTCCCACAAAGCAACGTTACAGGACCGAACAATAGTAACGTAGTAACTGTAACTGTCTTTGGCAACTTATATGAGGAAAACAAATACCACAGCTGTATGTGGAGAAGTGTCTGTCCTCCGCCTGTCCTCCTGACTCTTCCTCACATTTCTGCTCAAAAAACAGCGTTTGACACCGGCAGAAAACTTTAAGTCACCGAGTGTTTGTGGAAAATAAATCGCCGCGACCGTCAGCCCTCCTGACCGAGACTTCAGGGAACTTTCCCCCAGAAAACAGCCTCCGTCCCCGCGAGTGACAGAGTCAGACAGCTTCCTGCTTACTGATGGTGATTATGTATAATTATGTAATTTAGCGTGAAAAACTTAACTCCGTCACTTTCCAGGATGTTTGGTGGGTCAGGATCTCAATCTCTACACATTATAACAGCATCCATATGATTATAAACTGTCCGCGGGTTTAGATTAACAGGGGAACACCTGGGAAACACCAACGTCATCAACATGACGTGTACCGTCACGCCCCAGATGCTTCGCTCTGTGTGAATCACCATCAGCGGAGAATTGGCGAACCACCGCTCCAGAGATAATGTGGAGACGCTGTGTAAGAAGGGCTGGTGAAACAATGCCCATATCGGCCCCGATCTCGATCCTCCAGATTGCCTCGGGACATCCCTATATTATAGTAAAGTTAGCTAATGATGTTTGTTGACATTAACTAATTGGCTGCAGTTATGATTTAATTAGCTATTATCTTATGACAAACCTTAACTAAAGCTGGCAATTTTAAATACCATTATTGCGTAGATTCATTAAAGGTCAGTTAGTGCATTAGAATGTCAACAAAAATGCAGTTGTTTTATCGTTTCACCAGCCAGCGTGCTTGGTAAACACTGAAAATGAATGAGCCTCCAGTGTGTCCCATACATGGGCTCTACATGGGTGGCCCACACAGCTATGAGTGCCAGCAAGATAAAAGCTGAATTCCACTTTTTTCCAATCAATGATGTTGTTTTAAGGCGCACACTAGCCCCACCCATCTTGTCAGACATGCATGCATCATGCAGCATGCATCAGCAAAATGATCTTGTTTTGTGAGAATCTGAGCCATTTGGTTCCACAAAATTTGGTAAGTGGAGAAAAGCTGCACAATTAAATTATTTCATCCCCATTCAAGTTAGCTGAGCGCTTAACAGGAGGTTACCAGACTTGCGGTGTACGTCTGGGTTATACCTGCTCTATGGCCCCCTCTGTTAAATAGCGTACTACTCTGTCATATGGTCTTGCATTCACCACTCTGTGGTCTCACTTAATGTCCCTCCCAAAACACTATTCTGATGGGTTACAAGTCACATGAAGTAGACATAACAGAACTGCATGTGAGGTCTCTGTTAATTCCATATGTTGAATAACGAGATACATTTACTTGAGTATACTTAAGTTGTCTACAGTTTTGAGGTGACTCCTTGAATTTTCCAATTCTGCTTATTTATACCTCTATTTACTACATTATGGAGGCAAATATTGTACTTTTTACTTCACAAAAGGTATTTGATACAGCAAATGAATTGATGACCTGTTATAGATAATGCTATTCAGCTTTATAAAAGAAATAAATATGAGCTCCCCTTTACCTGTTGCAACATTGAAGTGATGAACACATAATGTATTGCTTATTATAGTCCACTTGTATAACATATCATTCTTTTTTTTTAAAGATTTTTTTGGCATAGACGCCTTTATTATGCAGTAGACAGATAGGAAATATGGGAGAGAGAGGGGGATGTGACATGCAGCAAAGGACCTCCGGCCGGAATCGAACCGGGGTCGGCTGCATTTATGGCATGCGCTCTAACCACTTGACCACCTGCGTGCCCATATCATTCTTGAATGCACTTTTATTTTTTATAAAACTATGAAAGGTCTGTTTTGATGAAACAAATGTTTAAAAGCATTTCAGCTAAACTTTGTGTTGGAGTGTGTGGTGTCTCAAATTCTATCATATTCACTGTAAATGCATATCGGCTCCAAATATTGGTTAATGGTCTTTGTGATAAATAATAATATGTACCTATATTGGTCCTGAAAAAATCAAGCAGCTAGTCCTGAGGTCTTGTTAAAAACACGTATCTGCTTAAACAGGTATCATGAAGGAAGCAGTTTTAGAATTACACAATTACAATTTAAAATACAAACAAACCATTTAGAAAAAATCAGACTCAATTGACCTGCTGTAACTCAGAACTAGTTTCTCTTGGTCCGCACATGGATGTAAACTTTTGCTTGCTTGCTTCAAGAAATATTGCCGGCAGAGGCGGTGGTCATTATTTTGTAATTGCCTTAGACGAAAGACTTCTTATGGCCATTTTAATTTAGTTTCTTAACCTGTGCTCTGCTGCCACACTGGAGACTGGAGACTAATAGCACTAGAGTTTTGAAGTCAATCCTGTAATAATTTTTCACTGGGAGGAAAATCCCACAGCATGTTAACTATTTTATCCCCTTCAAGTTAGCTGGCCGCTAAACTGGAAGTAAGCTAGCTCTGTTGGTTTTCCAGGTATATTCCTAGCCGGGAAGTCACCACTAAGTAGCTTTCATAGGAATAAACGCTGTGTCAAGTAATAAATTGTCCTTGAATAGATGGCATCTCAAATTCCTTACTTATTATGCGCCACCACCAGATGATGATAACGCATCATCACTTTGTGTGCCAGAATTATACATGTTCATGGGTTTTACGTTTATATAAAAGCTGAGCTGAGGTGATAAAAACCTGGGTCTACTGCAGAGTCTTGTACAAGGGTACACAAGTACCCTTGTGTGGAATATTGACATCATGAGAGCAAAAATGGCATGCTGCACTAGTTCTCCTCATCCTCCTTCTTGAAGTAAGGAAGAATTTCACCAACGCTGATATATATGGCTGATATAACTTTCCCAACTGATTGTATATCCCTAATTGTTATCTCTAAATTGTGCTCCACTGAAGATGAATGTAACTGACACATTATGTTTTTCAGGTATTAACTTTTGGACCTTTTTTCCAAAGGTTCTTCAAATATCTCTTCTTCAAACATAATGAAAGTATGTGCTGTCCTCTTTTCCTACCACAGCTAAACCTGGTGGTCGTGTGAGGTGTCAGTACTTTCCTGCAGTGGACAAGGTGCTTTTTGTGGACGACTATGCAGTAGGATGCAGGAAGGATCTGAACGGCATTCTGCTCCTGGACACAGCTCTCCAACCTCCAGTGACCAAGCCTGAGGACATGGTTCAACTGGAGCTGCCAGTCACAGAGGTTAGAGAGGACTGCTTATTTTACTGTTAAGAGAGATTCCAGGAAGCACCTCACAGAGATGGTTGTTGTCAACTGATATATGACACCAGAGGTGTGTACTGCAAAACAAGATATACCTCAAATAGGGGTTACTGTTGGGGTGTAAATTTGATAATGAATTACTAATAGTAATTATTGAAATCTAAAATAAAAATGATTTGCATAAATTAATAATACAAAGCACCAACCAGGAATCAGATGAAGGGACCTCAAAAGACGAGGTTCACATTAAATATGAATATTTTAAAATATTTAAATGGAACAGTAAAGGAAATGAATCCAAGACTGACCATCACAGCCAGCTATTATAACAAAGCTGAGGCAGTGTGCCTACATGGGCCCATCATGTCTGTGCGCACGCGTGTGCAAGGCTTGAACAAAGCAATGGCACAGAGTATATGTCCAGAACCACACCGTGATTAAAGGCACGTGTTAGGTCAGCAGAGCTGAACTCTGAAGTTGGCTACTTAACAGTAGGGACCACACTTTGTTGTCATGTGCATACGTCAGGGGGAGAAAAGCTGATACTGTGTGAAATTTTAATCAGAAGAGAGGGATCAATGTTCATGCCTGTTCATACTGTAATATTTCTACTTATGTCATAGGCTACTTCGGGTATTTCATTTTTTTTCTGTGGCTATAATGCTCTCACACAGCCATCATGAACTCCCCTGCATGAGCATGGAATGAAGGTTCGTCTACTATTGTACAGAAATACTATTTTATTATTTGTTTCAAGAGAGGAGTTATCTAAGTGACCATTTTAATCCTCTAGCTAATTATCAAACTAGATATCCAACATGCTAGTTAACGTCCTCCAGCTAATTATCAAGCTAAATATCCAACATGTTGGTTAACGTCAAGGATTGCGGTGGAAGACGACGGTAAAATATTTCCGTATATTAACGGTTTTACACGAAATCAGATATCTTGTGAATATAAAATAACAAACTAGATGTATGATACTCTTCAACTCACCGTAACAGTCAATCATAGTCATCAGAAATTTTTGTCATTTTGTAACTTAATTCATGGCTGCTTCGGAGCGGCACACAGAGTGTGTGTGTGTGTGTGTGCGAGTAAAGGAGCCTCCGAGGGCGTGAAGCGCACTGCTCCAGGTTAGAAAAAACAGCTTCATATCATTATTTTTTCACTAATATAGCCCTGAATTAGCAGTATTGAAGTTGTTAAAAGTAATGCAAACAAAAGAGACTGAAACGTCAATATGCGATCAAAAGGTGGAAATATTTTTTCACATTCCATATTTAGACTATGTCAGGCCGCCACAGTCTCGTCAATGTACGGGAATCACTGTCTTTTCACGTGTGACAAAACATAAAGGCTCTAATGGGCACACTGCAAAACAACGCTAATATTTGCTACACAGACTAGCTTATGTAGGTTTTTCTTCCTGGACAGTTCGTGAAATATATAAACACACTCTCCCCACAGAGTGGGCACCTCTGCCAGATGTGAACTCACAGGGTAAAAATCGATAAGACTCGCCTACGAATTCTACATCTGTGTGTGGCCATGACCAGATTTAATCCTTGTATGAAGCTGTTAGAGTTGGTGTGACAAGCTACTCCCACTAGCCAATCAGATGTACGTTGTGCGGGGCGATTAGAACCGGCACCTCTCAGGCAACCCTAGACACCAATACAAATGAAATGTCTCCAATTTTCTATTTTTAGATGTTCGGTTTTCCTACCAAACATTCAAAAATTAATTAAATTAGTAGCTGATTATACAGTGGTCTTCCAGACATTTTTTTTATTTCATAACACTGGATTACATTTTCCATTTTTCATGATTTTATATGGAAAATTCTACTGATAAGCTTGACATAGCTCTATAAGAGCATGAGAAGACACACTCCATTGTCGTGAGTGCTCTGCTCAGTTTGACATTTGCTAAGTGATACTCATACATACTGTACACGTACAAAAACGCCTTTTGTTCCGACAACATCCTGAGAAAGATCTGTTTGTCCCAAACACATTTTCTATTGTCTTGGGTAAGACAGGACACCGATAATCTCAAGCCCTGGAACATGCACAGAGCCTGATGAAGAACCTGGGTTCCACAATTGGAATAAGGTTAAAACCTGTGACAACAGGCATTCACCCAGTGTACAATTTATTGTCTAAATTCCCCCACAGGTACTGTAACTTTATAGAGCTGAGCATCGAACCATGATATGAAACATTCAGTTAGACTTATTTTTATCCAAATTTCTCCTGTATCTTTGACGCAGTGAAAATGTAACAGCGTCCTAATCTTTTGATTCAACTCTTGTCAGTTAAGGATGCACCAATTTATTGGCTTAACATCAGTATCAACTGATATTAGCCTTGTTGACTGACATGGGCCTATAGCCAAATGACATGACATAATGATAGACACTGATTTTAGTGTTTTAGCCCAAAGAGGCGGTAAATAGCTATTAATACGCCTGTTGAACCTGTTCTCATCTGCGAGAAGAACGGGATGCCAGTGGTGGACATGCCAATTCTGGTGTTCTCTTGCAAATGTCAATCGAGCTGCATGGTGCTGGGCTGTGAGCATAGGTCCCACTAGAGGATGTTGGGCCCTCATGCCAGTAGAGGGTGGACATTTCTTGATTATTAGATGCATCGTGATGCAGACTTGGAAGATTTTGCACCGATGAAGAGATGGAGCATAATCATCAAGAGTCTGCAGCTTATGCTGATTACTTTATTGTCCAGCTGAGGCCAGACAATCAACAAAGTTGTGATGTTGCTCCCATGCTTTGGATTGTGGGCAGACATTACTAATGTAGGCAGTATTTCAGGGTGAGGCAGCGATCATCTGCAAGTATTTTTTTGAATGGACATCTCGAGGCATGTCGGACCCTATGAACTAGCTTGGAAGCATGAACTTGATGAGACCCACACTAAGCTTGAATTCTGCCTCACAACAATTCCTAATCACATGAGCCATTTTACCTGAAGCTAATGTCTGCGGCCATTAATAAGAACTGTTAAAGGAGCCCAGCTAATCAGCCAAGATCTGAGGAAGCGCTGTCATCCTTGCTGTCTAACTCTGAGAGAGGTGTGTGCAGCTGAGTCAATAGAGGCCTTATCTTAAAGCTGCCATGTGAAACAATATTATTGTAGATTAAAACAAATGTGAAACTGCAGATGGATAAATATTTCGTTTTTGTAATGTTTATGTATTGAGACGATACAACTTTAATTTTGTAGACTGTTGTAGTCTTATTTTTGGAAGGACTTTCTGAATTACAGGGGAATTTAAATGATGAAAAAGTTGCCATGTTCAGTCATATAGATTTTTGACATTGAGGATATCATACACTGAGATGCATTGCCATGCATCGAGAATTGTTCTGCAATTGAATTTGAAGATTGACACCCCTACATGCGACCCTCATGGTGTCAGTTTCTGACAGTTTGGTCCAAAACATGCACACCAGTAGCGAGAGGTCATTTTGCAGGACTCTGACTCTGACTCCTCCTCTACCTCCTCGCAGAAAGGAGCAGATATGGGTCCTACTGCTGGGTTGATCTCCCTCTATGGCCCTGTCTATCTCTCCTCCTATAATGGCTGGTCCTGAGACTGTAGCCCTTTTTCCACAGAGACGCTACGGTCAGGAGGGCTGACTGTTGGAGTGATCTTTTTCAAGACAGTAACTACAACTGCGCAAGGATACAAACATTTGGAGTGTTAAAGATTTTGTCTGGGGACAGACAGACAGAAATGTGACAGAGTCGGTAGGACAGACGATGACGGACACTTCAACACCTTTAACTGCAGTATTTTTTTCCTCATATAAGTTGCCAAAGACACTACCAGTTGCTACATTACTGTCGTTTGGTCCTGTAATGTTGCTTTGTGGGACGTTTAACTTTATTTTGATGAGTGCAGGATCTGTTTAGTTATCACACTGTAGACACCATCATATTGACATGCCCCCACTCTGGGCTGCCACCGGGTTATCCATTCATACAGGTACGGTTTGCCTCCGCTGCGCCTCTGATACTACCTCTGGAGGCCATCAGAGGCGCAGCTAAACTTCACCCCATGCTGCATCTGAGACCTTCACACAGGGGGGTACTGAGAATTGGGGCAGAATACCTGCACTGGAAGGGCAGTGTAAATAGGGCTTGTGCTGGGAGACACAGCAAACCTTCTTGCGACCGCATATATAGATGTTCTATCCTGGAGGTGCTAAATTACCTGTGCAGCCTGATGGTGCCTCAAGCTACCTGTAGAGATGAGGACACTAGTAGAACACAAAACTAGAGAAGAATTAGTCAGGAAGGAAAAGGAGAGAGCAATTGTCTGTGACCACCCACCACATGCAAAACCTTTCCCTTTTGGGGGTTGCCTTGCTTTTGCATCTCCATTGCACCTGTTGTTGCACCAAAGCAAGTGAAATTGATTGACAATCACTAGTGCTTCCTATATGGACAGATTGATATCCCTGAACTTGAACTGACTAGGTGTTGTACTGTGAACATTAACCCCCAATTTCCACTGGATACGTGTCCGCTGCGTTGCAGCTCCGATCCGGTTGTGCTCCGCCGTCCGGCAATCCCCACCGGTTGCGGTTTGAGTCCGCTGCGGCGCAGTACGGTAGACAGCTGGCTCACAAGGCAGAGGAGTTCCCGCGATAATCACATGATCACTCACGACCGCAGTTATAGGTCTGTGTTATTAAAAACAACAACACGAAGTATTCCCGACCGAAGGATTAGCAGAAGAGCTTGTGTTTGTCTCTTTTTGGAGATTTGTGCGCTGATGTCAACACTGAGTGTTTTCTTTTGAAAGGTGACCGGATGCTGTTTGTTATTTTAGCGTTTGACTTCCTGTCTGCTCGGTGCTAAATTCAGCTGAATTGCTGCGTCGTGCTCCAGCATCCGCCAGATATAGAAGTCCTGCGTATCTGTTCCAGAGGGCTCCGGACTGCCGGAGCTGGGACGGAGCAGATACGCAGCGCAGCAGACCTGGTGGAGATTGACACATTGACTAAAGTGACACGTATCTGCTCCGCTGGCGTGGCGGAGACGCAACGCAGCGGAGACGTATCCAGTGGAAATTGGGGGTAACTGTTCCCTTAGTCTTTCAAGCAGTTGTTTTTTTTAAACCATGGCTACTCTGACTGATCAGAACTTCTGTGATTCAGAATCATTAATCATTTTTATTTATTTAATAAAAAAATAATTCAACACCTTAACAGTTTTATAAAGACGGCACAATTATGTTTTGCATTATGATGATGATACATTGTTTTAATACATAAATAGACTTTTATTCAACATAATGAAATGAGATAATTTTTCTTATCTTGCTGATATATTGGGTTTGAATTAAATCATGTAAAATGACACTTGCATAGGGGTAGTGAGCCAAACTGGCACACATACAGGAGCCGAGCTGCAAAGCTCCACTTAAGTGAGTCAGTCTGCAATTTATTTTCAGACAATGTTACATTAGACATTACATTTATTTTTCACACTTATCTGAAAATATCTGACATATTGGACTCTGTAGAAGTAAACTCTGGGATTGACGGTGTTGTATAACATTGCTAATTTTAGATATCTCTGGAAAGCTGCATGTTAGAGACTTATTGTTTTTATTAGCATGTTTGTTAGTAGTCCACTTGCAATACCATGATGACTTGGGCTGAACCTTTTGAACAGTCGCCTGATGTTCATGTTCTAACTGATGAACACTCAGTAGTCCTTACTACATTAGTACTCTGTCACCCATCTACAAACTCGGCCATCATTTAGACCTCAACTACACACCTGTGACGTTTTGTGACTGCATCCTGCACCGTTGTGATGCTGTTGGGCTGACAAACATCTGTCCACAGACAGTCAGGCATATAAACACCTGGCAAAGCATTAAAACTGCTCCTGTGGTAATTCCCTCTACAAACGATGTCAACAGGAACCCATTTTGCCATACTCTTACTGATTCAATACCAATGATCTGTGTGCGAGTTGGGTAATAGGCACTTGTCCATTTTTGTGTGTGTGTTTGGCGATTATAATCTGTGTATTGGGTCCAAATGATACATTTTGATGTCTAACAAGAAACTACAAATAACGTTACCATGGTGTATTTTAGATAATGTCAACCATTGACCAATGTAATGGACATATCTATTGTCAAATGACATATGGGTAAGATGCTTGTTGTCCAGAATTGTGTTAACCAAACAATTAACTGCTTTGCTACATTAAGTTGTGCTCTGACTGAAGTATTCACAAGGAAATATAACAAGTTAAAAAACACCTAATTTTGTTGTTTACCACTGCATCTGCAGACTGTGATGTGTAATTAAAGTCATCTCATCTGGCGTACATCCATGGAACAATTTTGTCATGAAGGCAGTACCATTACTGATTCAGGCAGATGCATAACTTTAACTCATTACTAAATTGTGTTTCTTTTCAGGCCCAGCAGATGCTGTCAGCCTGTCAGGAGAAAATAGATGTATCCAACACAGAGGGCTACGAGCTCTTTCTCACTCAGCTCAAAGAAGGCCTGAAGAATACCTCGCACGAGACGGCAGCCAATCACAAAGTGGCCAAGGTTAGTCTGCAAACCTTTCAAAAAGTGCTTTTGTTTATTTTTACCTTCTACATCACTGGAAGATTGCCATTTCCTATAATTAGCTGCGTAGTAGTGTAATGTAAGGCCATGACTGGCATGACATTATGCAGTGTTTCCCCTAAGATGGAGTTGTAGCAGTGGAGGTGAGTGTTCGCCCGCGTGCAAAAGCAAAGTGCAAAGTGCATCCTGCCAGAAGGTTTCTATGTGTCTGATGCCACCAGAGGGGCTCTTTAGGCTTAAGTACATAACAGTACATTTGTGCACAGTAATGAGTAGGGGAAATGTCTGTCTAGCTTATGAGGTGTCTCAAGCTTTAGGAAAATACACTTTTATTGAACACAAAAAAAGTGTAATCTTTAAAACAATTATTGACAATAATTTCACAAAAAATACATTAACAACCAACCATATACAGTAAAATCACATGATAACACAAATACGAGAGCAATCCAAAATGTCTGTGCCTCTGTGAAGTAATCTGTCAGTAACTTGAGAATGACAGCTTTCATGCGTCACAGTGGCCCTCGCGCATAGTAATGCTGCGTTCGAGACAGAAGGAACTTTCTGACTTCCTTCCTAGAAAAAAGTACACTGGAACGCCACTCAGAGTCGGAGTCCTTACTTGTGAACTCGGCACAAATCCATCTACCCTAAATGATAATCCTGAATCCATGATCAGTGTTGCTTGCTTCATGCTTGTTAAAATCGTTGTGCTGACATTATCAACTAAACTCAAAGTTTCTCGTTGCACCTTCTCCAAACCTGCTGCTAATGCTACCTCCGTTGTGGTGTATGCTGAGAGACAGCGCAGCACAGCACGGCACTGCACGAAATAGCGGAGTTTAGCACGGCGCATCACCTGCATCAACCGGTAACGGTATATCTGGAAGAATGTAGCGAAGGAGACCGCTTGCAAAGTTTCTGTGACAGAGACAATGATAGTTGCCAAGCATAATATGACAATAGAACCATGAATACTGGCAGCTGAAATTGTTATATTAATTCTGTTGGCGGGCCGCCCCGCCAACAGAATGGTAGGGGAAACACTGCTCTTAATCTCCCTCTCCCCCTTAATGTAAAATAGACAAATTGACACAGACAGGTAACTGCTGTAACGATAGATATACAGAAGCCATACTTCAACAGTGACAGACAGACAGACTTTAATTAATGTCACGTTTTTCAGTGTAGACGTTGCATCAGATGTACTTTTTTCCATGCAGTAATTCTCCACTCCATACCTTCCATACAATAATCTGGGGATAGAGTTAGAAAATATGGGCGGATGTTAAATCTTTGTGGTCATGTCATAATGTCAAACGTTGGACCAGCTGATTTTATTGGAGGCTGACAAGTGTGACGTTCAAGTCATATCTAGTCTGGTACAGCCAGAACTCTCTCATCTGACCCGTTTTCAGTTTATTTTGTCTCGATATGTAACGCAACACCATCACCTTATCCATAATGGGTACACTAGGGTACTGAGGAAAGGCAGAAAAAACAAAAAACAAAAGCAAAACCATTCTGCTAATGTTACGTTAACCTTGAGTTCCAATAATGAATGTTTTATAGGTCTTCTAAATATGTGGCCACATCTGCTGGATCAGAACTTACAGTAATTCTAATATTTGGTTAAATGCTTCTTGGCCATTTGCAACTCATTACGTTTTGATAGCCATCTACAAGCTTCTGGTCGTCCTCTGGCTGAATTCTTTAACCACTCCTCTTGGCAGAATCAATGAAGTTCAACTAAATTTGTTGTTATCCTAGTTCAGACTTGTTTCTTAAGCACAGTTGACATGTTCTCTGTGGGGTTCAAGTCAGGACTTTGTGAAGGCCATTCCAGAACCTCAATTCTAACCTGATCAGCAGTTCCTTTACCACTTCCAATGTGTATTTGGTATCATTGTCCTGTTGGAACACCCAACTGCACCCAAGACCCAATCTTCTGCTGATGATTTTAGGTTTTCCTGAAGAATTTGGAGATAATCCTCCTTCTTCATTATTCGATTTACTTTCTTTAGAGTCGCAGATCCACTGGCAGCAAAACAGCCCCACAGTATAATACTGCCAGCACCATGTCTGACAGTAGGTTTGGTGTTCTTGGGGTTAAAGGCCTCACCTTTCACACCACCAAATCTGTTGCTGCTCATTGTGGCAAAACAACAACTTTTTCTTTCATCTGACTCCAGAGTTTAGTTCAGGGTTAGGATTAGGGGCTAGGGGTTAAGGTTCCCATCTCAAACCACCACTGATCAGTTGTGACCCCTACGTCTGACAGATTTATACTGCTTTGATCTGCTTTGATACTGCTTTGAGTCATATGGAGGTGTGGCTGTCATAGAACAAAAGAGTGCCAGCAGACCTGGACTAGCTAACCAACACCCTCTTAACTCAACATGCATGAATTTATGAAATAGAAGATTAATACAAGTAGTGCTGCCACCCAGACCATTTTATATCCTATATTGAAAAAATATATGCCAATTTGTTTATATGTAAAAATTATAACCATGGTTGGCATCTTGGTGACCGCATAGCTGGCTCTGGCAATGCTACCTGTCTATCTGACTCCTAAGTCACAAATGGCGGGGGGCACTTATTTGTCATGTGAAACTGGAAGAAAATTTGATTTAAAGACGTTATTTGTAATTCCCAGCCACCTGCTTTAAACGAATGGGGGGCATTATTTACCCCCTTCTCAATGTTAAGTTCATATGCCTTTTTGTTAAAATGTGTATAAGTTGTTTTTCAGTCTTAATTGAAAAGTCAGTGTTTCCATCTCCTAAAACAATTTCAAGCCAGTTATCTACTGTAGGCACATAGGCCTCCCTCAGTTGCATTGTTGCAATCTTTTGTTACACCAATAGAATTTAATAGCAATGTATGTATACCTCAAAGTTTTATGTAGCACTTGTAACAAACTCAGGTCTGTATAAGCAGGTATAATAAGTTAGGCTGGCACAAAAGCCTTTTGTGCAGGTTGGAATGTTTAATTTCAGTTATTGTCAACACAAAAACCCTTCCTGTTTTACCATTTATTAAGAAGTTTACAAAAATATCACAAACATCAAGGAATTTGCTTTGGTGTCTAGTGCATATAAATGAGTCTAAGTACTGCAACAGTCAATTATTACAATAAATTATTAGGAAATACTATAGCAAATATGTATGTTTTAGACTCACACTTTGTGGAAATTTCTTCATCATGGTATGTGCAAAAGTTCAGTGTAGAGAGTATTTGCCATTGGTTGATGGTCAAAGGTCTCAGCTAATACAATGTTTATAGACAGACATCCAGTAGGACCAGCTGCAAATGAGAATAAAGGGCATGGTGGTAATTCATCACTGGGGATGGCTGTCCCTAAAAAGGATTAAGATCTGGCAGGGCAATTCGTTTAGTTCATATATTGTTTTTATTCTAAGAATTTTTTTCAGGCCCGGTGGTACCCACCGAAAAAACCCTAAACAGACGAGACGCGAAATACAGCAATAACAAACATTTACATTAAAAATCATTGTAGGCCTATATTGCTGAATGATATCACTTAAATGAAATCATTAGGCTTAATCTAACCTTTAATCAAAGTTGCATGGGCCTGAAAGACTGCAGCGTGGTAGTCTGAACCCATATGAGCATCAAGAACGTATTTTCTGTACATTGCAGAAGGGATCTCAATGAAAACCCTCTGGGATGGTCCTCTTTTAACAGGCTGCTTATGCTGACGGCATAAGTGAAAAAACATCCCTACACATAATTGAGATTCTATCAGTTATAAATATTTTTTTTTAACAAACATAAGTTATTTATTCATTTTATTATAACAGAGTTACATACATTTGACAATGCCTGGGAAAACTAGCCTATTGTCTGTGTTATTTTCATCATTACTGCTTACAAAAAAAAAAAAAAAAGAGAGAGAGAGAAGCTCCTCAATCAGAACAAAAATATAAGCTAAACAACAAATTGTAAACTTACCATGGGGAGTGTGGTACAACCAAGGGCTGTAGGTATGGTTATTAAGCCATTCGGGATCGCAGCCAGATGTTCTGTGTTTAGCTGTATTTTTTTTTTGGTTGGGTCAACGTTACCAGTCTGTCCGGGCCCGCGGTCACCCTTCGGACGGGGGTCGGCAGTTGGACCGGCGTCACCTGTCGGACAAGGGTCGGCAGTCGGTCGCGTTGCGCTGCACAGAGGCACTCTAATGTAAATTGATTGATAGAATTATAAATGAATTGATAGGTGGCTTATTTTTGGCATGTTGATTTTTTTTGGGGGGCCTGGCGGCAGGTCTCCTTGTACAATGGTAGGGGAAACAGTGTAAGAACATGATACGTTCAGGCTCATATATATATATATATATATATATATATATATATATATATATATATATATATATATATATATATATATATATATTATATATATATTATATATATATATATATATATATATATATATATATATATATATATATATATATATATATATATATGATTTTATATATATTTTCCATATATACACAGGTAAATACATTTCAAAGTGTAATCATATAAGAAAGATTAAGACACAATTATTATTGCAAGGCAATATTTATATTATTTCAAATTGTTAGAAGAATAATATCAGTTTGTCCAAAACTCTTAAAGGCTTGCTTAGCATAACAAAAAACAGCACTAACATAAAACAACAGTGGACACCGTGTGAAATAAAACTGAGCTCAGAGTAGGGCTGGGCGATATATCGATATAAAACTCATATCGATATATTTTTGAAATGTGATATGGAATTAGACCATATCGCATACATCGATATAGTTCAAATTTGCGCTGTGGTCCTTGCTCCGGGCAAACCGCTGACTCGGAGCTCTCTGCACTGCTCCCCCCGCCCCTCCTCCTTCATGCACAGAGAGGGGAGGGGCTGGAACAGACACTCCAGCACTCTTCAACAAATACTTTGGTGGCCGCCGTTGCCCCGCACTTTGGCCTTGATACCCCGTGAAAAAATATCATCGCACGGCCACCGGTCAGCGTAGCGAGCTTGTCTTGCAGCCACCTGAGTGCACAGTAGTCACTCACAGTAACTTCAGTGAGTTCGCGGTTCGCGCAGGTGGAGTCTCATCATCACGATGATCTCACGTGAAAGCCTCTCAAACAGCAGCAGCGTCTCAAAACAGAAGAACGAAACTTACAGCACAGCGAGCGAGCTCAGCCGGTTTTGACAGGATACGTAACTGACTTATGTGGTAGGATTTAGTCCGGTAAAGTTGGAAATATATTCACAGATTTGAACTTCCCGGATCAATAACTCATAAGTGAAACCTTGTTAAAACACAAACGACGGCTCTTTCCTACCGTAGTAAGGAAGACAACGAGCTACAACCGTATGTTAATCAAAACGAGCGTCTGGACATTAACTCTGGTCTGTATGGTCAGCCAGCTGTGAGACGAGGGCGCAGGGACCGTCTACAAAGTGCAACACTGAAAAGAGAAACTACAAAAAATATTCAATAACTTCACTATTATTCAGAGTGTAGTGTCACCAAAATCACTCCACACATCAGTGGTCTCCTGCTGCTTATTCTACAATTTTTTGTTTGGAAAAAATGTGCTTTGCCATAATTTTGGGGAATTTCTATTGGGAGAAATATTCAATAACACTAATGTTCAGTGTGGTGTCACAAAACTCACCTCACTCTAACTCTACTTAACAAAAACTACTTTCTAATGTAACTTTAACTTGATTTTGGTATAAAAAAAATGTTTTAATACATAATCCATGTCTTATTATAAATTAGGATGTTATGGTATCAGTCTGAATGGTAAATCAACACATTTTACCCAGCGGCCTTTGTGCCCTGTCATGTGACCCTGGTGCCCCTGAAAAAAAAACTGAAGGCCAAATGGACTTGCCCCTAAAATGACAAAATTCCCACCCTGACTGCATGCATTCCCACTAGTAATCTACAGTTACTCTATGTAAGCTGAGTCCAAGTTGTCTCTAAGAGAGTCTCTAGAGTGTGAAATATTGCACATTGCCTCAGCCTGCAATAAAACGGTGGTCAATTCATGATACTTTCTCATCTCCTAATTTTTATACTTAATAATACAATGTCAATGTTGTGTAAGAAGAATCATTAATTAAATATATGAAAGTTACACAAGACAACAATATAGAAAAATGTATGGATTTGACGCTGTGATCAGTGATCGGCAATATCGGGATCGGCAGATACTGCTTTTGGTGATCGGCCCCAAAAATCCTGATCGGTGCATCTCTAAAACAAAGGTGGTGGTATTTGTGAAAATAATATCGTTGGCTGATGTGCAGAAATGAAGGACTGACCACATTTGAAAGGCTAGTTGAATCATTTAATCTTTTATAGCTTTTATATTTTACAGCCACAGTTCCCATGTCACAATTATTGCACCAAAGAGAGATCTGAACATAGTTCCGTCTTACAATACTGTGTAATGACACTGACTGATTATATACTGAAATGTCTCTTTCTGATCTACTTTTCATTTCACTGCCCTATTTGATATATCTCTTTTTCTCTGTGTCCTTTTATCTCTTCTTTTTTTTTTTTCAGTGGGCAACAGTGACCTTCCATCTTCCCCACCACGTGCTGAAACTGGTGGCCAGCACTATCGTCAGTGAGCTGAAGAAGATCAACCAGAATGTAGCTGCCTTGTCCGTG
Organism: Sparus aurata; assembly: GCF_900880675.1. NCBI lineage: Eukaryota > Metazoa > Chordata > Actinopteri > Spariformes > Sparidae > Sparus > Sparus aurata. Next base: position 3,347,724 of record NC_044201.1, on the reverse strand, counting down.
GCCTCATCCATCATGGACAGGCTCTCCTACCTCTTGTCAAGTGCCAGGCCTGAACTCGGGGTGGGCCCTGGGCGATCTGTAGATAGGTGAGCAAGCAGGAAAACAAATAATTTGTTTTTTGAAGAATGAAATAACAAACAGTTAAACATACCAAGACTGTCTTTAGGGAGATGGTGGCTATGAATGCAGCCTTTCTTAGCATCACTATGTAACTATGAAACTGTTGCATTTAGACAAGAGTGATGACAAAAACAAATTTAGCTCTCATCTCATTTTAATGTATGAAACGATTGGTGGTGATTATTAAATGATTATATAATTATAACCGCCAACAACTGATATAACTCATAAAAAAATGGATAATTTCTATTATTTAGTAACACCAGAATTCCACTGGTTGCATGTACGTTGTGGAACGCCTTTGCTGTGGTTTTGCTCTGTGCTCCCTCGTCTGTAAACACGGTACCCAAACAAAAGAAATTAAGATGACTGGGGAAGACATTAGTTTACAAATGAGCCATCGATCTGATGTGACTAACCCCACCAAGCATGTCTGAGCCGGAGATATTGTTTGACTGCAGTAACAATACCCTGATATCTGTTTACTGAAGACAGCATAATGTTGAAAGTGATTGTTAAAACAAAAACTAAAGTTAGGCTGTTAAAAGGCCATCTGAAAAATTGTGAATACCCTAATCTGAATGCTTATGATGTCACTTACTAGAGGTGTAAATCTTCACTGGCATCATGATTTGATTCGATTGCGATTCAGTTGTCAACAATTTGTATTGATGCAACTCAGTGTATGGCATCCTCAGCGATTTCAGATTTGCGTGTGGCTACTTTCTCATCATATATATCCCCTTGTATTCAGAAAGTCCTTCAAAAAAAAAGAGTTGCATCTTTTCAACACATAAACATTAAGAAAAAACAAAGCATTTGTTTGAATCTACAATAATATTGTTTCACATGGCAGCTTTAAGATAAGGCCTCTATTGACTCTGCTGCACACACCTCTCTCAGAGTTAGACAGCAAGGATGACAGCGCTTCCTCAGATCTTGGCTGATTAGTTGGGCTCCTTTAACAGTTCTTATTAATGGCCGCAGACGTTAGCTTCAGGTAAAATGGCTCATGTGATTAGGAATTGTTGTGAGGCAGAATTCAAGTTCTTAGTGTGGGTCTTGTCCAGTTTGTTCTTTCAAACTAGTCCATAAGGTCGTGTGTGTGTGTGGCACACTTTTAAAATGTGTTGTTCTCTACAGATCTTTGATGTACAGTGAAGCCAACAGGAGGGAGACATTTACATCATGGCCACATGCTGGGTACAGATGGGCTCAGCCTGATCCAATGGCTCAAGCGGGATTTTACCACCAGGTGAGTTGTAAGAGAACATAGAGGAGTACATTAACCTGATGGCCTATACACAGTTTACATCTCTGATTGCATGCAGTCAAAGGGCTATTTGCCTGCACCAGTTTTGTTTTTTGGTGTTTCAGGTCACTGCAAGATTGTTCTGTTAGAAGATGAAATATTGCAATTAACAGAATATAATGAAGTGTTTCATTATAATTTTTCTTTTGCTGTATTTAAAGACACCTGTTATACAATTTAAGGCAGTAGGAATTGTAGTTGTGTATGTATTGCTAAACTTTATCCACTCCCTGTCCTTCCACAGCCTGCCTCAACAGGGGATGACAGAGCCATGTGTTTCACCTGCAGTGTGTGCCTGGTCTGTTGGGAACCTACAGATGAGCCCTGGTGAGTGTAGATTATTCACTTTAGCTACTGCACATTGCAATGTTGCCCCAGTTTCTTTTTAGTTTTAGAGCACACACACAGCTTAGTGAACATCTGTATGTGCTTCAAAGGCCATAAAAATGAAAACTCTAGCTTGATCAGGGTTGCCTTCCTTACCTTCCCCATGAAGGAAAGATGGCTAGGAGCATTTTGGGTGAATTTAACCGGATGGTGAAGAGTTGTGCCACATTTTTGAATTTTGATATCAATGATAACAACATCTCTCCACTACTACCCAGGTCTGAACACGAACGGCATTCTCCCAATTGTCCATTTGTGAAGGGTGAGCACACACAAAACGTGCCGCTGTCAGTGACACTGGCGACCAGTCCTGCCCAGTTTCCAAACAGCCCCGACAGTTCGGACAAGATCGCCTGCTGCGGCTTTGGCAGCTGCCCACAGTTCCTGGCTGCTGCCACCAAGAGGGGTAAAGTCTGCATCTGGGATGTCTCCAAAATGATGAAGGTTAGAGCTGCAAACTGTAAATGACTGCGACATTGTGATACTTCAAGTATTTCACTTTGTCAGAAAGTTAATGTGTGTATTGACCCCCAATTAAAGAGTGTGTGATTGTGTGCTGGACAGGTGCACTTGAAGTTTGACATCAATCCATACGATCCAGCCATTCTGAGGCAGCTGATCCTGTGTGGTGATGAGCAGGGCCAGCAGACGCTCACCGAGTCTCGGAGACCAACTCTTGCCTGGCTTGAGGAGTCATCTTCCTGCTCTGACCTGCCCAAACTAGAGGGTGACAGGTGAAAAACACACATAGCTGGGTGGTTTCTGTAACATTTCCAAGTGACATATTTATCATAGTGATCAAACTGGGTCTATACGTCCTGTGATTGGTCAGTTCGGCGCAGTGCATTGTGGTTATTTTAGGATTTCTACCCTTTGCTTTAAAAGGGAAGACCACAACCCTTTTCCCTGTTTTCTTTGATCATTTAGCACAATGAACAGAGGGAGGGAGTCATGCTATTCAGGTTCAAGATGAAGTCTGAGCAAGTGAGTCTTTTGCAAAAGATGGCGGGTGACTCTGCTTTCCTGACATTGTAACAGGAAGTCCTCATTCTCCTCGACCTGTCTGATGAGTGGGATGAGGCTCTGGCCACACGGAGGGACTCGTCACTGCAAGGAAGGCTGTCTCAGTCGAGTGAGCAGTCCTGAAGCCTGACTAATTGGGGTCAATGAGATCGTTTTGTGAAAGATAGAAGAACACTTGGTTGTAGATGGCGTGTTCCAGGGTTTTAGAGAGGAATGAAAGAAGAGATACAGGTCTGTAGTTTCGCATTTCAGCTGAGTCTAGGGTGGGTTTGTTTAGGAGGGGAAGGAGGGGTGAGGAGGGAAGAGAACAAGGAGAATACTTTCCTGGGGTTGGAGGCAGAGGAGTTGATCTTTGACAGATAGAAGGTAGATTTAGCTGCTGATACAATTGAAGTGAAGTCAGAAAGGAGGAGGTGGTGGTAGTGAGCAAGGTCATCAGGATCACGTGATTTTTTTCCATTTCCTCTCTGCCACTTGTAGCACCGATCTATGCCACAGAGTGATCCCTGAACAAAAAACAATAGTGGCAACAAAAAGCCCCAACTTCAGTGAGGGTGGTCACACACTGTGACACAGCCACTCAGTCTCTGTACATTAGTTACTGAGTTACTGCTCTCTGGGTTCTAGCATGTTTTTAACCACTTTTTCTCTTTCAGCGATGACCAGTTGGAGGATTCAGACAGTGATGAGCATTCCCGGTCAGACTCAGTAACAGGTATGAAAATAAGAGCAGTCACTGTTTGTCGTTTCTAAGTACTGGTGGTGCATGAACCATATCTGGATCCACGTGTTGGGCTTTTCCATGTACGTGCTGGCTCAGCTTCACTTGGTTTGACACAGTGCGGCAGGGATGTACATTTCCATTACTACAGGGTTACCAGCTTGAAGGTGTGTCTTCATAAATGATGTGTTTGTTTTGTGAACTAGTCAAGGAAGCAGGTCTAAATACTTTACCTCCCTGCAGTATTGTCAAATTCACTAACAAGACCATGCCAGGTTTAACTGTTGAAATAGTTTAAGTGTTGGGAAGATTTGGAGAGGACAGAATAAAGGGGGGGTCGGGGGTGGTTGGATGAGGAAAAGGGGTCGGGGTCGGTGGATGAAAAGGGGGGCTGCGGGTTTGCCGAGCCATCTAGTAACCAAGGGGGGGGGACAGTTGAGACTCAGAGTGGGGGTACATCTCGATGAGCGCACGTCCTGACAGGCGTGGCTTCATCTCCCCCCCCCCCGGCTCGTGTGCTGGATGGCCCGGGTCCCTGCTCTGGTAACTTCTTGCCTTGGAATGGTGATGTCGAAGGCTGGGCTGCCAGTGGTCCTGTGAGAAGGGATGGTGGAGAGAGAGGGTCTGGGGGGGAGGGTTATCAGAAATTGCGAAGAATGGGAGAGAGATTGTTTGGCTTACCTTTATGTAGGCTTCACGGGTGATGAGATCAGGCGTGGAGGTGGTTGAGTTGATTGGGCGCAGGTGGTTAGATTGATGTTACGCAGGTGGTTAGGTTGATGATGCGGGTGGTTTGATTGGCTGGACCTGGGTGGCAGGTCAGTGAGTCGATTTGCGTGGTCCTGTTCCTGAACCTTAGTTATAATAACTCCATGAATCACAGCTAACAAATCTCTGCTAATTCTGTAAGAAACCTGCTTTACTTCCTATAAATTACTTACATTTAATGTACTCCTTTCCTTGTACAAAACAACAAATGTAAGGGTAGGAGTGCTTCCTGGACTCAAATTGAGTTTGTAAGAAGCGCTCTCAGGGATTTCTGGATGATATTATGAATTGCAATTATTTTTGCCAAGATAATATGTAGATTCAAAAATCACAAGAAAAACTCCAAGTCACTCTGTTTTAACTTCTCTGTATTGTGATGGCATGGTCATTTCTGACCTTCAAAGACCCATTTTTAATCCTTCGATCTTTGGCTTCACGGGGCTGGAGGGTGGACACGCACAAAGAGCCAGAGGTCAGATTTGAACCCTGGGCTGCTGTGGCGGGGGACAAAACATTTGGGATGCATGCTCTACCAACTGAACTTCCAAGGCACCCCTTTTTGAGATTTTAGCCAAGTAGCAGCCAGTTATTTTGTTATTTACAAGCTTTTATTTTGAAGCAACAAAACAAGGAAATCTTGGGTTTTTTAGTAACTTAACAGGACTTTAAACGTGCTAAACGTGTACAAAATGAGACACTAAAATAACACATCTGAAAGAGCAAACAGTTACATGGGGAAAAAAAACTTAATAGGGTGAGAAGCTATGAAAGTACTGGGAGACAAATGCAGAAAGACTTTAAAAAGCATCTTTCTGCCAGGTTTACTGCACAGGTACAAGTTGAGTATCGTGATACAGGGTTGGCTGAGGGTAAGAATGGGGTTGCTGCTGGCTGGCCACCACCACAAGACGTCACTTCAGCCCACCTAGAGGCAGGGCGCATGACCACTTTGGCTCTAGTCTAGAGATTGTACATCACTGGCACAGCTCAGCAAGGTTTGGCTTCACTCGGCCCATTTAAACTGGTGATGGAAAGACATATCAGCCAAGCACAACTTTACTTGGTGTGTTGTAAATCGACTTTACTTTTCTTGGTTGGTCCAAAAGATTTCCAAGTTCAGAAAATCACCAGGAGTCCTCACCAGGAGGCTGAGTTGAGTAGAACTTTATTTGCCAGCAAACAAAGCATGAGATCAGGCACAGACAAAATCCGTGAACCAAGCGAACTGATCTGAGGTTTTAAGCATTGAGCATCCTCTTTTAAACCCCAAAACCTATGGAGGACTAAACCTGACATAAGTATAAATAAATAGATAAATAAATAAATGAATAAATGCATAAATAAATACACACATAAATAAATACATAAATAAATGCTGAAATAAATAATGTATAAATAAATAAATGCTGAAATAAATAAATAAATGCTGAAATAAATGTATAAATAAATAAATAAAAGTATAAATAAAAGAATAAATGCTTTTTATTTATTTCTACATTTCTGTTCACCTACATTTATTTATTTCTGTATTTCTGTTCACCTACATTTATTTATTTATGTATTTCTGTTCACCTACATTTATTTATTTATGTATTTCTGTTCACCTACATTTATTTATTTATGTATTTCTGTGTCCATATGTAAATGAGGAGGTAGGAGGTCCTAACCTCAGTCAAGAGCATGATTGGTCAAATCGGAGAGCCAGACAAAAGCAAACGATTCCTGATCCCAAGCCTCGCTCTCTGTAACGTTGTAAACCAGCTCCAGTTAGCTTAATGGCCTCGACCAGTGTGACAGGTTAACTGGCATTCATTTTAACTTGCGAGGGTCCCAGATGTGCTGGTGGTGTGGTTTGAGAATCCTGTCTGGAGAGAGAGGGTCCTCAGCCATGTCCGCTAACCAGGAAAAACATTCTGCTCATCGCTCCAAGTCATGTATATGTGTATTCGTTTTGAAGTGGCTTGAACACTTCTATCCACACGGAGATGCCGGGGCTGCGACCTGCAAACCACTGTTAGACGAGCGCTACAGAGCACAAATCGTCCAAAAGTGCATGTTGTCGGTCTCATATCTTTGTCGTGAATCTCTGTACTCTCAAACAACTCATGTGTGAAACAGTATTAAGCATTTGTTAACGCCGAGCGGCTTGAGAGCGGCGTGGACACCGCTGTTAGCTCTTATGTTAGCTGTTAGCAGTTAGCTGTTAGCTTTAACCTGTTGGCTGCTCGCTGTAGCGCTGAGAGCGTAGCGTCCAGGTTAACTGTTGACACATGTTACCATCGAGAGTGAGATACATGTTTGGGCTTTCCTATGAACCATTGTTGCTACTGGTGTTTGTATCACAGGTTGATCTGGACGTCTCACGATTTGCCACAGCTGATAGACCTCACACTGAGCTCGGGCTGGATTTCAACGTACTCTGCAGACTGTTTGACCAGCAGGCTGTATGACAGTGTACAGTTTTTACACTGACTTAGCTTCAGCTTAATAACGATGTATGCGGCTCGGAACGATGGCTTTAAGTAACCATTTGAACGCAGTGCGGAATGAAAAATACCCGATGGTAACCGGTGTCACAAGGTAACCTGGACGCTGCGCTACAGCGAGCAGCTAACAGCTAACATAAGAGCTAAAAGGGGTCTCCACGCCGCTCTCGAGCCGCTCGGCGTGAACAAATGCCTCAGCCTGTTCCACCCATGAGTTATTTGAGAGTACAGACATTCACGACAAAGATATGAGACCGACAACATGCACTTTTGGACGAATTCACACAGAAAGCCGGCGCTGCGGCTCCTGAAGAGGTGTGACGGTACACGTCATGTTGATGATGTTTGTGTTTCCCAGGTGTCCCCCCCTGTCAATCTAAACCCGCGGACAGTTTATAATCATATGGATGCTGTTATAATGTGTAGAGATTGAGATCCTAACCCTCCAAACATCCTAGAAAGTGATGAAGTTACGTTTTTCGCGCTAAATTACATAATTACACAATCACCATCGGTAAACAGGACGCTGTCTGACTCTGTCACTCACGGGGACGGAGGCTGTTTTCTGGGGGGAAGTTCCCTGAAGTCTCGGTCCGGAGGGCTGACGGTCGTGGTGATTTATTTTCATCACGAACACTCGGTGAGTTAAAGTTTTTTGCCGGTGACAGACATTGTTTTTCGGGCAGAAATGTGACAAAGAGTAGGCAGGCCAGGCGGGAGGACAGATGCTTCCCCACATACAGCTGTGGTATTTGTTTTCATATAAGTTGGCAACGATAGTTACAGTGACTACGTTACTTTTGTTTGGTCCTGTAAAGTTGCTTTGTGGGACATTTCTCTGTATTTAGTTGAGTGAAGGACCTATGCAGTTATTGGACTAGTCAGATCGACGCGCCCTCGCTCCGCGCCTCTGGCTTATTCGTTCACACTGGGGCGGTTCACCAATAATGTGGCCCTGATACTACCTCCAGGCAGATCAGCGCCTGAGCGAAATTTCATCCCTCGCCACATCTGAAACTTTCACACAGAGGAGAGTGCGGAGAATTGGCGCAGGATCCATGCATGCAAACGGCAGTGTGAAAGAGGCTAGTAGATGCATATTTCCATCAGCTTGTGCAGAGTAGTATGTTTCGACATCTTTCACACTTGATTACCCTTCATTTCTTACTTTGATCAGTATAACAGTTATTGTCAGTTTTCATTAGTAATTACTATCTACTAAGCCCATCAATCAACATCTACAAAGGTTAGTTTATACTACAGGTGCAGCCCATGGAAAGCCTTAGTGGATACAGCTGAACAAATCTGTATTTTTTTTCTCCATGTAGGACATCAGACCTCATTCAAATGGTGTATTCCATAATTGTGTGTAAAAAACCTCAGACCTTTTCTTTTGCTTCTATTTCAGGCCAGCAGTCCCAATGGGAGAGCATGGATGTGAGCTTAGGAGTGACAGCACTGAGTGTGCTCCAGCAGCCAGAGAAGCTCCAGTGGGAGGTGGTGGCTAGCGTACTGGAGGACACAGTCAAGGACCTGGAGGAGCTCGGTAGCAACCCCTCACTGAACCAAGCCAAGGCCCATAGCCAGGCCAAAGCAAAGGACAAGGTCCCTGACCACCACAACATTCCCTTCCCCTGCCTGTTAACTGGAGGCCTCCTCAGCTACCGCTCAGCATCTAGCACTCCCAATGCTGGACACCCACCAACAGCCCCAACTACAGCACGCAGGACCACAGATTGTCCCGTTAGGACTCAGATCACTGAGCACATACATCCTGGGCCTCTACAGGATCAAGGCCCCATGGAGATAGAGACCTGCGACCCTCAGACTTCAGAGCAGGAGCAGGGTTTCTCTAACTTAGCAGGTCCCCAACCTCCAAGCCCCTCCTCTCTGCCGTCTGTGCGCAGGACTATACCCATGCTTCTGCTTTACAGTATCAGAGAGGTAGATGACAAGTCATCAGGCCAGGTCTTTTCTCAAATAAACAATCTAATGAACAAGGGGCTCCACGAGGAGAGCTTCACTGTGCCACAGATTATAGAGATGGAGTTCGACACACACGAGCAACTTCTTCTTCAGGATCCTCCCATCACTTACATTCAGCAGTTTGCTGATGCAGCAAATAATCTGGTAGGGTTAGATGGTCACGTTGACAAATGGAACACACTGGCTGCTACTAACGTTTCCAGCCCTCCTCGACCTGGCGCACTAGTGCAGTGCTTGAGGTTGCCCAAACAGCTAGAGGAGGAAAATCTGTATGTGGACACTATCACACCCTGCTGGGATGGTGTGCACCTTCTGGTCAGCCTGCAGCCATGTGGCACCGAATCTTTGAGTGCCACAAACCAGGTCGAGGCTCTCAACAATCTCAACCGCTTGCACTCTGCCCTGTGCAGCCAGCGCAAAGGAGACGCCCTACATCCAGTGGCCAATGGGGTTGAAGGCCACCACCCAGGAGTGTCATCACCTCAGACACCGCTCATCCTGCCCCCAGGAGACCAGCAGCAGCCACAGCAGCAGAGGTCCCTGAGTGGTGCGAGTGGAGGCTATCTTGCACTCTATAAGCTCAACTATTCCACACGTATTGTCACCCTGGACGAGGAACCAATCAAGGTGCAACAGATCTGGGACCCTTGTGATACCATCACCTCTCTTATATTGCTTCCTCCAGATGTGCTTGACAGCAGGGAGGATGACAGTGAAGAGGCTCCAGAGGAGGCTCTCCCCTCTGGGTCAAAGCCTAGCTCATCTGGATTTGGAATGAGCCCAGCAGGCACTGTTGGTTCAAAAATTGGGACTGCAGCTGGAGCAGCCAAACCCACCAGCAGCGCTAATATCACTAGTCCCTCCTCCTCTGCCTTAAGCCACAAAGAGTGCAAGGGGTTAGAGGTGGCAGGCCTAGGCCACCTGGTGGTGACCACTAGGGCCGGGTACATTATGATACTGGACCTGTCCACATTGGAGGTCCTGGCCAAGGTCGAGCCACCGAAGAAGGAGGGGTCGGCAGAGGAGACGGACCCCTTTGTCTCAGTTACCTACTGCTCTGGGACCGACCGCCTTTGTGCCTGTACCAAAGGTGAGTGTTGATTACTGGGATTAATGAGCTTCTTTTAACTTTAAATTCAGGGATGTTCACTCCAGGAAGCAATGGAGCTCTTCCACTGGCACTATTGGCCATGCTGATTGAAAAGTGGTGTGCTGATTTGCTTTTCCATAACCAGTTTTACCACACTAAGCCATACCAATCCACACCAGCAAAGGCCCCCTTCTAGGGTAGGGCTAAGCTGTGCCCACCCTACCTCCAAGTGGGCTACACTGAAGTCTTGCAACTGCGGCCAGCCCGTAACAAACCACTGTCTCCCCCTCAAACAAGTTTGTGTTACAAATCAATAGTCAACTCACATCTGTGCAGGAAACCTGAAAGAGAGATAGAAAGGGAAGCCCTTTTCACACAGATACTCGCATTATTGCCACAATGAAGGCACACCTGTATTCCGCCTTGGTTTGCTCACACTGAACCACGCAGCCCCACCATAGAGTCACTCCAATGTGTTATTTCATTCAGCGTGCTGGCGTTGCATAACCAAAAGAGACATGGGGGTACACATGACATTGACGTCTCCTGTTAATCTAAACTTGTACCCACTGACTGTTTATAGTCATATGGATGCTGTTTTAATGTGTCATGCTTGAGATCCTGACCCACCAAACATCCTGGAAAGTTAAATTATTTGCTCTAAATGACATAATTACATAATCACCATCTTAAATAGAGGACCCTGTCTAACTGTCACTTGCGGGGAGGGACGCTATTTATTTGGGGAAAGTTCACTGAAGTCTCAATCAGGAGTATCCTTCACAGTGATTTTTTTAATACAAGTTGCCAAAGACAACAACACAGTCATAGAAGGAGACAAAGACATGGTGAGTTAAAGTTTTTTGCTCTAAATGATGTCACATAACATTGGACAGACAGGTGTCATTTTTCTCTTTTGAAATAAATACTTTGGCACAATTTGTCAGATAAGACCTGTCAATTGTATTAACTACTCAAAGCTTGCAGACGATTCCTTGCTGGAAATGTAGAAGCAAATCCTCAGAGAAAACACTCAATTCACTGAAGAGCAAGCAAGCTGTCAAACTGAGATAATTAATTTATTGGGGGCACTAAATTAAATGTCACATTTGCAAAATCATAATTACTGAATTACTGGAACTTCCTGCAGTTTTCGAATGCCTTTTTAAATAGGCAGCAGTGTAGGAAGTGGAATAATCTTTAGTGAGTTTTTATTCGTGTGCATTGGCGTGTCTGCCTTGCTGGTGGTGGTGGTGAGCAGATTGCCAGCTGACTTGGCCCTTAAGTTACGCTGGGCTGCGCACTGAGTCAAGCTGAGAAGGGCCAGTCCTGCAGTTTTGTGTAGAGGCCACTAGAGGTCTCGTCTACCTTGAAAAGTAGTTGTTCATTGATCACTTGTCTTTCAAATACCTTTCTGGTTTTTCAGGAATTTTTAACTTCTTTTAATGTCAACAAAATATATACATAACATGTAACATTTAAAATCTTTATATTTTAAATAACCTTTACAGTAAAAGTATTTCTGGATAACCTGAGATTAAATTTAACTCTACTTTAACTTGAAGGTGCAATATGTAGTTTAAGGGAAGAAAAATCTTCATTTGTTCATATTCGAGACTGAATAGACGAGCTGTACTCAAAGGACAACACAATTTCATACATTTCCTTTCTTTATATTTGCAGGACCCTTCAAATAACAACCTGCCTAGCTTCAAACAGCATTCTGTGGACCTTATTTGCCTAGGAGGACAGCTTGTATATTCAGTCATCGAAAAATATCATAAACATTATATTATAGATAATACATACTTTTTGCTGTTATTAGCTTATATTGTAAATTTTACTTTTTTAAGTTTACATTTCTTTTCCAAAACTACTCTGTGTACCTCTTACATTGTATATACTACAATTAATTTTAAATTAAACAAAACACAAGTTAGATAAATTTAAAACTACAGTTTACAGTGTGAATATGAAACAATGTTATGTCTTCTGTTCTTTTTGAATGAGATTCAGTATACAAAATGAAAAGTATTAATCCAGTCTCTTTCTTGTATTCTTTCTGGTTGAGTTGCCACACAGTCTTACTTTAGTTGCGCTTTACTACAATAGTGTAGTTGCACTGTCAATCACTTAATTCTGCAAATTGTATTGGCTCTGGGCCTGTTTACTTGCATTTCAGTTTAGCCCAGTACCAGCTCAGCATAGCATTTATTAATTTGTTTTTACCCTGACTGTTTCACTTGGTAGGTTTCAGGGAGCAGGGCCTCTCACACGTTTCAACTCATCTACGAGTTTACAACAAAGTACAGTAAACGTGCTGATAACTAATTGTCTGCATTTGATTTTACTGTTGTACCTGATTAATGGCTGGGCAACAGAGCCCATGTAAGCAGTCGCGTGTCATCTAGAAATTAGGAATCTTACCAATGTTTTTCCCCATCCCGCCTTAAATTGGACGACTATGACTGTTAAGGTTTGCTGCACTGTGTATTATGAAGTTAATATCACAGGTCTTGATTTAAAAAAAAAAAAGTTATAACTCATATTTTATTTACTTAGGCGAGTCTTAATGTACATTGGCAGGTTGCCCAGGTAGAACCCATTTATGAGAGACACTTTTTATTCAGACCCAATACTTGTTAGTATGATAATTGTCCTCTTTCCTGTTGACAATAAGACATTATGTTTCAAGACAGAGGACAAACAACGACATGGTTATCCTAATAATTTGAAAAATATGTGGCTGTTTATTTCTAGGTTTGTGTTTATGCGTGTAATATTTCAGATAAGCAAAAAGTTTGTTTTGAAACAAGTCCACTTTAAAACTGAAATACTATGTGTGGCTTAAGAACAGTCTCAAGATGATGAGGGCAATATTTCGCAGGATGCATACTAAAGCACATCAGTGAGAAACATTAGAATTCAAGGGGCACTATGTAGTTCTGGAGAAAACATTCAGGCTCAGAATTTAAATATTTACATTATTGATAAGGTAATTCTGAAATATTGATGTTTTCCATAACTGAATTAACAAAACAAGTTGCTCTGCATATTACTCTCTCCCCTTCAGGTTGCTCTCGGTCTCAAGAAAGTTGGTGGCCCCTAGTGTGGATGGTGTAAACAGAATTTGTATGCGTTAATTTTGTTTCTACTCTTCTCTGAAGGTGGAGAACTTCATTTCCTTCAAATTGGAGGCGTGTGTGATGATATAGATGATGGAGACATGTTTATTGATGGCCCCCTTAGTAAAGGGGCTGAACTGCTGCTTGAAGGAGCCAAGCCCACCTCAAATCCCTCTAGTCCTGGGATCACAGGTAGAACAAACACAGGACACTCACAGTCAGTAACTGAATTTCACATTTGAACGTTCAGTTCTTTGGCTTGGTGTGATAATATTGATTTGATGTCACACCATCACCCTTAAACTTGTTCAAGGAGTGGACCTCCTGGTGGACCAACCGCTGACCACGGAGAACCTGATGTTTCTGGTGGAGCTGACTCGCTTTGAAACATTGACTCCCCGCTTCTCGGCCACAGTGCCACCGTGCTGGATGGAGGTGCAGCAAGAGCAGCAGCAGCGACGCCACCCACAACACCTTCACCAGCAGCACCATGGCGATGCAGCCCAACACACCCGCACCTGGAAGCTACAGAGCGATAGGTAGCTTTGTGTAACTGTTTTGATATTTCAAGGCAAAACGAATGGGTTGACGAGGGCAACACAGAACTTGTACAGGAACAGGGTATTTCAGTTTCATATGTTAAATACTGTACATCTTATATTCACATGTACAGTATGTTGAGCATTTTTTAATGTATTTTAAATATTGATCATATTGTAGTCCTGAGGTCAAAGCATTTTATCGATGAGTTCATTTATTTTACAATAACAGCCGACTTTGGTTTAAAGCATGATGACTTTTTGCTAGCAGCATTAAGTATTTTAAATAAAAGTCTTCATGCCATGAGACTGTGCTATGAGCTTATCAGGGATTTTAGCAATAGACAGTTTATAAAAATCACACAGAATAAATTCAGGACTGTACTTTAATTTTTTTTAAGCACATAGAACTGGTCTTATAGAGGCTGAAGGTTCTGCAGCACAGGCCACAAAACCTTATCATAAGTATTAAAATACTAAGTTTTAAACAAATAAATTGAGTTGTTGGGGGGGAAGTTGAAAAAGTAATTTTCCATAAGCTTTGAAATGAATATAGTACGGAAAAATATGCAGAAAATGTTTTAAATCTCCTTATTTATTCTTATTGATGCACGGTAAGGGAGTGAGAGTCTTTTTTTTGGGACCCCAATTATTCAGTAGGGGGTGAGTCAGGTTTTGAGTCTATTCCCCTTTCCAAATCAGCATTTTGTTAGATAGCTTTAAAATGAAATATTTTGATGGCTGTCTACTGACGGAAAGGTGTACAAAGGCTCTAGTTGAACGTATAAGCATTTTCTGACCCGTGTACTTTCTGCAGCTCCAGCTGGGATGAACACGTGTTTGAGCTAGTGCTACCCAAGGCCTGCATGGTGGGCCATGTGGACTTGAAGTTTGTCCTGAATGCCAACATCACCAACATTCCTCAGATCCAGGTCACTTTACTGAAGAACAAAGCACCTGGGCTGGGCAAAGTCAGTGGTGAGGACACTACTTTAAGATTCATGAAAGCTTTTAATTACTCTTCTCTGTACAGTACTCTACACCCAGGTTGGTAGATTGATATTTTTGCAAATTTGTTGCGAGATGTTCTTTTTGTCTAACCAAATTCTATGGTTTTGAGTATGGAACCCCTCTTTATGACTGAATCTTGCTTTTCATGTCTACAGAGACCGCAGTAGACAGACAGATCTCCCTTCCCCTGTCCAGCGTCCTCCATGCCAATGGGGAGAGGAACGGCCAAACTCTGCTGCATGACTTCACAGAGGACATCCAGTTTATGGATATAGAGGAGACATCAGGTAAAGAATGCAACAAATTTAGGTTGAGGTTAGCTTTGTTTGAAGCAGAATTCCATTAGTTCGAAACGTGGGCCCAATTTTTATGTGTATTGGTTTGTGAATGACTCTTGATTACCATTATAGCTGCTTCGATTTTCCCATCTGACTGCCTTTCAGCTGCCAACCGACAGCCAGTCTCCCTTCCCTCACAAAAAACATACAGCATACATACCCTTTAAACCTAAACCATATTCTTCTACCTCATTACATCTCAGTGGCATATATTACTTTATCTCACTATATTTATTTTAAAGCTTAAGTTAGTTTAGTTAGCGTTAGCAATTTATATCAATATTCTAAAGTAGTTGCTAGGTTATGTTATAATAGCTTAGGCCATCCAGCAGTATACAGTTTTTAAAATGAGTTTATCCTTTAGCTGCTGCACCCTAAAGTTATGAACACAATAATGCATCTGTAGTTAAAATTTAAGAATATTCTATATGTATATTCATCTGTAATAGACAATATTATTTATGTTAATTCAGTCATGAAAAGGAATACCGCATCCCAGTAGTTCAGTTGTTGAGTGTGCATGTTATCATTCTCCCTCCTGTCATCTCCCAAGCCACTCTGCCAGCAGAAGCGAAACATTTCTCGACTTTTTTTACAGTTTCATCAGAGTTCATGAACTTTCTCTATTTAAGCTAAGATGGAGCATTTTAATAGATTATCTGCCATATCATGAGGACATCACTATTATGCTTCAGCTTTTTGTTTTTCAACAGCATGGAAGTGAAAGTGATATGTAACTAATGGTAGTAACTAATGATTCAAAACTGTTTTTTCTTGTTTGTTATTTATTGTAGTTAAATAAAATTATTTGGATTACTGTTACCTGACCATGCCACCAGGGGTAAATCCGAGATCCTAAAACATTTTTTGCCACAGTGCAACTGTTGTTTTTGTGATTAAACACATATTGAAGCAGAATATTCCTTTAGGTAAAAACAGGTTGTGGAAGATTTTGGAAATGATTACATCGATGTTTTTTTTTAATATACATTTCAGCTTTTGGAATTTGTGACACTATGAAGCTACTCCACATGAATTCTGCAGATATGTAGTGGCCTACCTAAATCTGTACATGGAAAATATTATTCTTCAGGAGGTATTTTAGTTGTAACCACTTTAAGCTAGCTACTAATTTCTGTGTTTATATGTGCAGTATTTATACAGTTTTGGAAATCCCACGATCTTTGGATTGTTCAAGGCGGACTCCAGAGGGACTACATA
This sequence comes from Sparus aurata, assembly GCF_900880675.1. Classification (NCBI taxonomy): domain Eukaryota; kingdom Metazoa; phylum Chordata; class Actinopteri; order Spariformes; family Sparidae; genus Sparus; species Sparus aurata. The sequence continues at coordinate 3,331,597 of NC_044201.1, read as the reverse complement.
GCATCACTTAACCAAAAATTGCTCTAATGTGCCTTCCACATAGGCCAAAATACAGAAAAAATTAGCAAATGTTTTTGTCTTTGTTTTGTTTTGCGTAGGATTGCTTCTGATATGTGTTATCCAAAAAAGTTCAAAAGTCAAAATATATTGAAAAAAGACCAATGTAAAAATTTTACCTAACAGAATGCTCTGCTTCTTTGGGTTTATCCTTTCAAAAATAAAATGTTCACCGTGGGGGAAAAAAATCAAACATTTGCTCTTGGATTTCTGCACGCACCTGATGGAGTGGTCTGGCAGTAATCTTACAGCATGAGAAATCACATTGATATAACTGTAATAACATACAAGAAAATGGCTCTTACACTGTAATAGTCTGTCCCAGCCACTCAGACGATTAAACATGCTGTTTTTTCCTTCCTGTTAAACCATTAATTCCCCAGCCGTATTCCTTCACTTTCATGCAGTACTGTTAAAAAAACAAAACCTGAAGCATAATATTGATGACCTTATGATATGGTAGCCTAATAATGACTTCCTGTGTCCTGCAAATAGCTGCTCACTCAAAGCAAAGTGTCTATGGAACTCAAAATGATCAGAGTTCACTAAAATCACCTTTCTGTGTATACTCTTTCTGCATCTGTAAATGTGTAAATTAGATAGGCTGCAGTTTATGCTTCTGCTCCCCACCCTGCACCACCTCCCCACCACTTGGCTGCCAGACCTTTCAACTTTTCCTGCAGCACCCAAGAGTGTAATAAATAACATTGCTGTTTTTAAAAGAACCGCCTTTACTAATCTCTTAGGGCTAATGGTTGTTGATCAGAATCAGTATTCCTTTATGTCCCACAAATGGGGAAATTTGTTTGCCACAGCAGCCAAAGGACAGTTATATTACAAAAAACAATAATAATAATAAACAATATAAATATATATGAATATAAACAATATAATTAAACGGTAAGATCAATTTCTGAAACATGAAATTAGTTTATTACCCACTCTGAGTAAAATAGTGGTTCCCGGTTTTTTTGTAGGCTCCATGCTGTGTCCATTCCTAGAGGACCACAAGGAAGACATCCTGTGTGGTCCAGTGTGGCTGGCCAGTGGGCTGGACCTCTCTGGCCATGCAGGCATGCTCAGCCTCACCAGCCCCAAGCTGGTCAAAGGTAACACCTGTCACATTTAACTGTTTCTGTCAAGTCAGTCACTGATTCATGACAGTTTTGATGGCTTTGTGCTCAGAATGATGCAATTAAGAATCATCAATGAAGTTGTACGTCTGCGAGTGTTCTCAGTTGTCCTGTTCCTCCTTCCACTGCAGGCATGGCAGGAGGGAAGTACCGCTCCTTCCTGGTTCACATCAAGGCAGTGAGTGACAGGGGTGTTGAGGAGAGCCCCCGGCCTTTGTTAAGAATGCCCAGTGCCAAGCCTCAGGGCACCAAAGCCCACTCACTGTCTACCCTGCTGCAACGGGCTCAGGCCTCCAAGGTACATATTCACAACTTCTAGTCCTTGGCAAAGGTAAAAAGTCTTTGCCATAGTTATGTTTTTACCCATTTCCATTTGTTAGGTGGTTGATTTGCCAGGATTACACAAATCTATTACATGGATTTTCACGAAACTAAGATGAAGGATGGTTCTTGGCCCAAAGTGTACCCCATTAACTTTTGGTTAGGATCTGGATGAACAGACAGATCCAGGAATTTTTTCTCATGTTCTGTAACATTGTGAGAAGGCACGTTTGGTCAATTTGGTCTTGTTGTCTGATAGTCTGGTGGTTCAAAATTTTTGGTGATTTAGGGCTGTCAGATTTGAGATTGGATTAGGCTTTACTGAATTTAGGGGTGTGGTTTGGCCTTAGCAGAGGTATGCGCTCTATGAGTGCAATCCTAGTTAAAATTCTGATTAATATTTTTTTAGACCCCTCTTTAAACAATTGAATGCCCATATACAGAATGATACAGTTTTATTTCATGTTGGCTATTATAAACTGTCCTCCTGATGTGCTTCCAATGTAAGTAATAAGGGACAAAGGCCTACTGGGATCCTCCTCCTGCCTTCATGTCATGGACTTTCATCAAAAATGTACTGTTAAAACATCTATTAACTTCATATGACCTTGAAAATTGTATATCTGTACTCCAAATACGTATTGTTGTTGTTGTTGTTGTTATTATTATTATTATCATTATTATTATTATTATTATTATTATTATAGTAATAATAACAATAACAACAACAACAACAATAATAATAATAATAATAATAATAATAATAATAATAATAATAATAATAATAATAATAAAAACATGCTTTTGTAAACATAAATGTAACATGTCAGATTGCATATTTTGATAAAAACTGATCTGGACACTGATCTGTTTTTATAAAAACATGCAATATTGATAAAGTGTTAACATACATTTTATTGAATACTTTATTTTGCAAAAGGTGCCTTCTGTTTACAATCAGTATTTTGTATCCCTGAAGATATGTAAACTAAATGAAACATCTGCATGCATTATATTGTATACATGACATGTCTGTAGATGTACAGGACATTGGGTGGGTGCTTGCTGTCTGTTTTATACATTTTTGGCCAAGAAGACGAGCCTGTCTGCTTACTCTGGCTTGAGGTCCCGTTGTGGCTTTGTAACACAAACCTGGGGTCAAAAGTGTTCAGCATGTGGATGAACCTCCGGCTTTTCCACTGTATATACGGGCAGCATGTCTTTAGCGATATGCAACGTGACTGCATCCATAAAAACTGTCCACCGGGACCCTTTCTTCTCATACGGGACACAATGATTCAATGATTCCCTAATGTTTGCTGCTTTTACATGTATTTGTGGGCTGCTGCGGTCTGTACATCTCGTAGTGAACAACAAGTGTCCCACTCTGCTGCATGCTTCTGTTTGAGATGCTGAAATAAATTGGTCGGTCCGCTGCCTTTAGTTGTTGCAGCGGACCGTGGTTAAACACTTTTTTTTTTAATGAATAAAATCCATGACGTGAACTGGGATGCCCAAGGTGAATTGGATGGAATGACCCTAAAACTGATCTTTACTAAAACAATCGGTTCCTTGCACCTCTATTTTTTGGACCTTTGATAGTTGGCCAGTGATTTCGATGTCATAATTAGTATTGTTTAATGTGAACTTTGGTAGTGTCATCATAAAGAGGCGTCTCTCGAGGGCACTTACTATTGATAGAATGGACAAACACAGTCAGTCATTAATTTGTGCATTTTTAATCTGTGCTTGTGTATGTCTGTGTGTAGGAAAAGGTCTCTGCAGTAAAAACAGAAAACCCAGCACCCTCGAAGAAAGTTGAAAACCTGCGAGGCTGTGACCTGCTGCAGGAAGTTTCAGTCACAATCAGAAGGTTTAAGAAGACGTCAATACCAAAAGAAAGGTCAGATCCGTGTGGTGATGGAACATCAGGGTCTATTTACACTGAACAGTAAACTGTACACGTGCAGTTTGTGTACAGTGCTCAGCATAAATGAGTACACCCCCTTTGAAAAGTAACATTTTAAACAATATCTCAATGGAACACAAAAACAATTTCCAAAATGTTGAATATATATATAAGTTTAATATAACATCTGTTAAACTTATAACATGAAAGTAAGGTCAATAACATGACTTAGATTACACATTTTTCAGTTTTACTCAAATAAGGGCGATGCAAAAATGAGTACACCCCACAACAAAAACTACTAAATCTAGTACTTTCTATGGCCTCCATGATTTTTTATGACAGCACCAAGTCTTCTAGGCATGGAATGAACAAGTTGGAAACATTTTGCAACATCAATCTTTTTCCATTCTTCAAGAATTATCTCTTTTAGAGACTGGATGCTGGATGGAGAGTGATGCTCAACTTGTCTCTTCAGAATTCCCCATAGGTGTTCAATTGGGTTCAGATCAGGAGACATACTTGGCCACTGAATCACTTTCACCCTGTTCTTCTTCAGAAATCCAACAGTGGCCTTAGATGTGTGTTTAGGATCATTGTCATGTTGGAAAAGTGCACGACGACCAAGGGCACGGAGTGATGGTAGCATCTTTTCTTTCAGTATAGAGCAATACATCTGTGAATTCATGATGCCATCAATGAAACGCAGCTCCCCGACACCAGCAGCACTCATCCATCCCTCACAGAAGGACCACCACCATGTTTCACTGTAGGAACCATGCATTTTTCTTTGTATTCCTCACCGTTGCGACGCCTTACAGTTTTGAAGCCATTAGTTCCAAAAACATTTATCTTGGTCTCATCACTCCAAAGTATAGAGTCCCAGTTTGTCAGCATGGGCCCTGGCATTTTTTGCCTGAGCTTTAGGAGAGGCTTCCGTCTGGAACAGCACCCATGTATGCCATTCCTCTGCAGTGTACGCTGTATTGTGTCACGGGAAATAGTCACCCCAGTTTGGCTTTCTACTTCCTTGGATAACTGCAGTGAACTTGCATGCCGATTTTCTTCGACCCTTCTCATCAGAAGACGCCCCTGTCGAGCTGTTAACTTCTGTGGATGACCTGGACGTCTCTGTGAGATGGTTGCAGTTCCATCTTTTTTAAGTTTTTGTACCACTTTCGCTACAGTATTCTGACTGATAAGTATATCTTTGCTGATCTTCTTGTAGCCTTCACCTTCGCAGTGTAAAGAAAATTTCTTTAGGATTTAGAATTTCTTTCTCAGGTCTTGAGACATTTCTCTTCCATGTGGTGCCATTGCTAACAACATGAAATGGGAAGGGGTTTTCTACATCCTTTTATAGTCAACTGTCTGCTGGACACCTGTGTAATGAATAATTAGACTCACCTGTGGTTGATTATTGTTAAATTAGACATTTGTAGTCTAAAATTTAGCCTTGCTCCCGAGACTTTCAGTGGAGTGTACTCATTTTTGCATCACCCTAATTTGAGTAAAACTGAAAATGTTGTTCTCTAAGTTATATTGTTAAACTTACTTTCATGTTATAAGTTAAGCATCCATCCATCCATATTCTCCCGCTTATCCGGGGCCGGGTCGTGTGGGCAGCTGTCTGAGAAGGGATGCGCAGACTTCCCTCTCCCCGGACACTTCCTCCAGCTCCTCCGGGAAGATCCCAAGGCGTTCCCAGGCCAGCCGAGCGACATAGTCACTCCAGCGCGTCCTGGGTCTTTCTTGGGGTCTCCTCCCGGTAGGGCATGCCAGGAACACCTCCCGAGGAAGGCGTCCTGGGGGCATCCGATATAGATGCCTGAGCCACCTCAGCTGGCTTCTCTCGATGTGGAGGAGCAGCGCCTCTACTCTGAGCTCCACCCAGGTGACAGAGCTCCTCACCCTATCTCTAAGGGAGCGCCCGCCACCCTGTGGAGGAAACTCATTTTGGCCGCTTGTATCCGGGATCTTTTTCTTTCGGTCATGACCCAAAGTTCATGACCATAGGTGAGGGTAGGAACATAGATTGACGGTAAATCGAGAGCTTCGCTTTTCGGCTTAGCTCTCGCTTCACCATGACAGACCGATACAATGACCGCATTACTGCGGCCACTGCACCGATCCGCCTGTCAATCTCACGCTCCATCCTTCCCTCACTCGTGAACAAGACCCCAAGATACTTAAACTCCTCCACTTGAGGCAGGAACTCTCCCCCAACCCGGAGGGAGCAAGCCACCTTTTTCCGGTCAAGAACCATAGCCTCAGACTTGGAGGTTCTGATTGTCATCCCAGCTGCTTCATACTCGACTGCAAACCGCCCCAGGACATGCTGGAGGTCCTGGCTCAACGGAGCCAACAAGACAACATCGTCCGCAAAAAAACAGAGATGGAATCCAGTGGCTCTCGAACCAGACCCCCTCCGGCCCCAAATTCTTTCCTCCCACAGAATGCCACGAGGGACACGGTCGAATGCCTTCTCCAAGTCCACAAAACACATGTGGACTGGTTGCGCAAACTCCCATGAATAAGTTAAAACAGATGTTATATAAAACATAGTCTTGTCAACATTTTGGTGTTCATTGAAATATTGTTTAAAATGGTACTTTTCGAAAGGGGGTGTACTCATTTACGCTGAGCATTGTACATGCTACAGGAGAATGCATGTAACAGACGAAATAGATTAAGTGTTGCCAGTTGACAATGTCTTCTTGGATTGTATTGGTCTCTACTGCACATATTGCAGAAGTTGATTTAATCTGGACTGTCTTCTTCTGGCTTCTGTGCTTTTCAGGGTCCAACGCTGTGCTATGCTACAGTTCGTAGACTTCCACGAGAAGCTGCTGGATGCACTGTGTCGACGGACAGAGGGCAGCCCAGCCACAGAGCATGCCCAAAGCCTCATCTTAGACATTTTGTGCTGGCTGGCTGGGGTTTACTCCAATGGACACTGCAGGTAGAGTAAATCCAACCGTATCATCTGGACATCCAGGCCATCCATTGCTTCCATCTAACATTTTTTAAAGACTAAAAGTGATTTATGCTCTGGCTTCCTTTTAGCTTGAAAGAAGGAAAGGAGGGCTTGCTGGTGAAAACCCGGACGCGGCTAACAGATATTGTGTGGACCTGTTTCTTTGAGGCTGGCCGGAGCATTGCACACAAATGTGCTCGCTTTCTTGCACTTTGTATAAGGTAGGAAACATGGTATGTTTCAGTAACTAGTGCAGGGCCCGTAAGAAGAGTGTATTCCTATAAAAAAGTGGGAGGTTAAGAGGCTTTTTCATGGATGGCCAAATGAGGCTGTGTTTGAAGGTGGGACGTCAGGGATATTCAGGTTTGTTGTGAAATCCGATATTCCAGTGTATAATTGGCTGTTTTTGACTTTTTGATTTTGCCATTATATTTCACCTTAAAAACTATTTACTTGGTGTCATTATTTTCAGCACAACCTCACATGTGTGACTGTACAGTTATTTTTTTTATTTTGACATACTGTATTAACACAATGGACCTAAAATCACAAAAAAACCATAGAATCCGAGTAGAAAAAGTTAGATTTTTTTACTGTGAAAACCACAAATATGTTTAACAAACCATTTTTTTTTTTTTACTTATAATGCAAATATAAAGTGATGTTTGCTAAATTTGTGCATACATTTAAAAAATGTACAAAGTTATATGTAACTATTTACATTTAAATGCAAGCAATGCTCAGGTCTGCCTGAGCTCCTGCCTGCTCCACATTCAGCTTCTCCTCATAATTCTGACTCATTAAACAAAAAACCGACTCCACTACTCACTAAACACACTACATAACACACTAACTACACACTCCAAACACGCTAAATGTCACAAATCTCTCAACTCTCAATATCGCTGTCTGTACACCGACCGTCGTTGCATGTCAATCATCCGCCTAGGTCCCTCCCACAACTTCCTGTTCCTCAACAACCAAATTTGCTGCTTGGACACTTTCATGACAAAAGCCTGTTTTTACCGTTTCTTCCTGCACCAGACACAAAGCAAACGTGACGGCAGTGTTCGCGAAAAAGTGTGGCAGACATTATTTATCCTAAGTCCGGTTTTGGACGTGCCGATGCATCCGGTCCGTCGCCTCAGGATGTGGGCCGTGTAGCTAGCGGCTAGCAGCTAGCTGCTAGCTAGCGGCTAGCTACACACAAACATCCACAGATTCCGATTCCACTTTGTTGTCCGTGCGTCTCCGGATCTCCTCAGACCCGAACAGACTCGGTCCGGACTCGTTTAATCTCATTAATCCACAAGAGTCAGTTTAGATGCACAGAACAGAACAGAACGGGACCGAACCGCCGGCAAAATCCCGGTCCAGCTCGCGCCGCTGCAGGCATCAATCCGCTTGTTTCTTCAGGTATGTCGTGGGCTTGAGCTCTGCAGTGATTGGCTCTGGTGCGCACGTGGCCACGGTGTGCAGTTATTGGCTCTTGTGCGCATGTGACCATGGTGGCTCCGGTGGACAATGCTCGGCGGAATTTGTAAAGCATTTATGAAATAATTTAGTCACGGTATCATTGCAGTCCAAACAAATACTTAGATGCACACCACTGAACCACGCAGCAGCCATGTTGAAAGTCTCGAGTCAGTGTGATCCTTATCCGCAGAGAAACAGAAACAGAAACACACACACACACACACACACAGAGACAGAGATTCCGTGCTTTTATAGAGAGATGATGCTTTTAGCACCTTTATACTACAGGAAATTTACAAGGCTGTAGACCTGGAGCTTCCCATTCTGAACCTGTGATCGTTAGGTTCTAGGTTCTGCCTGGTATTCCATTGTGTTTTACAAACCAAACCATTATGTCATTGAAAAGTTGACAGCATATTTATGGTGACACTGGGACACAACTTTGTAATTTTTATGTGGGGCTTGGTGGGCAAGTATGGTGACTGTAACCAGACAACAATGGTAAAAGTGGCACTAATTTAGATTTCCTTTTATATTTACTTGTGATGTCTTTTTCAAAGTCAATAGTACTCAATTAAAAGAAGAGACAAACAACTCTAGGAGGTCAACAGAATGAAGCACAACAGGCTCTACAAGAACAGCACAAGACCAGCTCCCACAAAGCTGGCTGTGTCTCTTAGGTCTGATGCGTTGGCCAAACGGATGCAATGGCAGCTAGGAATCCTGCTCTTTCTCTGCTCCATACTGTCATAATAAAAGCTTGCTGCTAGGGATGGGCATTGTGAAGATTTTGCTAAGATGTTACGGCACAGAGAAACATGAATCACATTTCACTTGTGATGTGGTGAGATTATAGAGTAAGGAGTTGACTTGGCGGTGGATTCATTAGATTAATTAGCGAAAAGGAGTTGGACATCTAATTTTCACAACATACTTGAAGACAGATATGTGACACTCTTCCGTTATACTACGGTCATGGATGATAGATTTGATTTTGATGTCCGACAAAGCCATGACTGCTGACTAATGTTGTGTATGGTATTATTTAGGTACATATATTATTAATGCTTAAAACCGATGCTAACTGTATCCTGAATTCATATCTACACACTTATTATTTTGATAACCCTAAAAAAGATGCCTTGACTTGACTAGGTCTAGACACACACATTTGTATCAGCATCGGAGCTGGAAGGCTGCACTCAGGATGCAACACTAGCTGCGTCAACAGCTGCTTTGTTTAAAGGGTCAGACACGTTGCACTGCTTCAAAATTATTGACTTAAAAAAAAAATTTTAATTGGTAACTGGTACCAATTTAGTGCCAATCCTAGAGGCTCTTCTAAATTCAAACATTGAGAGGTGTTGGAAAAGAATCTGATCTGGAACAATGTATGTATGAATGTAGTTTTGGTTCAGCTTCTGGTTTGAAAAAAATGGCTTACTATGAGATTTTAAAAATATCAACGCCACTCAATCCTTACCAGGAAAGGCTTTTTATCTCTTGAATTAGTGATGGTGATGTTACATTCTTTCCCCTCAGAGTAACTGAGCTTGTAACTAAAATTAGCGGTAGCCATGAAAATGGCTATAGCTTATTTTTACGTTGATATGGTCCAGTAGTGGGAAAGGCCTATGTCATGAAGTAGTTGTTTTATCTTATTCACTGGTGCATTTCGATTTTATGTGGAGATAATGATGAACTTGCTGTTTTATTTGTTGCTGTAGCAATGGGAAAGGGGACCCAGGTCAACAGAGTTTTGGCTCAAGTCTTCTAAAGGCACTGCTCGACAACATGCCTTACTTGCCTGCAGCAGCAACAGGTGGTAAGTAACTGAACAATCCATACCAATATTAAACACCTTTCCCTTTCTAGTTTACGACTCGCCAGTATTAATTTTTTCACATCTCCCTCTCCTGTCCTGGTTTTAGGCTCAGTGTTCTGGTACTTTGTGGTACTGAACTATGTGAAGGAAGAGGACCTTGCGGGCTGCAGCACCACCTGTGCCTCCCTGCTCACCACCATCTCTCGACAGCTGCAGGACCGCCTCACCCCGCTGGAGGCACTGCTGCAGACAAGGTGCCATTTCAAATGCCATTTTACTTCATTACACTATCTAACTTTTACTTGATTCCAAGTGGAGTGGTTCCAATGACTGCTGAAGAAGCGCTAATATTTTGTAAACATAAGCCTCTCCCTCCCACCTCTTGTCAACTTCCTTTCAGATATGGTCTGTACAGCTCTCCCTTTGACCCGGTGCTCTTTGACCTGGAGGTCAGTGGTTCCTCTTGTAAGAATGCCTTCAATAGCAGCATCGGAGTCCAGTCAGATGAGATTGACCTCTCTGACATTCTCTCAGGTATTAACTACACACTGATTCACATGATGTTGGAGACATGTTGTCTCCTCTATTTTTTAAACCTGCTCACAGTGGACTGGAGATTAAGAAACATCAGGGAGTCATTGATTGCTAATGATGTGACACCACATATAAAATAAAATGACTTTGTTTATTTGAAGTCATCAGATATATTCACCTGATATGGATTTAAACATCCTTGATATAACCAGAAAGTCAGTACATGAATTATTTCTTGATTACAAGGACTTATTTACTTATTTAGTGTAGGTGCAAGTATAATTTAAGAAGAATGTCCACCAGAGTCATGTCTTTGTAAAAACAAGAGGTTGCTGGCCTTATAGAATAAATACTGAATACAATTTAGTATACTTTTACCTTACCTTTACTATATAGTTGAAATGCTTTGTTTTTAAAAAACACAACTTAAGTTTGAATGTTTAATGTTTCGGGTGTTGTGCGTTCTGTAGGAAATGGAAAAGTGAGCAGCTGTGCAGCAGCAGAGGGCAGCTTCACAGCATTAACAGGACTCCTGGAGGTGGAACCTTTGCACTTTACTTGTATCTCCACTAGTGATGGCACAAGGGTGGAACGAGATGATGCCAGCATGTTCACTGGTAAACATGACCTATCTTTGACACTTTTGGCTCATAGTCTTAACTCTCAATGAAGGGGAATAACCATTTTGGGAGAATCATGTAGATATGAACTTAACCTCTCTAAAAGGGTATTCTTCCCCTATCAATCTCATAGCAAGACAGTGCACAACAGATTCGGATTTTGGACAGATGGACAAACCTTCCCATCTCTCTAGCATGGCGAAATGATATTGTGAGGGTGATGATCTTCCCAAATGTCTATTCCTCTTTTAGTGTATTTAGATTTTTTTCCTATTCTAAATGAATTTAGACATTTCAGAATTTGCCTTACAAAGACACAATCTTTACTTATCTTTATCTTTGTTGTTACTATTCTTAAAGGGATATTCCGGTGTAAATTTAATCCATGGTCTAACACACTGTGACACTGTGTTAGACTCCCTCTCGAGAGATAAAGTTTGCAGACCGCTAGCTAACGTAGTTTTAGCATCCTCAGAAGCGACCGCACGACAACATTACATTGCAGTAAATGGGTCCAAATAATACATTAATTTAGAAAATATCTAAGTACTGTAGTCGATGGCCATGGCTGCCTCTACAGACGCGTTGATTAAGCGGTACTTCAGAATCAGCTATAATAATAAGGAAATTCTCTCTCTTTTGGCTCATAAACACGGTGTGGTGATAAGTATTAGGACGCTAAAGAGACTGTGTCGGAAACTTGGTTAACTAAAATCTGTACAGTTGGTTTAGTTCCATGTTTCCATGTTTTTTCTGACCTAGACAGCCACAAAAGACTGACTGGGAGAGGTCTTATTTCAGTTTGTGGGTTGGTAGTACTAAATACCATAATGTATGTTCACAAAGACTTGGAAAAAACTGAGCTTCTCATCATATGTCTTCTTTAATCCCAGTGAGTACATTTGGTGTGACGCCTGCGGTGGGCGGCCTGTCGACAGGAATGGTTGGTGAAGCTTCTACAGCTCTGAGCTCTGCAGCCCAGGTGGCTCTCCAGTCGCTATCACATGCAATGGTGTCTGCAGAGCAGCAGCTGCAGGTCCTGCAGGAGAAACAACAGCAGCTGCTGAAGCTGCAGCAGCAGGTGAAAAACAAAGTCACGCACACTCAGACACAGGATTTCAAATAGGAGCACGAGTGATGCATTTAAATTGGGCAAATAGAAAGTCAGATTCAAGGACAAAATCTTTGGACATAGTGAGCCGATGTGTTCCAGTGTTACATTACCCAATTTTCTCACAAAGTCATACCAAATACAAGTTCCAAATACTTGAAGGCAGTACTTTTCATACTTGTGTTCAAAAATGTCCTAACTGAAAAAGAAAAACCAAAGGCAATATCTCCCAGAAGATTTGTGGAAGACACAGTGATACAACGTGCAGCCTGTGAGGGAAACAAGACTGTAGAAAATTGATCGCAATATATGGAGACTGTGAAACCTATGACGTGGTTTCACGTGTTGGACTCTGTTGTTTTCAATTTTTGTACTGAATCTGGCCAGTCAGTGGCCTAATACAAATAGCTGATACTAATACTGAGTTGATCTGGCTCTGATCCCTTTCACTGACATGTAACCAAAACCTTCACCTGTTTGTCAAATAAGGCCTCACAGGTTCATGAAGCTCCAAGGAGAGGGCCCGGGTTATGGGATGTTAGATTCCTGTCCAAAATGGCTAATATTGCGACAATATGTACCCTTGCTATATTGTCTTATCATATCAGTCTCAATTAGATTTACTTGAAACTGTGTTAAAGCTTTAATTCTGCCATTCAGTGATCAGCACCCATAACTCCTGGTTACTCAAACAAGTTGCTGACTTTACAGATTTTGTATGACTGTCTTTGTTTCTCTTTGTGCCATTTTTTTAAAACTTCTACTACCACTCCCCAAATATAAACAAGGAATAGAAGGAAACATATGATATACTTACAAACCCCAATTCCAATGAAGTTGGGACGTTGTGTTCAAATTGATAAACTTTGTTGTTTTTTGGCAAATATTCACTTGTTTTGAATTTGATGGCTGCAACACGTTACACGTTCCTGTGACAGGAGCATGTTTACCACTGTGTTACATCACCTCTCCCTTTAACAACACTCAATAAGCCTGAGGACACCAATTGTTGAAGCTTTGTAGGTAGAATTCTTTCCTATTCTTGCTTGATGTACGACTTCAGTTGCTCAACAGTCCAGGGTCTCTGTTTTTGTATTTTGTGCTTCATAAAGCGCCACCCATTTTCAGTGGGAGACAGGTCTGGACTGCAGGCAGGCCAGTATAGTACCCGCGTTCTTTTACTATGAAGCCACATTGTTGTAACACGTGCATAATGTGGCTTGGCATTGTCTTGCTGAAAAAAAGCAGGGAAAAAGACATGTACATCTGGGAAGGCACCATTAATGTTGAGAGGTACAAGTTACCCATGATGCCATAGGCACTAACACCCCCCCATACCATCACAGATGCTGGCTTTTGAACTTTGCGCTGATAACAATCTGGATGGTCCTTTTCCTCTTTGGCCCGACGGACATGACATCCATGATTTCTAAAAACTATTTGAAATGTGGACTCATCAGTCCACAGCACACTCTTCCACTTTGCATCAGTCCTTCTCAGATGAGCTCAGCCCACAGTAGCTGGCAGTGTTTCTGGGTGTTGTTGATATATGGCCTTTACTTTCCATTGTAGAGTTTTAACTTGCACTTGTAGATGTAGCGACGAACTGTGTTAACTGACAGTGGTTTTCAGAAGTGTTCCTGAGCCCATGTGGTAATATCCTTGACAGAATGATGTCAGTTTTTAATGCAGTGCCGTCTGAGGGATTGAAGGTCACAAGCATTCAACCTTGGTTTTCTGCCTTGCCGCTTACGTGCAGAGATTTCTCCAAATTCACCGAATCCGTTAATGGTATTATAGACTGTAGATGATGAAATCCCTAAATTCCTTGTAATTGTATGTTGAGAAACACTGTTCTTAAACTGTAAGACTATTTGCTCACACAGCTGTTCACAAAGTGGTGAACCCCATCCTTGCTTGTGAACAATTGAACCTTTTGGGCATGCTCCTTTTATATCCATTCATGGCACTCACCTGTTTCCAATTAACCTGTTTATCTGTGCAATGTTCCAAACAGGTGTTTTTTGAGCATTCCTCAACTTTCCCAGTCTCCTTTTGCCCCTGCCCCAGCTTTTTTGGAACGTGTTGCAGGCATCAAATTCAAAATGAGTGAATATTTGGCAAAAAACAATAAATTCTATCAGTTTGAACATTACATATCTTGTCTTTGTAGTGTATTCAATTGAATAAAAGTTGAAAAGTATTTGAAAATCATTGTATTCTGTTGCTATTTACGTTTTACACAATGTCCCAACATTATTGCAATTGGGGTGTGTACATCAGTGGGAGAAGTAGTTATATTTTTTATTTTAGAAGATACCTTCAGTCAGTAAAAGGCTCAGAACGGCTGTCAGTCTTGCTTTTGTCATCTGTATTGATTAGGCAGAAAAGTCCCAACTGAAAGTGTTTTTTCTATGCATTGTAATGCCTGTTTGTCTGTGCTGAGAACAGAAGGCCAAGCTTGAGGCCAAGCTGCATCAGACCACCTCTGCAGCTGCTGCTGCCTCTGGTGTGGGACCCATCCACAACTCTGTGCCTTCAAACCCGTCATCTGCTCCAAGCTTCTTCATTCACCCCTCTGACGTTATCCCCCCAACGCCTAAAACCACGCCCCTATTTATGACCCCTCCTCTTACACCACCGAACGAGGCTGTGTCGGCAGCCTTTAGCGCTGAGTTGGCACATCTGTTCCCTGGCTCTATGATGGACCCTGGGCCTGTGAACCTGACTGCACACAAGAACACGCAGAAAGCCAAGCCGGTTAGTTAAATGCAACTTGATGCTTGGTTATTTAACACTCCTTTTACACAGATATTGCTTGATACAGCTGTTATAAATACCCCTCCTTCAGTGTATCACAAATTACCCTGACCCAAGTTTTGAACCCTTCCATCCCATCGTACTTTCTTTTAACCCCTGAACACATTCCAGGCACAGAAGCTTGGCTAGCTGTAACCCTGTGTTAATCTATGTGAGTTGATTCAAGGCTGTAGCTCAACAATCCCTTTTCAAGACACGAATTGACTATAAGCATTGTTAGCATAATGGAATATTCAAGATTAACAAAAATATTGACTTTCTTCATACCATGATTCATATTGATCAAATTAATGGTCTGTCTCATTCGTATTGTATCAGCATGTGACCTGAGTAACACACAGTTTGAAAGAAACTAAAATGAACATACCAAGTAGAGTCAGTGTAATTGTTCTCTGCATCAGTTCAGGTAATTGGTAAAAGGGTTTTTTTCTTTGTTCTTTCAACTTTTTTTCTGCAGAGCCCCATGGGCAGTGGTATTGCTTTGGCTATTTCCCAGGCATCCCACTTCCTGCAGCCTCCTCCACACCAGTCCATCATCATAGAGCGGATGCACTCTGGTATGTCATCTGTCACACTATATATACTTATTGTACTACTATACTATATGTACATATTGAAATATATGCGTGAACAGGATTAAGTTCAGAGGGCTAATGATAATGTAGTGTAATTGTACTTTAAAAACGTGTTGCTTAATGGATCCATGAGGAAATATGCCATGTTACAACAGAATTTCACTATCTTGAAAATAAAATAAAAACTTTTTTTTTTTTAAGTTTGTGTCTCGTTTACCCTGTCCTCTCCTCCCAGGAGCTCGTCGCTTTGTCACGCTGGACTTTGGTCGTCCTGTCCTGCTGACTGATGCTCTGATCCCGACCTGTGGTGACCTGGCCTCTCTGTCCATAGACATCTGGACACTGGGGGAGGAGGTGGATGGCCGTAGGCTGGTGGTGGCCACCGACATCAGCACCCACTCCCTCATCCTGCACGACCTGCTACCACCACCTGTATGCAGGTTCATGAAGGTCTGCACCTGTATTTGGATATATTTGCAGCATCGCTAACCTGGGGTCTCATTTATAAATTGAGTATGTGCAAAACTGGGCCTAAAAGAGACCTAAGCTACTTCCCACACACATTGATAGATGGAGTTGTGATCTATGAAAAGAAATTTGGTGGGATAATGTGCGTACCAGTAAGTACCAATATGTACGAACATTTTGTAGACATGGAAGATTGGCAACAGAGATTTTGATGTTGTAAATTGTAGCCAGAGTTTAGAAAATTAAATGTGAGACATCGTAATAGGCATAGCAGTGCTGCTCATGCATTTTTTCCAGGATTTGGGAAAGTTAACCACGATAGCTAACTATTGCAATTATCGTCATTGGGTTTATAAATTCAAGATAACATCAAATACCATTCAAGAATTACAGAACAGATCAGATGTTGCTTACTGTGCAGATGTCACTAAGTGCTATTTTGTTTTTTTACAGAATTGCTTTGTAACCTCCTCCTTATCCACAATCACCTTGTTTTCTTTGGCAGAACTCTTAGTTGTGGCCATGATTCACGCTAAACAACCACTGATAAACAAGTCCATTTCTACGGAAGCCCTAAACGGCCATGCACTGATACATTTTCCCGAGATAACGAGATAATGAAACTTTGTTTTCTCGCGATAACGAGTTAATTTCATTTGTTTTCCCGAGATAACGGGATAATTTTTGTCGAGATCTCGAGATAACGAAACTTTGTTTTCCCGAGATAACGATATAATAAGGTGTGTTTGTGTGTGTGTGTGAATGAGTCTGTCAGTAAGTGTAACGACTGTAAATGACCTTTTAATGTGATAATTGTAAGAACATCTTGTTTTCATTTAGTTAACTAATATTCTTTGAAGCCAGGTTATTATTTCATTAATTATATTAGTCACTAAATGCGGGACTTTTATTTTGAAAGCGTCTCACTGTGTTCTTGTGAATCGTGTGCGTGCGTGTTTGAAGTGTGCCTGCATGACTTTTGCTGAACGTGATCAAATGATTTACTGTGCACCTGGCTGATAAAGGGTACAAGCTCTTATGGTGTGTCTGAAGGTGTGTTCGAGTGTACAAGGTTCCTGTAATAAACACTTTGGACCATCAGTTAGAGAGTCTGACCATCATTCAGCGGGGATGCTACAACGACATTAGGCTCACTTAGATTGCGCCACCGATATAGCTGAAGCCTTGCTAACCGTCTTCTTAGATTACGCACATTAATGGCAAGGCATAATGCTATGTCAGCCTGTGTCAGGCCTTGATTAAAAATATATCTCTAATTGATTATATCGTTATCTCGGGAAAACAAAGTTTCGCTATCACGAGATCTCGAGAAAATTATCCCGTTATCTCGGGAAAACGGAGGAAATTAACTCGTTATCACGGGAAAACGGAGGAAATAAAATATATGATTGCATGGCCGTTTAGGGCTTCCGTACATTTCTATGCATCAACATTCATAAGGCACTTTACATTAACAATTTATGGTTGAATGTGGGAGCAGAGAGGGCGGGATGTGAGCTGAATATTGTGCACACATTTCCAAGCTGATTTTGGATTTAGAAAAATTAAATAATGCAGGCTTATGACAGGTTTTATGAATCTGAATATTTTTTGGCATACATACATTTCCTCATTTGTATGTACGCAAAGTTTTGGTGTTGATTCTCTTATAAATAAGACACCTGAACTTTTGAGTTTCCATGTTTTTGGAAGTTTACCACAATTACGTATTCTTGTTTGCTTTCTACAATTCTTAGATCACTGTCATTGGGCGCTACGGCAGCACCAATGCACGGGCAAAGATCCCAATGGGCTTCTACTACGGCCACACTTACATCATGCCTTGGGAGAGTGAGCTGAAGTTAATGCATGATCCTCTGCGGGGAGAGAGCGAAGCAGCCAGTCAGCCAGATGTGGATCAGCACTTGACAATGATGGTAGCCCTGCAGGAAGACATCCAATGCAGGTAAGACTGGATGTAAATCAACAGCCCTCTTTCAGTTTGCTGATGGAGTAGTAGGAAAACCATGCTCTCAGATTTATTGCCATGTACCCAATGAACAACTTGAGTTAAGAAAACTTTCGAAAATGCGTTGTGCAGCATTTCATATCCATTTTTTTCTGGCACAAATCCAGAGGAGGAGGGTAGGGATGAAGCGCTTGTTTGGTCGAGAGCCGAGTGTCTCGATGTAAGTGTAGCAAACCAGTAGCTAAACTGGTGATTTTGTCTTCTTTTTTGCAACCAGCTTCTCCATAATTGCATTAGCTGAAAATGCGTACAATGCACAAATATTTTAACATAGAAGATTTTAACATATCGTCCAACCCTACTGCCCGAGGCAGGGAATTAACCACCTGGAACAGGAAATCAAAACCAATCTTGATAAACTTGTTACTGAAATGCAGTGTGTCCGCCTGAGTAGGAGAAGCAGAGTCCTCCTTGTAGCAGGTGGAAGGTGTCAGAGGTAACTGAAGAACTCTGCACCTACCTGGAGCAGTAAAGAGTCCTGGAGCAATACTGATACAGCAATACTGATACAGAATATAGATGAAAACTTTTTGAGCTACATCTAGGTCAGACCCAACCTCAGACTGCTCCACGCCGAAAAGAATAGTATGGCCAAAAATGTGACAATTCAATGTCAGGAGGCGCACTGAAAATTTTGTATGAGATGAGGCAAAAAAAAAGACAAAAAGAAAATGGACGGATGCAATAAACTTCTGCTTTGGCCTGGAGTCCTCCAGGTTTAGGCCTGCGGAGATGGATATTCACATGTAAACAGGCCATCACAAGTAGTTGGTTGAAATGTGACCCCCAAGCCCAGGACAGTGGCTGGACCTTATAGTAGGAACATACTCCATTGGAGAACTAAAGCAAGGACCCAATGCACAACGCAGGAGAAAATGGACTGCTTGTAGGATAAAAAGTAGGTCAAAGGTTGTAAAGAGAATGTTTATATACACTTATATAAAAAAATAGATTTCTTATTTATTGCCATTTCTCTTTCTTTTTTAAAATTCCTTTTCTGTTTTGTTGCAGCTTTATTCAGTATAAAAGCAACAGAAAGAAAATGGACAAAAAATGAAAAGCTTTGTATTGGATGCCATTGGTTCCTAGCACCACCTTCCAAATGACTTTTTGCAGGTTTTGAAAGTCTGCCAAGTCACGTGAATAAGCTGGTGTCTGGCCCTTTGTGGCAGTCAGCCCATGTTACTCGAAATAGCTGGGGTGAAGCCAGGCAGATAGCTTGTGTCTAGTTGTCACTCAAAGTGGCATAGCCCATAATTATGCATGCCCATAAGCCCTGATATGATTTAAATATAAAATTCAGCCTTTGTCATGAACAGGAACATTTGCCATAGAGACATACAATGCCTTTTGTGACACTCCTGTAAACATGTTGTAGAGTTAAGCATTTTAGTTTGACCTCTTGTGGGGGTCAGCTCACACTTGGAGCCAGTTTCAAGTGGCCAAAAGAAGAACGGCAATGATGAGGAACAGCTTTTTTTTTTTTTTTTGCTCCAAGTATTTTATTGATATTTATACATAGAGAGATAGTGTACAGAGTACATACATTCAGAAGCATTGTTGAACAGAAATAATACAAGTATAAACATACCCCCCCTCACTCCAACAGAACTCCTTTCCCTGCCACAATATTACTGTACCATTCAACAACCTAGCATTGATTGAACTTGTATGCAACGGCTTATATTACATGCATCACTTCTGTATTGAAAATACATATACAAAAAAAATCAATAAATGATAAAAAAATATATACACATACATACACACATACACACACACATACACACATACATACATACATACATACATATAGGAAGGTTTATTTTTTTTACTTTTTGAGTAGGTTATTAATTTACATTTGATGCTCTCCTGTTCTTGTTGACCAGGTACAATCTAGCTTGCCATCGGTTGGAGACACTTCTGCAGAACATCGATCTGCCCCCTCTCAACAGTGCTAACAATGCCCAGTACTTCTTACGAAAACCAGATAAGGTGGTGGAGGAGGACCAGCGTGTCTTCTCAGCATACCAAGACTGCATCCAGCTCCAGCTGCAACTCAACCTGGCTCACCATGCTGTCCAGAGGCTGCGTGTGTCATTTGGCGCAAGCCGCAAGTCACTCCCTACAGCTAGGGCTCCAGAGAGTCAGGAACTGGTCCATAACTCCTCCACTGAGCAGCTGAGGACCATCATCCGATACCTGTTGGACACGCTGCTCAGCCTGCTGCACTCCAACAATGGTGAGCAGGGGACTGGAATAACTGGGACTGCCAGTACATGTACATGAAGTGTTACATTTTGGAGGCGACAGGGTTAAAAATGATTGGATATGTTTTCCCATGTGTAAGGCGATTTAGCATCCTGGTTAAAATTGTTGATTCACGCTTAATTCCGTTATCTGCCTGTATATTTCCAGGCCACTCTGTGCCATCCGTGCTCCAGAGTACCTTCCAAGCCCAGGCCTGTGAGGAGCTCTTCAAACATCTTTGCATCAGTGGTACACCTAAGATCCGTCTTCACGCTGGTCTGCTGTTGGTGCAGCTCTGTGGAGGCGAGCGCTGGTGGGGCCAGTTTCTATCCAATGTTTTGCAAGAGCTCTACAACTCAGAGCAACTGCTCATCTTTCCTCAGGACAGGTATGATTCCTTTTGGTCACCACAAGTTCAATTTAACTATTACCAAGTGCTGATTATGAAGGTAACTAAAAAAAATTTTCGAGATGTCTTTTGTTGTACAACTTCATCAACAGAACTGACAGGCTGGTGGAATCAGAGATCTGTTTGATTAAAATCATCAGCTATAATAAAAAATCCATCTGGCAGTTTTGTCATGACATCAAGGGAAAAGTAACAAAAAATACAAAATGCATCAGACTAGGTTTCATTTTATTTCACAGCTGCCTGTCTCAACAGGATCATTTTTTATTAATATTAGAGATGCACCGATCAGGATTTTTGGGGCCGATCACCGATCACCAAAAGCAGTATCTGCCGATCCCGATATTGCCGATCACCGATCACAGCGTCAAATCCATACATTCTTCTATATTGTTGTCCTGTGTAACTTTCAAATATTTAATTAATGATTCTTCTTACACAACATTGACATTGTATTATTAAGTATAAAAATTAGGAGATGAGAAAGTATCATGAATTGACCACCGTTTCATTGCAGGCTGAGGCAATGTGCAATATTTCACACTCTAGAGACTCTTAGAGACAACTTGGACTCAGCTTACATAGAGTAACTGTAGCTTACTAGTGGGAATGCAGTCAGGGTGGGAATTTTGTCATTTTAGGGGCAAGGCCATTTGGCCTTCAGTTTTTTTTTCAGGGGCACCAAGGCCACATGACAGGGCACAAAGGCCGCTGAGTAAAATGTGTTGATTTACCATTCAGACTGATACCATAACATCCTAATTTATAATAAGACATGGATTATGTATTAACACATTTTTTTATACCAAAATCAAGTTAAAGTTCCATTAGAAAGTAGTTTTTGTTAAGTAAAGTTAGAGTGAGGTGGGTTTTGTTACACCACACTGAATATTAGTGTTATTGAATATTTCTCCCAATACAAATTCCCCCAAATTATGGCAAAATATGTAATTTTTTCCAAACAAAAAGTTGTAGAATAACCAGCAGGAGACCACTGATGTGTGGAGTGATTTTGGTGACACTACACTCTGAATAATAGTGAAGTTATTGAATATTTTTTGTAGTTTCTCTTTTCAGTGCTGCACTTTGTAGACGGTCCCTGCGCCCTCGTCTCACAGCTGGCTGACCATACAGACCAGAGTTAATGTCCAGACACTCGTTTTGATTAACATACGGTTGTAGCTCGTTGTCTTCCTTACTACGGTAGGAAAGAGCCGTCGTTTGTGTTTTAACAAGGTTTCACTTATGAGTTATTGATCCGGGAAGTTCAAATCTGTGAATATATTTCCAACTTTACCGGACTAAATCCTACCACATAAGTCAGTTACGTATCATGTCAAAACCGGCTGAGCTCGCTCGCTGTGCTGTAAGTTTCGTTCTTCTGTTTTGAGACGCTGCTGCTGTTTGAGAGGCTTTCACGTGAGATCATTGATGTGATGATGAGACTCCACCTGCGCGAACCGCGGACTCACTGAAGTTACTGTGAGTGACTACTGTGCAGTCAGGTGGCTGTAATTAAAGGCAAGCTCGCTACGCTGACCGGGCCAGGGGCACAGAGGTCACTGTGGCCGTACGATGAGTTTTTTTTTTCAGCTGCATCAAGGCCAAAGTGAACTTTTTTTTTTATGTACTCGCTTCAGTGGTTGACACACCTCAGATGCTGTCTAATTAGCATTTTTGCACACATGCATCAAAATTAGCGGGTTGTTTTTTTTTTTTTTTTTTTTTTTTTACGTGTGTCAACCTGCTAAAAATCGCCGCTTGACCACGTTCCTGCGGTCAAGGCAGCCCATCTGGGATTTTTATAATACATTTTTAAGTGTCCCAAATACGCTGGAAACAGTTGTAACAGATGAGAAATCAACAATATAACCCACTGTGAAAGAAGTGTCTGTAAAACAGTTGATAGATTCTTTTGAGCGTCACAACCCCTGCGAAAATGACTAATTTCACTATTATGATTTGAGCCATTTGGTCCAATACCATTTGGAAATTCTCAAGGAGCCACACAATTAAATTACTCTATCCCTGTTCAAGTTAGCCGGCAGCTAAAACGGAAGTTAGCTGGTTTGGTCAGCAATCAAGGTATTTTCGTACCCAGGAAGTCTAGCTTTTTTGTCTTCAGAACACCACTGAGCAGCTTTCATAGGAATAAACGGGGCTCTGCCTCAAATGCTGTGTCAAGAAATAAAACATCCTTGAATAGAGCGCATCCCAAATTCTATACTTGTTTACACACCACCACAAGATGTGGAACATGTCATCACTTTGCACAGCAGAATTTAGCGCTTTCACCTGGGACTTAAATTTAGATCAGTTCTGAGCTAAGATGAGTAAAAGCCCAGGTCTGCTGCAGGGTCATCTGACCTGGGTGTAAATGCTGAGTCTACACATTCCCAAACAATCGGAAACAAAAGCCTGATCTTAGTAAGTTTAAGTGGGATTTTTGACCAGTGGAAAAGAATCGGGATGGTCTTCTACCTCCAGTATCTAACCTGGTCTTTCCGTAGCCTAGAGCATAGCATACAGCAGTCTTCTTGTTTCATTCTTCTTCCTGCATGTACCATTGTACTCCTAACTTCTTGTACTGCATATTTTGAATTTACACAGCAACACATAAATCATGTTGACATTTTAACATAAAAAACCTGATGTGTGTTTAACATGGACTGCATTTGAGCACCATGCATTATTTAGTCTTCATGTAGACTCAAAGCCTGCCTCCTCTTACTGGAGTCCTGTGTACTGCCAGCTTTAAACAAGGTCCGCACATCCAGTGCAATAGTTTGATCAAGGATGTAGGGGTTGGTGAAGATGTGGGCACAGTGGCATCGGATATGCTGTAACTGAATGAGCCTCAGTCATATTTAATCAATTTTATTTTCCTGCGACTGGACTTTAGCAAGAAGCAGGCTTGGTAGAGGAATAGCTTTAAGTCCATACTGGGTCAGCTTCGGTCTGCCTGGCTTACTTTCCTCTCTTCCTTGGGCGATCTAGACACTTTCGGTGACGTTTGACGAGATGCCATTGGCACAGAGATCATCTCATGACCGCTGCGCTTTATTCAAATCCCACACCTTCTTTTCCAACATTGATGTTATGACCTCTGTCATAAGCAATGCTCGATCCAGAAATGGAAAAAAATTGCAAATTCATGAATACATTTTAAATGCTTTAGGGCACCACTGGCCATCATTGTTTGAAAAATAATTTACCAAACCAAATACTAAAGCATTTCAAAACTAAAAAAGCCAGAAAGAGTGCATGTAGCAGGAAACTAGGGGGTTACTAAATGAGGCTCTTTTACTTGAAAGCTGTTCTATATTGGTTCTAAACTCAATCCATCCTTTCCAGCATCTGTTTATCATGTCTGACTTGAAAATCGAGGCAAGAGTACATTTTTCCATTTCAAACATGTTGTGCCTCATATGGAACCAGCCTGCTAATGTGCTACACTGACATTACCATTTTATCATAGTGGCCTCTTTACTGGAAACCAGCCATGTAATCAAATTCATGTAATGGCTAAAATTACTCCCTGAAATCTTTGAAGCTTTTAAAAGTCTATTCCTCAAAGAAATCCAAATTAATATTCATATGTCGCATTCGCAGTGTTTTAAAATTTACATCCAGCCTGTTGGGAGTAAAACAACAACAAAAAAAAGTATTTTAGACATGTAAAAGATAAAAAAAAGTTTAAGTGTACTCTATATTTCAGACAGCCCTCTACTTTGGTACTACTTTTCCTTCAATGGCAGCTGTGACTGCCATGCACTGCAGATCAGCTTTTTATGTCAGAAATAGCTGTTTCAAGGTCAGACTGACACAACCCATTTTTCTAAATATTTCAAAGAAAGTGTGTTTTTTGACGTTGTTCCAACAGAGCAGTCTAGAAGTCACCATAGTTTTGCAGCACTGCCTGGTGCATTAGCTCAGCCACTACTCAGTTTGCTTGAGATTCAAGAGGGCAACAACTGCAAAATTGCAGCCTTATGTAAGTATTTGGTTCGACTGACTCGTGTGCTTGGGAGCTAAATTAGCACAGATTCTGTAACACAGGCAATCTCGTTTGATATTATTTGTCTTGTGATATTACTTTGTCCTACAAACATATCTGGTGCACAGCTCATCAAAGTGTATATCAAGACACTGCCGAGTGTGACTGCAATATTTCAATGTTGTTTTTTCCCAGGGTGTTCATGCTCCTGTCCTGCATTGGCCAAAGATCCTTGAGTAACAGCGGTGTGTTGGAGGGACTCCTTAACCTCCTGGACAACTTACTGTCTCCATTGCAGCAGCCACAAGCTGCAGCTCAGCGGAGGACTGAAGGTAAAGCAACCTTCACTATGGCAGGGTTACAACAATGCATTGTAAATTGCAAAGATCTCCTGTCGGTTGACATGAACTGTAGGTCACATAAAACGATCCTGATATTTTCTGAAGCAGAAATGACTCATTACACATAGAGTTGAATGTCTTTGTGAATGTGCACATGTATATTACCATTTAGCAGATACGGTCCAGGTTGGTATAAGTGGAACTAATTGGAACCAAACCAATCAATGTCCTAAACAAAGGTGTGTGTGTGTGTGTGTGTGTGTGTGTCTGTCTGTGTCTGCGTGTGTGTGTGTGTGTGTGTCTGTCTGTGTGTGTGTGTGTCTGTCTGTGTTTGTTTGTGTTTGTTTGTGTGTGTGTTTTCAGGTATTTTGGATATCCCCATGATCAGCTGGGTAGTAATGTTGGTTTCCAGGCTATTGGACTATGTTGCCAGTATAGAAGATGAGGCATCAGGTGGAAAGAAGCACCTTGGAGGCAAAGATCGGGACAGAATCTTTACAGGTATTTGAACTGGACACTTGTCCGTCAAATATTGTGAATTCCCTTTTCATCTGACCTAAACTGTACATGCCTTTGTCTACTACATGAATTTTTGCTTGAAGTAGAAAAAAAAACGTGTTTCATCAGGATTTAATTATGTTAATGACAAATTAACACTCACCACCGTAAATGTCTTTTTCCTGGGACTACACAGATCTCATTCAGGTTGCACGTAAATGTTCTAAATGTTTTAAAAATGGTCAAATGCAAGATTTGACTACTACTTTATGAGTGAGAGTAATCAATAATTTTCTCCCACAGGGCAGTCACAATTCACAACTAGTTGTCTTATGATGTTTTTCGTAGACCACGTCTTGAACATACCAATTTAGAGTCATCCAACATTTCCCCGTGAGCAACCACTTGGTGACAGTAGCAAGAAGTATCTCCCTTTAAACAGTCAGAAACCTCAGAGTAGACAAGGACATGTGTTCGCTCCCACAATACTTTGATCTGCTCATCGTTCTTTTCTTTTCTGGTCTCTTTATGGCACACACACTTGCCGGCTTGTCCCACCTCTCCCTCTTTCGGTAGCTTTGTAACTGCTCTGTAGACCTAATTTCCCTGAAGTATGATATGTTTCATACATTTCAGAAGCTCTGAAAAGAACAGTCATTTTGCACTGTGCCTTTATTGATAATATATATGTTGCAAAAAATTACACAATATCCAAATCGCACTGTATATATTTTGTACAAAATAATTTCCCAGTCTGGGATCAATAAAGTAATTCTATTCTATTCTATCCCAAAATTGAAAACCGAATACCTGCCCAGTGAACAAACAGCCAAATGTTTGGGTTCATCCCTACAAGTAACCCTGCATCCCGAGAGCTCAATGTTCTAGTAGAGAAATTGGGTACCAAGATATTTTTAGATATAATGGTGCCTTTCTGTCATATCTTAAAGAGCTCACAGTCACGAGGAGAAGGATTTTAATGGCTAAGATTGGAGAAATATGATCTTTTTTACGATACTATCCACCCAAACAGCTGATGCAACAGTTGGTTTGCAAAACCCCCCAAATTCTGCTCAAACTGTCAGAGCTCATCTGTGTGCTTGTCATCCTCACTCACGGCTCTTGACCTAACTGTGGTTTGTCATTGCACTCGACTTAAGTCGGCAAAAACTCCCAGTTTACACTGTAGCAGACAGTTGACATGTATGGCACCATGTTAGTGAGGGGTCTGCTAATGTTAGTGTTGTGAGCACACTGCCCCATGGTGGCTGTTGGGAAATGACTAAGGCTTGCAGAAAGTGCAGACAAAGAACACAGGTGCATTTTATTAATGACAGTTAGAATGCACAGAGATACTGTGAAAATCCTGAGGCCCTTTGTTCGTGCCATTCATCCACTGTCACCTCATGTAACAGCACAGCCTCATGGTCAGGATCTGTCCGTAATTCTTGGAAGCTGAAAACATTCAAGTTCTTAAATTCTGAATACTCATTAGACATAACAGCTATTGAGGTGTTTGGGTTTGCTGTGGGTCAATGACAGCATGTTCGGCCACAATCAGCACCCTGACCAACTCTATGTGAAGGAGATGGGTCACGTTGCACAAGACAAAAAATGGTTGAACCCGATACTGTCAACCTCTTAACCTTCTACACCTGACAGGTTGATGGGTTAGTTGTGCAGAAGAGAAGTGCTTCACTGACACAGGTTTCAACAAATTTGAGATCAGAATTTGCTAGCTGCTTGGCTCAGGTAAATAACGGACCTGAATAGTGTGTAACTCAAGAAATCAGCAAGTTGCTAATACAGAGGGCTCTGAGTGAAGTGTATGTATGGATGTACAGCAGGGAAGTGGTCGCTATAGTAGGGTAGTATCAAACAGGATCAAGATAAGGCAGCAAAATTCTCTACCAGTAATATACAGCAACTGGAAATGGACAGTATGCTTAGTGGTAAACATCAGCACGTCATGAACTCATTGTGGTGTTATTTTTCCATTTCCGTCATATGTGATGCACAGGGATAACATCTCAACATCTCATCATCATCTTTTATATATATAAAGGCAACCATAAATATACTTTCATATTAGCTGTTGCATTAGGTAAAATCAAAAATCAAAATGACATCATGTGATGGTGGTGACCTGATGAGAAATGCTGCACTTCAGGGCTATGAAATTCTAATCTGGCCCAGGGCCCCAAATGTGTAAAGCATACATCACTGTTTGTGCTCAAAATCAATGATGTGTGCTAAAGCAGGGGGATATTATACCACATTTAGATCATATGTAATCAAATTAGTCATTAGAAAATTATATTTATATATTTTATCCTCTATTATGATATGTATATTAATTCAAGAGTATGGTCTAGACCTGCTCAATTTGGAAAGTGAATGATTAATTAAGAAATATAATTATTTATTGCTATTTGTGATTAGCAGAATGAGAAATAGATGTGGCATGAGAAGAGGGTCATGTGTGTGAACCTCTCGCTCAATGCGTGAGAGTTGGCAGCTCTGAGTGAGTTTTACTGTTGGTTTGTCCTTAAGGTATTCAGTGGAGCTTCATCAATAACAGCCTTCAGGCTCAGAACTCCAGCAGGTCAGCTAAAGGCAGCAGCAGCCTAGATCGACTTTACTCCCGCAAGATCAGAAAACAGCTCGTCCACCACAAGCAGGTAAATGTGTCTCATTCCAACACCAACACAACTTCAAACCCAGAGTCATTAATGTGTTCTTTACATAGTAAGATGCAGCATGATCTATGAAAATGTGCATACAAGTCTAGTCTCATGACGCTAATGCATTAAATAGGTAGTCTGGAGCTTTTGCAGTGCTTATATTAATCATGCCCTTTTTACTGTAGCAGTTAAATCTATTGAAAGCAAAACAGAAAGCTTTGGTGGAGCAGATCGAGAAGGAGAAGATTCAGAGCAATAAAGGCTCCTCCTACAAACTGCTTGTTGAACAGGCCAAGCTCAAACAAGCCACGTCCAAGGTGAGAACTTAATCATTCACTGCTGTACATACATTATAGTGTACAGTATCACGCTCTCAGCTCAGAGATGACTTCTTAAAGGAGAGTAGCTGTATATTTTGTAGTGAATTGCTTTTTTTCTTAAGGCAATAATTTAAATTGGATTCTCAAAGATAGTTTCTTCTGAGTTTTGGGCATTGTATATCTGTCTACATTGTTGCTACGTGTAGGTTCATTTCTACTTTCTACTACAATGCCCTTGACTTTTTGTTAAAGTAATTTATTATTATTATTAAGTATATTTATATAATTTATGAGGTTTTTTTTGTTTATTTGTTTTTTTTCATGCATATTCTGGACTTTAAATGGGAGCAGCTGTAATGCAAGCAATTTCCCCTCGGGGATCAATGAAGTATTACTGATTCCGATTCAAGTTGAAATGTGCTGCATGCTCTCAAATTCAAGATGTCAGTGTTTTGACAATTTGTTTGTTCTTCTTTATTTTTACATGCATTATTTGATTGTTGTTGTTGTTGTTGTTACTAACCAATCAACCAAGGATTTTACCACACTTGCTTCAGTAGCTGATAAATAAATTGCATTTGGTGGAGTTTAAATTAAGTGGTGCTAGATTGTAAAGGAAATATGTATAGCACCTTCAATAGAGTAAATGAATGTCCCATAATTCCATGTTTACCCTCCCTCCCTCTTCCAGCATTTTAAAGACCTGATCCGTCTGCGGCGAACAGCAGAGTGGCCCCGCTCCACGTTGGACACTGAGTCCACAACAGCCAAAGATGCCCCAGAAGTAGAACCTCTGCCCTTTACGTTGTCTCATGAACGCTGCATCTCTGTGGTGCAGAAACTAGCCCTCTTCCTACTCTCCATGGACTTCACTTGCCATGCTGACCTGCTGCTCTTTGTCTGCAAGGTATTTAACTGATACTTGTATATGGACTTTTTAAATTCTGTAATCTCTAACTACCCATAAGTGAATTCTTTTTTACCCCCCCAGGTCCTTGCTAGGATAGCCAATGCCACAAGACCCACAATCCACCTGTGTGAGGTGATGTCTGAGCAGCAACTTGAGCGTCTGCTTCTCCTACTGGTGGGGACTGACTTCAACAGGGGGGACATCTCCTGGGGGGGTGCCTGGGCACAGTATTCTCTTACATGTATGCTACAGGACATTTTGGCAGGTATGTTTAGTTTGCTTACGGTTTAGTACCTCATCTATTTTTATCTGACAAGCGGTTATTATCAGCCCTTTCATTGGATTTGTCCGATTTACCTTATTTGCATGGTGTCACAGTAGTTAGTACTGTTTGCCTCACAGCAAGAGGTCCTGGGTTTGAGACCCGGCTCAGGTAGGACCATCCGGTGTGGAGCTCCCACAATCCAAAGACATGCGAGTTAGGTTAATAAGGGAGGTTTAAATGTGAGCGTGATGGTTGTTTGTCCCTACATGTCAGCCCCGGGATGAACTGGCGACTTGGCTCCAGCCCTTTTCAGCTTTGCAGGTTGTTGCCATTTTATTGTAGTTTTTTGAATGTATGTTTATTGAACATCAACCGTGTCAACTTTACTTTCACCAAAAAGAGTGAGAGACAGAAACACAGTGGACATTTTTTGATTGGAACCCTGCTCCCCCAGCTCATCATCAGGCAACAAACAAAACAGTATTGTTGTCCCACGTCATTTATCGATTCATAAACAAGCAGCATTCTATTGTGTGACTGTCAGGAAGCCCATGTAGGGATTTAAGAATCAGTGTCAAATCTAGCAAATGTGTTTCCAAGCTGAATCATTTTGATGGCCTTTTTAGGAATACCTGCCAAGCACTAGTCATTCCTGGTAATATGAAAGTGTTTCTACTTTCCAGGTGGCCGAGTTTGGCTCTATTAGGCCTTTGTAGAAGGATAAAAAGCAAATGTTATAACTGCTTTTATGTAGCCTTGAGACTAATATCTGACTCAACTATGACACCAAGGGGACACCTCAGTAGTGGTGGGAAAAAAAGCGTTTTTTCACTGAAGTATTATGATTCTTTTTTTTCCACAATTCCTGGATTGATTTTATATAACAAGCACTTAGTCTGTTAGCTCGCCTACTAGTTTTAATCGACGGCATACAATGGAACATAGCACAAACAGGTGAACTCTTATTTGCAGGCATATGAAGCTGTTTATATGCTGCGGAAATGACTAATAACTGCTGCCATTATTGTAATCTCTGCTACTCTGCAGTTTCAACACTCCACTCAACTACAGCAACCTCAAAAGCTCAAAACTCAAACTCCAAATTCCTAGCAGGTTTTAAACTACGGACATCACTAGGAAGTGAATCTCATAAGCTTGATGAGTAGGAACAGCCAATTAACGATGTAATTTTGCTGAAATAAAAATGATTGAAGTGAAATTAATAGACTAAAAACTTGATCTTATTAGATAACAAAATATGTTGACTTTGAGGACATGATTTACAGTTGAAAATGGTGAAAAAATTGAAGTGTGTAGTAATATGATATTGCTATTCTTAGCATATCTCAATAATATCGTATCATGATAATATCATGACACCGTGGTTTGTTGGAGGTCTGACGCTACAGAACCAAACTACTGACGAGATGGTGCCTTTTTAGGAACGAACTCTTGTCTTGCTGCCATGTTGTTGTGTTTGTTTCTCTGTGGAAAGTCAATGCGGGGGAAGTGCAAGGCCACTATGAACTACGGGAGCCCATGGGGAGTGGTGGCAGAGCAAGTTAAAGAGAAAATCGATTTTATATATATTTTTTAAATCGTCCTAAACCACAAACTCGAGTTAATCAATTTTAAGGATTTATTGCCCAGCTCTACTTAGCGTGGGGCCATTTATAGTGATGGGCCTTATCTTATAGATGATGAAGATAATTGAATCCTTACTAAGTTTAAATATTTCAACAAAATGGTTTTCCCAGATCTTGCCATTCAAAAACAGCTTCCCAAACTTCACCCTAGTAACAAGTTTCCACTGTTTAAATTTGAGCATTGTCTTGAACCCTGAAAAAGACTGCTGCTTATTATTGTTGTCTAATGTGAGGCCTTGATTCCAGATTTTTTTCTCTCTTTAAACTTCAGTTGTGAACTATTGCATGTTTGTATAATTAAGTGTAAACTTTGTTGTCCTCTCAGGTGAACTGCTGTCTCCGGGCTCTTTAGACATCATGGACGAGGTGACAGTGGGTGAGGAGGCAGGGGCGTCGTCTTCTTCAGCGGGGGCTGATTCGGATGACTCGCTGCCACAGCCAGCACCTATTCCCTTGGTAGAAAGCATTGACGAGGCCCTGGTGCCTGACATCATCGCAGGTACTACCGGGACCTGCTTGGTATTCAAGAGTGTGTTGGTAGCCCTGTCCATACCCCACACTTCTCACAACATGATACAGATAGTGATGTGAATCCACACATTTTATCATCAGGTTTTGTGTGGTTGTATTTGTGAGATTGCTGCATGCATAATGTTTTTCTCCACACAATGGTTAAATTTGTAATATTGAATCAGCACCACCTTCTGGGACTGGACTTTCAACATGTAGGTTGAGCTTAATTTTGGATAACTGGCCTTTGAAATATTTCCTTTGGGATGAATAATTATCATTAATTATTATTACGTTACATCCAAGAAATATTTTTATTTAAAAACTGGACGTCAGTTGTTTTGTTTATTATACAGTGATTCCATACAAAAACACTGTTTTTGATTACTGTGTCCAGTATAGGAGTACACAAGCTAATAGCTATACAGTTGGTGTTGAAATTGCTGAACTTGCTAAAGAAATAGTTTCTCTTGCTTATGTGTTTTCCTAGTGTGCTTGCTTGGCAATATTAAAGCTGTTTTATTTATCCAAAGGTGCTCCACCTCTGTCATCTTTGGAAAAAGATAAAGACATAGACTTTGACTTGCTACAAGACCTGATGGATGTTGATATTGATCCTTTAGATATTGATTTGGAAAAAGATCCACTTGCTGCCAAAGTGTTTAAGGTATGTTGATTATGACAATCTACTATAACCTTTTATTATGTCCCTTGCAGCACCATTAACTCTAATGATCTGTTGTACAGCATCCACCTGAACTAGCACACTGCTTTATATGCCTGAATTATGTAACACAAAGAACTAAAACAATAAGTAAACACAGTTAATAAGTTTTATCTGTTTAATATTATTGCCATCTCAAACGTATTTATTGGTCAGAATCTGTTAACAGCAGAGTGAATGTAATACTTGAAGCTGTCTGTTTCTCATACTGTCCTTCTCATATCCGTTCTCAGCCTATAAGCAGCACTTGGTATGACTACTGGGGTGCTGACTATGGCACATATGGGTACAACCCATACATTGGCGGGGTTGGTATCCCAGTGGCTAAACCTCCAGTTGCTGCTGAGAAGCCTGGGTCACAGGGTCTGTCAGTCTCTGTGTCACAGGGTGAGTAGAAGCTGGATTTTGGGCTAGTCTTAAGGTCTCTAAATACACTTTTTGATGTCTCTCCATCCAACTTGATCGTTTGCCTCTGTCTTTTGCAGCACTGGATGCACGACTAGAGGTTGGCCTTGAGCAGCAGGCTGAACTGATGCTCAAAATGATGGCAACCTTACAGGCTGACTCCATTTTACAAGCCCTCACTTCAAGCTCATCCACAGGTAACCACATAGCATCAAAGAAAGCAAGACATGATTTAAATAATGGCTGCCCATTAATAATTGATGTTGACGGCTCAGCAACCTCCAGAAAGAATTTTCCTTTCAATGTGTTTGTGCCTGTTATAGTTTGTATGGGCAGATTATGTCTATCATGCAGGTAAGGCTTGCTTTTTGTCTGGCTTTCAGTGAGCCAGGCCTCCAATGGAACTGATGACTCTCTGCTGAGGGCTCTCCATGGAGGGGGCTCCCCTCCAGGCAGTGGCCTGATGATCCAGCCCTCATCCATCCCCATGCTGAGTGCTTGCTTCAACAAGCTCTTCTCCATGCTGCAGGTCCATCATGTACAGGTTAGCACAGTGCTGCATTCACATCTTACGTGTAAAAATGTGCATAACAGTAAGCTTAATCGAAATGACATTAGAATGATATTCTTTTGTAAAGCATTTGTAGTAAAAGACAGTAAGTTCCAAAAGTCTGATACCACGAGGGGTGCAACGACACAGTTAGCCCACAGTTTGATACGTAACGTAGTTTTTGGATCACAGTTTTGGTTTGGTTCGGCACGCTTTTTTTGTGTGAGGCGCAAAAAAAAGCTATAATATTACTATCCAAAATTCTCTTTATTTTGCTTATTAGCAATAACACAGAGCATTTTACATTTCTGCCATATAGTATAATGTAGGTATGTTATGAAGGTAGATTTGTGATTTGATTTTATTCAATCAAAAAAAGGTTGCTTCATTCAAAATATATATTTTCAATAAAAAAAAACTTCACTTTAATAAAAAAAACTTTTCAATCAAAGAAAAAAAGTGTTTGAATGCAAAAATATAGTTGAGACTCAAAAAAATGCATTTGAACACTGTTTTTCTTTGATTGAAAATGTTTTCTTTGATAGAAGTGAAGGTTTTTTTGTTTGAAGCAACTTTTTTGATTGAAGTAATGTTGTTTTGTGTTTGGGCCATATTATGGGTAGGACATTTGTTTTCAATCATAGAAAAAAAGTTTTTGAATGCAAAAAAAATATTTGAGACTCAAAAAAAAGTAAGTAACTTAAGTTACATTTTTAAATATGCTTAATTAAGTTAATTTAAGCGTGCCAATTGTGTATATTATGGAAACATCTAGTTTATTTATCAAAACATCATACTGTTATTTTGACTTTTTGGTTGAAATGTACCTGGCATTATAGAATGACCCAATATCTCTGTGTCTGTGTGTTAAACTGTGTCTTAATTCCTCTGCTTTTCATGCTTTATACAGGTCGGTTACATCATATTGACAGATAATATTAGCATATCATGTGTGTTTACCATGAATATGTACATTTGTTTAAATTTAAATATGTAAGGATACTAACTAGGTTAGTTAATTAAGTTAATTTAAGTTACTTAAATTAACTTAATTAAGCATATTTAAAAATGTAAAAATATCCTTAAGGTTTTTCTGTCGTCTTTTACTTTGAAATCCGGACGCATACCTTCGTGATACCTTCAGCTTATTACCGGGAGTAATTACTGTAAAAGTATCGTAATTTTCACGGGTCTGACTGTGTGACTGCAGTCTGCCCCACTGTCACTACCAGCAGCTCTTCAGAGCGGTTTCATTATGATTACCGTAAATGTTAGTAGATTCGCGCACTAGAAAACAACGTGCGGCTGATTTGACCAAGCAAACGCGAACCAAGGCTGGCTTGACCGCAGTAATCCACTGGGCTGTGTGAGAAGATAGACTCAGGCTCTGCATGACCTGTTGCAGCTAAACAGGCAGCGCTGCGGGCAACAGCTGGAGGGGGAGGGAGAGAGAGGGAGAGAGAGAGAGAGAGAGGGAGAGAGAGAGAGAGGGAGGGAGGGAGAGAGAGGGGGAGGGAGAGAGAGAGGGAGAGAGGGAGAGAGAGAGAGAGAGAGAGAGAAGCCTAACCTTGTAGCAATACCGACAAAGCCTTACCCATATTAATGCTATGGATGGGAGCCAGGCGGACAAGGAGGAAAAGGCGGAGGCGGGAGGAAAATACAATAATTAACAATCCTCCAACTTTATGTAATGAGCTATGACGTGTCTAGGTGGAAAAGGGGGAAAAGCCATGCGATAACCAATGGGGATGTCTCTGATGTGTCTGCAGCTGAGCACTGTTATGCATGTCTCTCTCCCCAGGCCGGGAGAGTTATCATACCGTAAAATACCAAATAATAGCCAGGGCATTTATTTGGGACCAGGTGGCAATGTGTGACAGGAGTTTAGTTCCTTCCTCTCAAAACCCAGGATGAAAATGTCACACACTTCGCCAGCTTCTCTGTGAATTCTCTGGCATCGTTCTGCAAGTGAAGTTGTTGTGGCGGAGGAAACGATTCAGCCAACCAGCACTCGCTGCAAACTCCTCATGTCTGCTGTCACTCACGGTGGCGTACATTTGTTTCGCCTTGATCATCATGTGGGACACTCTCTGGTGGTGTGCCCGTTTGCTGATCACCCATCCCCGCATGTTTATCTCAGGCTCCTCACTAGCCTTCTTCCTCCCTCCAGCAGGCAGTATGGTCCTGCTGCTGTCCTCCTTGGACAGAGGCTGAAGCTAAGTTTGATTTTTTCACCAATCTCTCACTCTCTTGGGGTCGACAGAGAAACGTCTAGGCGCAGCATAGATAAATAAATAAAAATAAAATAAAAAACGGCCGTCCGTCGGCCCACCGGAAAAAAAACCCGGTACTGGCCAGTCCACCCCTGCAATAGCAGTTTCTCCAGTGTGTGTGTGTGTGTGTGTGTGTGTGTGTGTGTGTGTGTGTGTGTGCGTTATCAAGTTACTGTTCAACGAGTAACTTTCCGTGATCAACGATGTCGGTAAATGGATGGGCTGTGCTACAGCAGTAGTTGCGTGGTGTTTAATGCGAGTGGCGTGCGGGCCCTTTAAATTTAGAAGCAAGAACGAACAGGGTGACTAAGCGACTTAGGTGGAGTGGACAAGGTGGATTTTCCTCTTTGTGCGCTTTCGGTCTGAACGCACAGACACTGTGTAATATTTTTACACCAGACCACCATTACATTTTTCATCTCGCGCACCCCCTGGTGGCGGCTTGCACACCCCCAGGGGTGCGAGCACCACACTTTGGGAATCCCTGGTGTAGACACTTGTCACTCAAACATGTCTGACCAATGGGGAAGCACCCTCCCACTGCGGGATGTTTGTGTCAAAATAATTCAATCAAAAAAAAAACGTCTTCAAAACTTTTTTCACTTGATTCAGAAAAAAAAAAAAAATCCCTTCAAATCGAATAAAATATTTTCAATTAAAACAACACTTCAAATTATTTTTTTGGGGGGGGGGGGGGGGGGGGTCAGTTTTATTTTTGCATTTGAACAGTTTTTTCTTGGATTGAAAATATTTTTTTTGATTGAAGCACCTTTTTTGGGATTGAATAATTAAGACACAAATGTCCTACCCATAATATGGCCCAAACACAAAAAAGATTACTTCAATCAAAGAAAACATTTTCAATCCAAAAAAAAGTGTTCAAATGCAATTTTTTGAGTCTCAAATATTTTTTTGCATTCCAAAACTTTTTTTCTATGATTGAAAACGTTTTTGATTTTTTTATTGAAGTGATTTTTTTGATTGAAAATATTTTTTTTTGTTTGAAGCAACTTCTTTTTTGATTGAATTATAAAGACACAAATGTCCTACCCATAATATGGCCCAAACACAAAACAACATTACTTCAATCAAAAAAGTTGCTTCGAACAAAAAAAACCTTTACTTCTATCAAAGAAAATATATTTTAGCATTCAAACACTCATCGACCTGTGAGGTCCCTATTGTAATTGGAAGGACTAGTGTACCGCTTTAACTGCAATTTTGGAGGCCTGAACATACCCAAAAACTCACCAAATTTGGAATATACGTCACATCTAGTGAAAAATTTGATAATTTAATGCCGTTGGGCGAAGTCGTGACCTGCGGGCTCTGTAGCGCCCCCTAATGTTCTTCCCTGCCTTCCAAATGCACGTAGATGAACGAAATTCGGTACGCTGATTCATCGTGAGCAGACGCACAAAAAAGTCTGTGGGGACCATACTGACCATACAGTCAGCTATTTAGATGTGTGGTGGCGTTTTTGTCCAATTCATGCCTACTTTGAAAATTATCTTGTCCTAGAGCTTAAACACCACAGTCTTCAAATTAACTCAGTAATTTTCTTCATGTCTTGAAGAACAAAAATTATGGAAATCATTCAGCTGCGCCAAACTTTAATGGGAGGTGCGGTGGAAACCATTTTTTCCTCACACCGTCAAGCATCGAGGCTTTATAACTTTATCATACAATTTCCTATCCACACCAAACTGCTTGTAACTGTAGAGGCTGTCTCCCCGAACAAATCTCAGCATCAATACTTAGTCTGCCATTTTGCTTTTCGCCACCATTTTGAAATATTGCCAATCTTCGTACTTAAATTATCTCCTCCTACAGATGTAACGCCACCGACTTCAAAGTCACTCAGTAGCATCCTGTGACCTTGAAGATGAAAAGTTATTAAAATCTTTATCCTACGTCATACCTGCTGGCCACAGTGGAGCGTGCAATTCGAATCCTTCGCCGTAAAGCATCGTGTCCTCATAACTTCTTCATACAATTTCCTACCTCAGCCAAATCTCTCAGGAATGCAGAGGGAGTCGCCCTGATGAGATCTGTGTGGTCATGGGGTGTGGCGGTGACGCATGGGCTCTGTAGCGCCCCCTATTGTTATGCCCCGCCTCCTACTTGTACATAGAAGGACGAAAATTGGTTTGCACCTTCATCATGACCAGACGCACAAAAAACCCATTTGGATGCTTACTCTCACTCCAACAGGAAGTCAGTTATTTTGATGTGTGGCGGAATTTTTGACAAATTCATGCCTACTTTGAAAATTATCTTGTCCTAGAGCTTAAACACCACAGTCTTAACATTAATAACACACATAGTCAGATGTACATGGCATTTGCAGGTAGTTTTGTCTACATTGCACGTTACAACAGGGCATATTTGAAGGGTAATGGGTAGAGCCACATAATGGATAAGTGAGTGGTAGTGAGCCACAGCACACAATTTTCAAATAAGCCAATTTGCTAAGAATGCCATTTGCGTGTTGTGTCTGCCCTGTCAATGTGGCACACAACAAGATGTGTGTAGTTGTGATTCTGCCCAACTTTTCCGCGATGAACGAAGTGGCTTCCCCTGCGATATGAAACAACTGAGTGAGTTCTGTGGTTAAACACAGCTACTGCAGGACGCTGGTCAAACCTGGTCACTTGACTGCTGTCCCTTTCCAAAAGGAAGAATCACATCTGGCTGCACTCCACTACCTATCTAAATCTGTGGCATTCCACTTCCATCCTCCCCTATGATGCGCTGCCTTCCTGCCTTCGCGGTGACAACAGAAGGCAGTGTCTTATCTGCGCCGGTAGTCAGGTGGTTGGAGTGCATGCCACATACGCAGTGGGCCCGGGTTCGAATTTAGGGCGGAGGAAGTTTACTGCAAGCCACAACCCCCCCCTCTCTGTCCCACTTCCAATCTATTCCCTGCAAAAACACAGGTGTCCATGCCTGAATTCCAGACAAAGGCAAAGAGAAGGCAGTAACACTTCACACAACGTAACGGTGCAGAATTGATTGTCAATACGTACCCGATTACTAAATGTTTCAGAAGTCATTCACCTGTAGTCCATTTGGATTTCTGTGGATTGCACGAAGTTGTTCTGACTTCACATGAAAGCGCTTAATACTGGCAGGGGCAACCCAGCGCGTTACAAACACACGTTGGGGGAAGAGGCTGATATTCAACCCCCGGCGTGCACCATCCCAAACGCAGGCGGTTGCCGCCTCCGTGAACAACGATCAAGCAATGGGGCTTAAGCCGCGGCGCGTTTGGACGGCAGCACGCCCCGACGCGCGCGCAGACTGCGAGGGCCCGTTCATCACTGCTTGCAGTTTTAATTTATTTTGATATTCATTTCAGCTATCCGTGTTAAGTGCAAGGCTCTGTGTTTTAGCCAGTTCATCTCCTATGGTTTCCGTGTCTTTTCATAGAGCTTGGGATTAACTTGGCTTCTGAGAAATGTATGAGTTGGCACAATGTTGTCTATATTTATTTTTACTTTAAATGTAATAGTTTTTGTTTTTAATTACAAATGATAGTATCAGCTACACAATTTCAGTAAAAAGTTGAATCCTTAAATAATGTTCATGAATCTTTGATTATCTTAGTATATGGTCCAGTATGACCTCCCTTTGCAGTTGCAGGGGAACTTTAGCCTATTCTGAATCATACAACCCACAAAGCAGCTTCTGGTCACATTATCTCTCTGCAGAAACAGTTTGAGCTCTTGCGGCTTACACCGAGGTCATAATAATCTGCTCTGAAACTGCAACTTGTACATCCATTTAGTTTTTAAGAAATAACACACTGTGTCAACTCAGGCTCTAAAGCAGAATTAAGTTGGAATCATTGACAGTAAATAGACCATTAATGAAACGATTAAACTACGTTGCCTACTCAGCCACAATAGAGGCACATAAATCAAAGGATGAAATATACACAGTCTGACCCAGTCAGTCTAAGTCAACATGACGCTCCACTCAAAGGATTTATACTACAGCAGGATAATAAAACCCAAACACACATCAATCACATAGGGTTAGGGTTACTTGAAGACTGAGAAAGCCAAGCATTGTGTAACACCACAAGAAGCTTTGTGGAACACTGTCAAATCATGCTGGGATAACATGGTCAGCAGGTTTTGGAGTCCATTTGAGCTTGGTTGCATGCTGTCATTAAAGCAAAAGGAGGCCAAATGAAATAGAAATAGGTAGAAATATAAGATATCCTTAACTTCATGGACATTTTTCAAGGATTACATTTTTCAATCAAACTGTCGATGATATTATCATTGAAAAAACTTGAAAAAAGCATTTAATTTCATTTGAAACAAATGCAAAATCAAAGTGTTTCAACTAGTGGCCTTTTTGACCTTACGAACCTGCTACAACTGAAAAATAAATGACACTGAAATACAGAATAAATAATTGAATAATAAGTAATTTTCACCTGCAAATCAACATAGCCATCAGTCTGTGTTGTCATTAACTGCGTCAGCAGTCATCTTCAACTTTGGATGAAAATGGAAATCAAAATCTCAATCATCACGAAATCCCCACGCTCTGTCTAAAAACAGACTGTATATATTTTATGGATTTAATTTCTTTTAGATGATATGTTTGTTGGATTTGTATGCCACCACACCAGTGATAGCCATGATCCCGGAGTGATCCCTTTATCCATCCATTTCTTATCAAGGCAATATCCTGTTAAAACTTGAGGGAACTTTAAGCTCCCTACTCAACACTTCATATAATAATTACAACACAATTTTAGATGAATGTCTGTTAGGACAAAACAATGTAGTGATGAAATCTTATATCCAAAGGGTCATAGGTTAACTTCACTGTGACATCATTATGTGCTGCAAGGAAATGTTCTGGCCATTATTCAATGCCGTGAAAGCTCAGGAAAGGCAACATGACTGGTGCAAGGCGCTTTTATGATTATTTAATCAATGAAGAACTGGAATTAGTGATTAATTTCATCATGCCTCATTGAGGTCACAGAAACACAGTACACTAATGTTTTGTGAGTCCAAAACCTGCGTCATAACAACAAACTTCATAGGAGACTGAGTACCTTCCATATGTATCACTAGCCCCATTCACACTACTGTTTGCATGCGTGGATCCTGCGCCAATTCTCCGCACCCTCCTCTGTGTGAAAGTTTCAGATGCGGAGAGGGGGGAAATTTTGCTGATCCGCCTCTGGAGGTAGTGTAAGGGCCGCATTATTGGTGAACTGCCCCAGTGTGAACGAATAAGCCGGAGGCGCGGAGTGAGGGCGTGTCTGTCTGTAGTAACTGTAACTTTCTTTGGCAACTTATATGAGGGAAAAAATACCACAGCTGTATGTGGAGAAGCGTCTGTCCTCCTGTCTGTCCTCTGCCCGTCCTACCGACTCTTCCTCACATTTCTGCTCAAAAAACAGCGTCTGTCACCAGCAAAAAACTTTAACTCACCGAGTGTTTGTGATGAAAATAAATCACCGCGACCGTCAGCTCTCCGACCAAGACTTCAGGGAACTAACTTTGACACTTTCCAGGATGTCAATCCCTACACATTATAACAGCATCCATATGATTAGAAACTGTCCGCGGGTTTAGATTGATAGAGGGGACACCCGGGAAACACCGACGTCATCAACATGACGTGTACCGTCACACCTCTTTAGGAGCCGCAGCGCCGGCTTTCTGTGTGAATTACACAGCAGTACAGCGGAGATGCTTCACTCTGTGTGAATCACCATCGACTGAGAATTGGCGAACCACTGCTCCGGAGATAATGCGGAGACACTGTGTAAAAAGGGCTACTATGCTACCTTAATTCTGTGCCATTTGTAACAGAGAAGAAAGTGAATTAAAAAATGTTTCTTTTGTTTCAGCTGGAGTCCCTGCTGCAGCTGTGGTTAACACTCAGTCTCAACATATGTTCTGGAGGCAGCGAAGAGAGTGGATCAGACATCTTCCTGTTCAATGCCAGTCGAGTGCCCACCATCCCGCTCAACCAAGGTAAGGACTCCACTATACTGTCCCTCCTTCACAACTCCTCTGACAGAATTGTAGAAGCTGAGTCTGTTACATGCAGATTCACACTGACTGTTTTCTTTCTGATTAAATTCTATATCTTCACATATATGTCTTGTCTTTGTATGTGTGTTTCCAGCATCCATCAGCAGTTTTCTTACAGTGCTGGCATGGTACCCGAGCACCTCCCTGAGAACATGGTGCCTGGTGCTACACTCTCTCACCCTGATGACGAACATGCCAGCCTGCGGTCAGTCCTCTCCACTCTTACTGCTTTCCCTTCAACTCAAACAGACAATTTCTCTGTTCGTTGAGTGTCTTGTGAAAGAGCCTTGTCATTATATCCACAGTGTTAGGTTGATCAAAAGACAGCTTGTTGGTATATTTAGTGCTTCATTTGGAAATCAGAAGGTCAGAGGGAAATGTGTTGCTTCAGCAAGTCGGTGGAGAGAAAAAGTCACAGAAAGGAGCCCATCAAAAATCCTCCCATTCCTGGAGCACATCGGGCAATACCTACCTGCTAACTGTTGAAACTAAATCAACCTTAACAAAACTGTCACAAAGAAATATTGATTTTACAGTTATTAATCATCGCATTGACCAATCACTTAAAATCGGCAGGGAGAGATGAGTGGAACCCAGCTGTTTACTCTGTCTAAAGCATCTGGATACAATATACAAATATTAGTAGAATATACAGAGAGACACTATTATGTCTCTGTTTCCATCTTTCTCTCTCCCTTGAAACCGTGACGTGTTCTGTCTGCTCCATTTTGGTGCTTTGCACAGTGGCACACACACACACACACACACACACACACACACACACACACACACACACACACACACACCCGCCCTAATTAAGTGCCTCATTTCATCATTTTATGACATAAACACCCACTTGATTGTGTTGGGCTCACAGTAATCATATGGCTAAATATTTAGTCACCAAATGGCATTAAATCACATATCAGAATAGATTATTTGACATTCAAAACATGCTGCTTCAGGTGTCACTGCATGTCTGAACTCGCCCTCCCACTCATTTTGAAGCATTTAAAATGCAACCAAAATAGGCAAACAAGTGAGTAACCAGTAAGTAACTTAAGTAAGAAGGAAGTAGACAAAGTATATAAAATGTGTACTGTTTTACTATTAACTCCACCTTATTCCGTTTATTTAAGTAATATATTTATATCTATAATTATATTACTGCATGTTTTCAGTTCCACATGCATGACGCAAGGTTGTGATTTATTAAGCCATCTCTTTGAAATGACTGGTTCATCTTTTCAAGACAAT
The DNA here is from genome assembly GCF_900880675.1 of Sparus aurata. Lineage (NCBI taxonomy): Eukaryota > Metazoa > Chordata > Actinopteri > Spariformes > Sparidae > Sparus > Sparus aurata. Next base: position 3,288,629 of record NC_044201.1, on the reverse strand, counting down.
ATAAGGTAGTGTGAAATGACAGTATAAATGGTCAGAAACATTCATTTAGGCGCAAATTTGCTGATAAAAATGTATGGAATGCAAAGAAAATAAATGTTTTTAATGTATGTCTGAAACTCACTGAAAGGATCTGATTACTGTACAACGTCTGTGTACAAGGATATACCGTTATAGTCAGTACAGTCTGTATTGACTTACATTTTTATATTATACGTTTTTCCCTCATAATACTATAGGTAATAGTTATCAGTTGCCTGGTGTTCAATGATTAATGTAAAACCTGTCCTTGAACTTCCAGCCTCCAGCAATGGAATCAGCTCTCAGGAAAGCACAGCACAGCAGATGGTAACTGATCCTACCCTGGTTCATGTTCTGGTGCGCTTCCTGTCTGGCACCAGCACCAATGCAACAAGCCAGCACAGCTCTCAGGTGGGACCCACTGCCACCCAGGCAATGCATGAGTTTTTGAGTCGCCTGCAGGTCCACCTTTCATCCAACTGTCCTCAGATGTTCAGCGAGTTTCTGCTCAAACTCATGCACATTCTGTCTACTGAGAGGTATGTCAGGAAATGTGTTTTCAATCAATAACGCATGCATGTTACACCATAATCAGATATCATGAATTTTGTCATTAAATGAGAATTTTAATATGTAATCTTTGAGACCTAATGGTTTGTTCCAACTCTTTAGGGGTCCATTCCAGTCAGGTCAAGGTCCCCTGGATGCCCAGGTGAAGCTTCTAGAGTTTACTCTAGAGCAAAACTTTGAGGTGGTGTCTGTGGCCACCATCTCCTCCGTCATCGAGTCCATCACGTTCTTGGTTCACCACTACATCACCTGCTCCGACAAACTGGTTTCCCGCAGTGGCTCGGACAGCTCTGTAGGAGCTCGGGCTTGTTTTGGTGGCCTGTTTGCCAACATTATCCGGCCAGGGGATGCAAAGGCTGTCTGTGGAGAGACGACGCGCGACCAGCTGATGTTTGACCTCCTCAAACTAGTCAATGTGCTGGTGCAGCTGCCTCTGTCTGGGGACAGAGAGTTCAGTGGCCGGCTGCAGCCGGCCGGCAGCGGAGCAGCTGATAGCAGTGTGTCAGACGAGGAGAAGGTCTGTGGCAGCAAAGAAAGTGTGGCTGGTGGATATGCATCCAGTCAGAGTCCCCCTGCAGGTGTGGCTGACCTGGTGCTAGCCAATCAGCAAATTATGAGCCAGATCTTATCAGCACTTGGCCAGTGCAACAGCAGTGCCATGGCCATGATCATAGGTAAGATTTCACAGAGATATATCAAAGATTTTAGCCTTTTTCTTTTTCTTTTCTTTCTTTTTTTACATTAAAGAAACTATTTAGCTTATTGTGTTACCATTACATTAACATATCATGTGCTGTTTCTCACATTTGCTGTCAGGACGCCATTATAATTGAATATTGTTTGCGTCTTTATCTAGAATGGTGCAGTTTGGACTTGTTATTAAGATGTCATTTAGTTTCAAGTGATTAGTAGTGGTAGTGTGTGGTTAGCAGGGGGACTGAAACACATTTTTTTTTTACAATCTTGTGTTGCATGATGACACATTTATCTTGCAATCATGAGTTTAACTCCGGGAAAACAAACATATTTTTCAGTCGATGGGGTCCTTGATTATGAGTGAGCAGATAATAGATGAAAAGAGTACAGCAAAATTTCAGCTCATTGTTCTACTGCTGCCAGCTGACACTTCTATCTGTTCCTCAGGAGCCAGCGGTCTCCACCTGACCAAACATGAGAACTTTCATGGAGGTCTGGATGCCATCTCAGTGGGAGACGGCCTCTTTACCATCCTCACCACTCTCAGCAAGAGGGCCACCTCAGTCCAGGTCATGCTGCAGCCTATCCTCACGTATATGGCCTGTGGCTACATGGGCAGACAGGTGAGCATCCGACTGTGGTCAACTGGCATTGACATTAAAATGTGCCTTGAACAAATAATTATGGTTATACTGATACTGGCATCACAAAAATTCACCTATGCAACGCACCTATACAAATTTATTGCATTAGGCTGTACATTACATGAAACTGAAGACTGCAATCGGAGGGAGGCTTGTCGTTTCTTGTCATTTCGGACAAGCGAACCACGGTCCAAGTCCGGACCCAGACACCGTCCTATATCGACCTGAACCTATAGTCAAAGAATTATTGAAGTATTTAAAATTTTGACCGGCGCCTCCGGTTTAGTGGATCAGGAATTCCACTGACCAATTGCATTCGAGTTAAGCCATCCCACGTGATGCTACTCAGCCAATCAAATCTGTGCATTCCAAGTGATAAACATTGCGACTCTGAATACAGACAGATGAAAGAGGTGAAAAGAGAAACAGGAAGAGAAGACAGAAAGACGGGTGAGCCCCAGACAGAGAAACATAACTACACATGGCGCTCTCTAAGAGCTAATGAATCGTTGCTTGGATTTTTGGTCAATACAGAAAAAGAAATGTTATTTTTGAAATCTGAAGTTCTCTATTTTAAGATGCAACATTTTGAAAAAGCTATTGTTTATTTTCACTATTTTGTTTTTAAATGCAGCCCCTCTTTTCCTTAAAGAGAGAAGAAAATAATACGTAGCTGAAGTATTATAAATCTGTATAATTAAATGATAAGTAACAATAAATATTGACGAAATGTTCTTTCTTCAATTGATTTGACAGTCAGTTCTTAATTACATGCAGATGCTGATACAACTACTAGGCTACCTTAATGTATATCACACTGATTAAAATGTGGAGACTGTGCAATAGTTTTATTAAATTATTAAGTTGACTTTGTTAACTGTGTAATAAGTTTCATCGTTTAATTTTTCAAATTTAATTTAGTCAAATGTGAAGACAGTGCCAATGTGGGGGCTTTTTGTTGAACAGGAAATGAGCATTATTCATATTTATTTTTATTTAATTTATTATCATTTTTTGTAACAGGCAAAGAAGAAAATACATCTGTCTTCCAATTCAGTGCATCTGAAACCTAATAGTTATTTTTGTGATAGAATTATTGGCATCAGTACTCTGTATCGGCAAGTATACAATTAAAAATATTCGTACTCGGTTTGAAAAAAATGGTATCGGTGCAACCCTACAAATAATAGGTCATGACAAAACATTCACATATGTGTATTGTATTTTGCATTTTGTAGGGGTCTCTGTCCACCTGCCAGCTATCTGAGCCTCTTCTGTGGTTTATCCTGCGTGTGTTGGACACCAGCGAGGCTCTCAAGGCCTTCCATGACATGGGTGGGTATATAACCAGACTTGACCTACGCCAACCTTCAGACTTAAAGAGTGTGCCATAAAAATAATAGTGTTTTTGTTTATGCCATGTGATGCTGTACAAGATGGTTCTAATAACATCTTGTGCTCAATCTGTCAGATTGTAGGATACCAATTTTAGGCACTCCAGATTGTGCCACAAATAGTGGTCCATCATAGCATTACAATCCTAAAACAAAAACCTTTTATATTTTAAACTATGCTAGAATCTATCTTTTTTCTTCTTTCTAGATGGGCACCAAAGATTTCACCACATATCTCACATAGTTGTTAACTTTCATGTCTTGAATGATTTAATGTCTTAAGTTTAACCCTTGGAATATTTTGCTTTGGATTTATCTTGGACTGTTCTTTATTCAAGTCAAGTCAAGACCCCATTTGCAAAAACAGCATTGCAAAATGTTTTTTCATTCAAGTTTTATAGAAAATAGTTTTTAACAATTTTACAAAGGTACGCATAGATTCTAGTAGTTTTTGGATTTTTTTATGTCAAGTCATGGTTTCTGGATGTGTTTTTTACCAGGTGGTGTGCAATTGATCTGTAACAACATGGTGACCAGCACCCGGGCCATTGTGAACACAGCCCGAAGCATGGTGTCCACCATCATGAAGTTCTTAGATTCAGGCCCTGGAAAGGCAACAGATGGCAACCTGAAAGCCAGAGTGATGACCTCAGAGCCAGACAATGCTGAAGGACTCCACAACTTTGCTCCTTTAGGTGCTGTCATTTACTTTGGACTCTGTTACTTCCAGTGGGACAATATTTTCCAGGAGATTAAATGTTTATCCTTATATCAATTCCTTTTATATTCTTAATGATCAATTTGTCCCATCACAGGCACCATCACATCCAGCAGCCCCACAGCGCAGCCAGCAGAGGTTCTTCTCCAAGCCACGCCGCCCCACCGCAGGGCTCGCTCAGCAGCCTGGTCCTACATCTTCCTGCCAGAGGAGGCCTGGTGTGATCTCACTATCCACCTCCCTGCTGCTGTGCTGTTAAAAGAACTCCACATTCAGCCCCACCTCGCCTCTTTAGCTAGTGAGTAGCATCCATTTAATTTGGAATGTTTTGAAAATGTATCACCATCACTTTTTTTGCTGCTAACAAAATTTTGTCATCTCACTTGGATGAAAATTCAGCTGGTATGTGTGTTTTGCTGTGTCCCCTTGCTCCTACGAACCAGCCTGCCCATCCTCGATCTCGGTGGAGATCAGTGCTGATGGGGTCAACATGTTGCCACTCTCCACACCAGTCATCACAAGCGGCCTGACATACATTAGGATCCAGTTGGTGAAAGCAGAGGTTGCATCTGCCGTTTGCCTGAGGCTGCACCGGCCTCGTGATGCCAGCACCCTGGGTCTGTCTCAGATCAAACTCCTGGGGCTGACGGCATTCGGTAACACTTCCTCCGCAACCGTCAATAACCCCTTCCTGCCCTCTGAGGACCAGGTCTCTAAAACCAGGTACTACTATTTGATCCTAGATTGAGAGTATGTCCATTTATATTAGATGTCAGTGGTGTTGTGAACTTTCCTTGTCCCTCTACAGCATTGGGTGGCTGCGTCTTCTCCACCATTGCCTTACCCATGTCAGTGATCTGGAGGCCATGATGGCCAGTGCTGCTGCACCCACCGCTAATCTGCTGCAGACCTGTGCAGCACTGCTCATGTCACCTTACTGTGGCATGCACTCACCAAACATCGAAGCTGTGTTGGTCAAGATCGGCTTGCAGTCCACTCGCATAGGACTCAAACTCATTGACATTCTCCTGAGGAACTGTGCTGCCTCTGGCACCGACCCTGCCAGTGAGTAACACACAGCTGTATTGCTGCAGAGTGTTAACCAGAGACAGCAGATCTACAGGACTCTTAAAAGCATAAAACAGTCTTTAAACACTCAATAAATAAGATTGTTAGACTCTGACAGACTTTTTTCAGATGTTGTTTGACTGACGTCATTCAGATATATAGTAAACAGGGACGCAGTTTGATTAATCTATTTGATTACTTTCGGTAAGCACATTGTGTCTTCACCTGCAGAAGTGAAAATAGAACTTCTAAAAAAAGAAAGAGATGACTAAAAGATGAAAATTAAGATGGGTTTGAATCAAGCCTTTCTTTCGAGGAAAATATTACTATAATTCGTTCCCCAATTCTTTTTAAATGTCTTAATAAATTACATTCAGTAGCCACACCTCTGACCAATCCTTAACCTGGGTGTTGACAAAATTTTAGGTTTCTGCTTGTAAGTTTGTTTCCACTTTATTTCTTAATGTAGTCGACAGGGTAACTTGTGACCTATAAATGATAAAGCATGATACCCTTATTTCAGTCTCTGCATCTATCTTTGTAGATTTGAACAGTCCTTTGCTGTTTGGACGACTTAATGGCCTCTCCTCAGACTCTACCATTGACATTCTGTACCAGCTGGGCACCACACAGGACTCTGGAACCAAAGATAGGTACATGAGCATCCCATGATTATTTTTGACTCAAACTGTCATTAAACTCCCAGTAACTACCTGAGGCTACACAATGTGAGTGGTGCATGTGCAAGTACATCTGCTATGTTGGACAGCAAGTTATGGGAATACAGCTTGGAAAAACCACATACAGAACTGAAGTAAAAGCAGGAAGTTGATAAGTGAGTTTATGATGATATATGATTATTTGCAATTGGACATACAACGGTTAGTTACACTCCCCTCAATAAGAATTCCAACCAATGTGAAACAGTCTCCTGTCAAGGTCATTTAGACAGACTGACAAGCTGAGAATAAAGTGTTCTCAGACTTTCCTCGTCATTTTTTTGTTGACATATGGTTGTGTTGTGTTGTGCTGCATAAATCGTATGATTGTTTTTTTTTTATTCTAATCAAAGCTTGTTATCAATTTTAACTCTCCAGGATCCAGGCTCTTCTGCAGTGGGTCCATGACTCTTCATGTGTGGCGGCCCACAAGATGAGCAGCCCTGGAGGATATGCTGGCACCAGTGCTGGCTCTTCCTCTGCTTCATCTAGGGAGTATGGCCTCCTCATGCCTTCCCCATCCCACCTCCACTGTGTGGCAGCCATCCTATGGCACAGCTACGAGCTGCCTGTTGACTACGACCTGCCTGCACTGCTCAACAGAGAGCTCTTTGAGTCAGTCAAATTCTTTTCCTAAATTGTAAAGACAACAAATACATACTTACAAGAATGCATGTCAAGTAGCCCAGCTTTTGCGTGGATAATCAATATCATTCCCTGCCTGCTTACAGACTGGTAGTAAGAATAGCCTGTAATATGAAGCCTTTTTCAAGGTACTTCAAGACTAAGATGTTTAGCTTTAACAGTTGTGTTGTTACATTGATAATGCTAGAAGTATTTTTCCTGGTATAATGGTAAAATATGTTTCCACAGGTACTTTTTTAAGGAAAAAGGAAGAAAATTTAGTGGGATACATTTCCCATGTTCAGCCATACTTATTACACATAGTTTTTATGAAATAAATACTACTCGTTGAATGCAAATCATTTGATTTTGAACCCTTTGAGGATGAACAACATCAACATTTATGATGAATAATTGATTTAATTTTCATTGATTTTACTTGCTAGGCTGCTGTACAACTGGTCCATGTCGTTGCCATGCAACATTGTGCTGAAGAAAGCTGTGGACAGTCTGCTGTGCTCCATGTGTCACATCCACCCCAGCTACTTCTCCCTGCTCATGTCCTGGATGGGGATCATCACGGTGCCCAGTACTAGTCACTCTGAAGCCTCGCACCACCACCTCGCCATGACCGACGATGGCAAAAAACAGCAGGACGCAAACTCCAATGCAGCAGGACTTACTGATGATTCCAAGCATGCCAGACCCCCCATCAATCTGTCAGAGTCCCAGTTAACCACACTGGCAACTGCTTCTCAGTCTCCAGGAGCCATAGAGCAACTGCTGGACTCAGGCTTACCCTCACTGTTGGTTCGCAGCCTTGCCCAGTTCTGTGTTGGTCTCCTGGCCAGTGCCGATCTGCCTCTGCCTGCCGCTCAGGCCGAGAGACGCCACCACCATCACCACTACCATTCATCTTCGTCATTCTTGCACAGTCGGCCACCTCTGGCTGCAGAGTTGGCTGCTCCGGTGCTGCGCTTCCTGACTGAAGTAGGCAACAGTCATGCCATGAAAGACTGGTTAGGAGGACCGGAGGTCAATCCGCTGTGGACGGCACTGCTCTTCCTGTTGTGCCATTCAAGTTCCAGTGCCAGCGCAGGCTGCCAGCCTCTGGGCTCTAGATGCACAGCAGGTCCCCCTCCATCTCAGCCTCAGCCTCCTGGGTCACGCTTCTCCCTGGCACCTACTGGGCAGGCAGGAGGACTGACCACCCAGCAGAGGACAGCCCTGGAAAACGCCACTGTGGCCTTCTTCCTTCAGTGTATTTCCTGCCACCCAAACAACCAGCGGCTAATGGCACAGGTCAGCTTTTCCATTCCACTGTTGGGAAAATGGCAGAGACGAACGCTTTTGCTTTCTCTGAGATACTATTTTTAATTGATACTATTACTCATATTTGAAAAATGTGCAAGATATTTTTAAGATGAATCAACGGTCGGTGTATCAATGACAAACTCTTTTGATTTGTATATATTCACTGGTTTCTATATTGATTTTGAAGACTCTATATTCTGACTGCAGGTCCTCTGCGAGCTCTTCCAGTCAGCACCCCAGCGAGGCAATGTGCCGGTCTCTGGAAACATCTCAGGCTTCATTAGAAGGCTTTTTCTGCAGCTCATGTTGGAGGATGAGAAGGTCACAGTATTCTTACAATCTCCCTGTCCGGTGAGTCACTTCCTCTGTTGCTGAATATCTGCTGGGAGAGAAAATTAACTAAATCCATTCTGTATATGATCAGCCTGACAGTGCCACTTAAGTGGCTAGTTTTATTTTATTTTCCTTTACAAGCCATTTTCCTGACAAGAGTTGCATGAAATTAATAACAGTCCCTTCTTACCTGAACAATTGAATTTATCATTTTTAAAAAATCATATCTGCACCATTTGACTTTTTTGCAACCAACTTTGGTCCTGTGTAGTATTAATGTAGTTCTATCACATCTACATGTTATTTGGTCCTGCATTAAAACGTTTTGTGCCACAGATCTAGCTAAATATGGCTTCAGAGGTTTTTTGGGTTATTTTGGCTGGAGTGAAAAAAAATGAAAAACAGGATATTACTCCATCGTTCATCATTTTTAAAATGTAGAAAATGTTTACTTTTACATTGAGTGGTTTTAATTTCAGTGGTCGACATTTGTACTTTGACTTAAAGGTTTTCTTTCTCTCTGATACCTAGTTGGCCTGTTTTTCATTGGATTCTGGAAATTTGCAAGTTACAGCTTGTAATGGCCTGGTTAGTTGCGTACTAAATGGTGTCATCTTGTTCCCTGGCTCTGGATGCAATGTTAACTTATTTCTGAGATAAACAACTCAGCCAACCTTTAAACTTTAAAACAATCAAAAAGACAGCGGCCCCTGGATTGTGTCCCGGCCTGGGGCCCTTTGCAGCCTGTCACTCCCCCTCTCTGTCATCCTGTTTCCTGTCATCTCTCAAGCTGTTCTGTCAATAAATCCATATAAAGGCCAAAGAAAATATAAAATATAAAAAAAATGACAGGCTGACACTTGGCTTCTTTTTCTATGATTTTTCAATTGAGCAGGGCTCCATCATCTCACTACCACATCAAACTGCTTTATGATGAAATTGATTATAATTGCTCAATTTATATAATTATGGTTATATTGCAAATCACATTGGAGTAATGTTTAATTATCATCCCAGACTGAGCAAGAGAACTCTAATGTGAAGTATGCAGACAGCACTCACAGAGAACACAGAGAACAGTCTACTGCTCAGCAAAACCAAGGAGACAAAGATAAACACCCCTGTGTACATCATTGGAGCTAAGTCAGAGCAGGTGAACAGTTGTAGGTTCCTCAGAATTCACCTCTTAGAGTGCCTTTCATGTTCACATTTCCACCCTGGAAACAAAACAAAAAAAGACACAGAGGCTCTCCTTCCTAAGAAAACTTGAGATGGTTCTGGTAAAGTTTTACAGAGGAGCAATAAAAGGCATCCTCACTGGAAACATAACACACTGGCATGGTTCAGCCCTGGACAGGAAGGTTCTGGAGTGATTGATTAAAACCACCCAGAACATCATTGGGACCCTTTCGCAGATCATCACTGATATGGGTGAAGTGAGATGTCTGCCCAGAACCCAAAGCATACTAAAAGACAACACCCACCCAGTCTGTTCACCCTGCTGCCGTCTGACAAAAGATACAGAAGTATCCACTGGCGTACTACCAGACAACAGACCAGCTTCATTCATCAGGCTTTAAGAATGTAACATTAAAAGAGAGTTATCTAACATACATTTTTGTATGCAATGAATATATGAACAGTTCAACATATAACACTTTCAAGAAAATCCACAGTCAGATTAACATAAAAGGTCACAAGGTAACATAAAATGACTTACTGTTACTAATAAGATTGCTGTAACAATTAAGTAACAACAATTTAAATTATTATGCTGCCAAGTTTCCTTAAGGTCTCCTGACTGTTCAAGACAAATTTCAGCCCAAACTGGGCTCCGTCATCTCGTCATCTCGTGCAGCTCGTCAAAAGGGTTGTGAAGTCCTTAAAAGGAGTTTTGAATGACTGACACATTGGCGAGATTTCCCATCCATCTCTGTTACAGAAGGCTTTTTAAGATGTACACCTTTATAGTGCGTAGCAATTGTAGGCTTCCTGTACAAATTACTGTAAAATTTGTGCCAGGCATTACACATATAAAAAAGTCCACTCCAGCTGCTGACATTGTGTGTACTACTGCTACTTGTAGCTAATGGATAAGACAGTAGCCCCATTCACACTGCCCTTTGAACACAGGGGTCCTGTGCCAATTCTCTGCCTCTTCCTCTGTGTGAATGTCGCAGCACCGGTTTTCTGTGTGTGTTACATAGCGGGTCGTCTTAATGCCAGTGCCACTTGGCTCTGTGTGAACAAACAAGGCGGAGAATTGGCAAATCGCCGCTGCAGCATTAATGTGGCGTCACTGTGTGAAAATGGCTAGTGTGTATCATTTCCTTGTTTCTCTTACAGTAGCTTTTCCCCCACCATTGCCATTTATGTCAGTGCATGCTCCCTGGGCGCTCGAAAAATGTATATGAAAAAAATGTCTACTATTTTTGTAAAAGGTAATACAGAACTGTTTTGTCCTTCCATCTTTTCAGTTATACAAAGGGCGCATCAATGCCACCAGCCACATGATCCAGCACCCCATGTATGGAGCAGGCCACAAGTACCGCACCCTCCATCTGCCCATCTCCACCACGTTGGCTGAAGTCCTGGACCGTGTGTCAGGTATGTCTCAGTACAAAAACTTGAACTCTTCATCAGCTGCCAAACACAACACAACATAACAAGTGTTGGATTAGTTTTCCTTGCAGTATGAATATGTACTGTAAACCTTACAGCTGATAGAAAAATCACCTACTTGCAAAACACCTTGTGGGGATGAGCAATAATTCTATTAGCAACAGAGTCATGTCATACTCACATCTCTGTTGTAACAAAAGGCGTCATTCACCGATCATTTTTAATTTCTTCTATTTTATATCTTCAAATCCCTGTAATATTATTGTGGTATTATATAAAACATTAATTTAAGAATACATTTAAACTTGGCAATAAAACTACATACGGATGGATGGATGGATCTGGCCCTAAAAAAACTCCCATGAATGTGTCAAATGCGGTTGTTGTCTCTGTTAAAAAGCATAGGCAATGTTAGGCTCTTTTCAGGGGTGCTGTATTTCATCTCAATCCTCTAAAGAAAAAATATTTATTATTAATATTCTCAAGTATATTCCCCACCCCCCAGAGAAAACGAAATATTTTATTTGCTATCTACCTCATCAATCTGCACTAATTAAAGCTCAGTTTGAGGCTTTATTGCATTTAGTTGTCACTTCCAGGTGTCTCTCCCTAAATATGATGTGCTTGCCGCTCCATTACCATGGTGACACCATGGCAGTAAAAGGAGGGGCTGCACTTGATAACTGTAGACTCTAGGTGGCAGCACAGTGCTTGAATCCTGATGATGTAAAATTGTGATGACAGATTTGTTTGAGCACAATGTAAGCTGTCTGTATTTCAGCTGGTTGACTCCGAAGGAAGAGGATGTATGTTGTGTAACACTATGATAATACCACTGGTTCGGCTGATATTTAACCTTTACAGCTCTTCTGTGGAAGTTAGATGTGTAACTACATATTTTTCAGTCAGCATACCCACTTCTAAATGCCCTCTGATGAGCAAATTCATTACATTGTTTGAAGGAACTATAGGTAACTGCATACTTGTGGACCTAACCATGACATAATATAGCTCCTCAGGAATTTAAGCCGCTACTTTTAAAACTTTGACATTCTAACCCATGCCAACACATCAGTTAAGGTTATAAGGACCATGGCTGTTGGTAGCTGCTGTTCATTTCTCTTTAAAAGCAAGGAATCTCTGTCTGTCTGTGTGTGTGTGTATGTGTTCCTCAAATATCTCTGTGGATCAGGATCAGACTGACCTGAGACTTTCAACATGGCTGCTGCGTGGTTCAAGGGTGTGCAGCATTGCATTTGTTTGGACTGCAATGATACCGTGAATAAATTATTTCATAAATGCTTTACAAATTCCGCCACCATTGTCCACCGGAGCCACTACAGTCACGTGCGCACCAGAGCCAATCACTGCAGAGCTCAAGCCCACGACATACCTGAAGAAACAAGCGGATTTATACCTGCAGTGGCGCGAGCTGGACCGGGATTTTGCAGGCGTTTCGGTCCCGTTCTGTTCGTTGCATCTAAACTGACTGTTGTGGATTAATCAGACTAAAAGAGTCCGGACCGAGTCTGTTCGGGTCTGTGGATGTTCGCGTGTAGCTAGCTGCTAGCTACCGGCACATCCGAAATCGGACTTGGGGTAAATAATGTCCGCCACGCTTTTTCGCGAACATTGCCGTCACGTTTGCTTTGTGTCTGGTGCAGGAAGAAACGGTAAAAACGTGCTTTTGTCACGAAAGTGACGCAAGCAGCAAGTTTGGTTGTTGAGGAACAGGAAGTTGTGGGAGGGACGGAGGCGGATGAATGACAGGCAACAACGGTGTTTAGCGTGTATAGTTAGTGTGTTCTGTAGTGCTTGGTGTAGTGTGTTTAGTGTGTAGTGAGAATGAGAAGATGCTGAATGTGTAGCAGGCAGTGCAGCTCTTCATTCAGCTGGAAGGAGCACAGGCAGACCTGAGCATTGCCTGCATTTGAATGTAAATAGTTACATATAACTTTGTAAATTTTTCAAATGTATGCACATATTTAGCAAACAACAATTTATATTTGCATTTACATTGTTAGGTCCATTGTGTTAATACAGTATGCCAAAATAAAAAAAATAACTGTACAGTCACACATGTGAGGTTGTGCTGAAAATAATGACACCAAGTAAATAGTTTTTAAGGTGAAATATAATGGCAAAATCAAAAATGGATGGCAAAATCAAAAATGGATTTCACAACAAATCTAAATATCCCTGACGTCCCACCTTCAAACACAGCCTCATTTGGCCATCCATGAAAAAGCTACTTAACCTCCCACTTCTCTTTAGGAATACATATTTCCTACGGGCACTGCACTAGTTTTGTTCAAATACGCCAAATTGAAATGTAATGGGTTATTGTTCTTCAGGTAATGGGGCTAAACTAGACTAGGCTAAACTTTGACATGGAAATGTTGAGCATGCAAGATGCTCGAATGATCATAGATTTATTATAACCAAACTACTCTTATCTTAGCAACTCATCCATCACCATGGCTAGCATAAAAGCAAATACAACCTACAACTGGACACTCATCGTGGATCATCAAAATATCTATTACATGTAACTTATACTGTTACACTTTAATAATGATACACTACACTTCAATGGAGTGATTATAAGTTAATTAATACAAATTATGAGATGGCCTTGATCCATGATCAGTTTCAGTTAGATAAGATTTAGTCTTATTGGTGTATAATGTGATTGATTCACAGAAATGCTGTATGTAAATGGAGCAGGAGGAGCGCTGTTTACAAATGGGTTTGCACGGATTTCCACTTTTATTTGGTCATTGACTTAGTCCGTATCTATGGTAGAAAAAATGCAGTGTGTCTGGTTCCATATTGAGGAGAGAGAACTCAGGCTCTGATGTGTTCACTTTAGTCTGACCTGCTCACATATGCCACCTGGTGGTTGTGGGTGCGTGTTGTACCTAATGCAAATTCAGCTAAATAGAATAAAAGTCACACACAGGTGGGGCTCCTCTCACATGTGGGGCAGAGCAGACCAGAGCATGTTAAGGGCAGCAAAGAGAAGATAAGTTGGGTTGGCGACAGCTCGCTATGTTACATCTTGTTATGTCAATCTCTATTTTATTCTGTTTAAGGCATTACAGTTGCAGTAAAGTCGTTGGCTATTAGGGGTGGGCAAAAAAATCAAATCACCTAAGAATCATGATTTTTATCTCCTAGGATTCAGAATCTATTCACAAAGGTTAAAAATCGATATGCTTATTGTTAATTAGTAGCTTGATATTGACTTAACAAGAGAGGCAGAACAAAATCGCGTAGGTAGTGCAGCACCCAGACATTTTGCAGCGCGCACACGCAACAGTCATCTTCAAAAAAGACAGCAGTTCCAAGCTATTCTTTTATTTGATGACTGAATAATCACCTTTGCAATACAAGCATTAAGCAGGCCACATGTTTGTGATGACTTAATATGCTGCCACGACATGTTAATGGGGCTTAGCGGCAGTAACAAACAAGACCAGCTGACAACTGCTAACAAGCCAACACACACATACACTGCAGCATTCAACATGTTAAATAAACTTTGTGGTGAAGTAAATAACTCTGCTTAGTCTGTTTTATCTCAAAAAGTCTGATCCTGCTCAGTGCTTGTACAACAATGCTGTTAACTTTTTAAAATAAAAGGCTGCAGATTTTGATTTCCAGTTGTGTCTTAAGTTTCAGCTGATTGAGGGTCCCTGTTAATGGTTTAGCACACAATAAACTAGAGCAAATGACTAAAATAGTGCCCCCTTTTCTATTCATGAATATTTATTTGTACCTGTTGATGTTGTGTTTTTAGATTGAGGTTTGTGTCGATATTTGTTTAAATGTGTAAATGCATGTTTGGAAAACACACATGACAGCCTTTTGTAATGCCTGTGAAGGAAACAATAAAAACCATAATTTGGGAAAAAAAAAAAAAAAAGAATTGTTTAGAATTGAACGTTTTTTTGATTTTTTGTGGCATAGACACCTTTATTAGCAGTAGACAGAGAGGAAACATGGGAGAGAGAGGGGGAGGTGACATGCAGCAAAGGACCTCCGGCCGGAATCGAACCGGGTTTGGCTGCGTTTTATGGCATGCGCTCTAACCACTTGACCACCTGCGCGCCTAGAATTGAAAGTTGATTCTGAATTGGATCACCCAAAACACACCCAAAAATTAAACCGAATCAAATCAAATGACATGGTGAAATTGATTCACACCCTATTGGGTACGCTAAAGTACTTTTTCAGTTTCATATTTGAGTCCAAACAAATGTCAGTTTTTCCATAGAAGGAAATGGGCTGCACATGTTTTTTGTGCAAAATGCTGTTTCTTGGCTACATTCCTAAGCAGTGTATTATTTTATACTGTTATCAATTGTTGAAATGCCTGTTAAATGTATTCACATCATGAATAATCAGTTTTCTGAATTATCAGATATCATCTTCTAGCTGCATACAACATGTCTCTGTGTGGTCCCATCTGCTGCTGAACCCTTGGAGAGCAGGATCCTCCTATTTGCTGCTATGTCTTGGGATTAACGCAGTCATTCATGTGGTGTCATAGAGGGGAGGGAAGGGATCATCAACCATGCAATGGACAGGAAGTTTGCTCAAGGAGTTTTCAGATTTTCTATGGATGCGTTGATGCCCAGAGTTGCACTACTTAGCTAAAATCAGTTGAAATGTGAATGAAGTTCTGAGAGACTGAGATTCTGTGACACAAGGTTTTTTTTTACTCTTGATAGTGTTTTGTCGGAATAACCCATGAATCTCTGGACAAAAAACTAGTGTTAATGTCTACGAGTAAGTAGACTTACTGGGCTGTTGGCGTCCTGTGAGAGGATATATGAAATACAAGTTTAGGAAAGATGATGAACTTATTACTGGGTTATCCACAATTGCAACATCTCAAGCTAAGCACATTGCAGTCCAAAATGCCGCCAACTGCAGCTATGGCAGTCTGTGCCATGGTTTCCCTCCAGCTCCACGTACCTGCTGGTGCCCTGGTGTCGCTGTCCCAAGTCTGTAGCTAAGCCTAGGTCCCTGGTCTGTTCCACTCTTGCGCCTAAGTCTTGGACCCTGGCCATAAGAGGCGAATGTGCTTAACCCTCATCTCTGCTCAAGGACTAGATTATGTAGCAGCACTTTAAACCACTGGAAGCCTGGAGACACCAACCTCTTTCAAGCAGTCTGGCCTTACACTAGATTACTCACCCTGGTCCTTCGCCGCTGTCCACCCTCTCAAACCTGATTATTTACAGATAGCATACTACCTTTGGTTGAAGAGTCACCACCTAATTTTCTGTTCGGGGACAGTGTTGTACAACTTTCACTTGAGTTACTCTTTTATTTCAAAAGCTCATTTTTGCTGCTTTCATTGTCTGTTTCTCCGAACATCTCTCTCTCTTCATCTTTCTACTAGAGATACACCGACCGATCGGCAACCGATCGCAATCGGCCGATAATGCCGGTTTTGATCGGAGTTCTCAAAATGGATCACATCAGGCCGATCAGATGACGTTTAAGTATAAAGACAGTGCATTAACTGCATGCAGTTGTCCCTGCACTTTGGCCTTGATGCCCCGTGAAAAAAAAACTCATCGTACAGCCACAGTGGCCTCTGTGCCCCTGGCCCGGTCAGCGTAGCGAGCTTGCCTTTAATTACAGCCACCTGAGTGCACAGTAGTCTCTCACAGTAACTTCAGTGAGTCCGCGGTTCGCGCAGGTGGAGTCTCATCATCACGATGATCTCACGTGAAAGCCTCTCACACAGCAGCAGCAACGTCTCAAAACAGAAGAACGAAACTTACAGCACAGTGAGCGAGCGCAGCCGGTTTTGACATGATACGTAACTGACGTATGTGGTAGGATTTAGTTTGGTAAAGTTGGAAATATATTCACAGATTCGAACTTCCCGGATCAATAACTCATAAGTGAAACCTTGTTAAAACACAAACGACGGCTCTTTCCTACCGTAGTAAGGAAGACAACGAGCTACAACCGTATGTTAATCAAAACGAGCGTCTGGACATTAACTCTGGTCTGTGATCAGCCGTCTGTGAGACGAGGGCGCAGGGACCATCTACAAAGTGCAGCACTGAAAAGAGAAACTACAAAAAATATTCAATAACTTCACTATTATTCAGAGTGTAGTGTCACCAAAATCACTCCACACATCAGTGGTCTCCTGCTGCTTATTCTACAATTTTTTGTTTGGAAAAAATGTGCTTTGCCATAATTTTGGGGAATTTCTATTGAGAGAAATATTCAATAACACTAATATTCAGTGTGGTGTCACAAAACCCACCTCACCCTAACCCTACTTAACAAAAACTACTTTCTAATGTAACTTTAACTTGATTTTGGTATTAAAAAATGTTTTAATACATAATCCATGTCTTATTATAAATTAGGATGTTATGGTATCAGTCTGAATGGTAAATCAACACATTTTACCCAGTGGCCTTTGTGCCCTGTCATGTGGTCTTGGTGCCCCTGAAAAAAAAACTGAAGGCCAAATGGACTTGCCCCTAAAATGACAAAATTCCCACCCTGACTGCATGCATTCCCACTAGTAAGCTACAGTTACTCTATGTAAGCTGAGTCCAAGTTGTCTCTAAGAGAGTCTCTAGAGTGTGAAATATTGCACATTGCCTCAGCCTGCAATAAAACGGGGTCAATCCATGATACTTTCTCATCTCCTAATTTTTATACTTAATAATACAATGTCAATGTTGTGTAAGAAGAATCATTAATTAAATATATGAAAGTTACACAAGACAACAATATAGAAGAATTTATGGATTGGACGTTGTGATCGGTGATTGGCAATATCGGGATCGGCAGATACTGCTTTTGGTGATCGGTGATCGGCAATATCGGGATCGGCCGATACTGCTTTCGGTGATCGGTGATCGGTCCCAAAAATCCTGATCGGTGCATCTCTACTTTCTACGTTGCTGTCCTGTATCATTTCCCTGAAGCTAACTCATATTTTCTAGACAAAATTTCAGATTTATACTCTAAACTTGTGACCTTTGCTGACCCCATCATTACAATTACAACCTTAATATTCACTATAACAGCTCATCCAGTGCACTTAAGCGAGCCTTCACAACAATAAGTGGCAAGTATGGTTTTAGTCAGGCCTTCTATAAAGCCACACACTGCAATACCATTAATACAGCGTGTTCTTGAACTAGATGGTTTTATTTCTATAGTTTCAAGTACATGTCTACACCAGGATTGATTTTTTTTTTTCGAATGAAAGGCATATTCTCTTCCTGACTCATTAGAAACCATCATACATAGATTCATATTTTTGATACACTTTCACAATGTTGCAAGCTTAGGGAGATTCCACCCTCAATGGAGAGGACCTAGTACTATGTGAGTCATTTTTCAGGTGCGTTTTTTGCAGGAAAATAATGTCAACTTGCAAGGATTTGAGATGGGCGAGTCCTTTGCCTCTTTTGCGTGGTTCATTAATACACCCAACCCAATACACATAAACAAAAGGAAAACATTGTTAATTTGCCAAATACACAAAGTGTAACCTCTCTAAGAAGAGAATTAACTCTAGCAACCAACTGTTTAACTCTTGATCTTTAGGTGTATCCAACTAGTAGCTCTAACACTAGTAACAAAACCTATTTGACTTCCAAATATGGATTGTGCATCCTCCATTAAGTAAACTGAAAAAGTCACTCTCTGATTCCAAAGCTTTGTAGTTCTCGGAAAGATAAACATAAAATAATGAAGCCTATTCTTCTTCAGCCAATTAAACAGGTGGTCCTTAACTTCTTCAGCATTAATCAGACACATAAGTAGTCGTACTGTCTATTTGTTAAATAAACGTCTCATGAGGTGATTAATGAAGTGAGTGTCTCTGTGTTATATGAAGATTAGGAATTGCTTTGTGCGAAATGGTGTTCAACATACAGAGGAGCCTCCTCTGGGTCTGTGAATGTGGTCTCGTTCCCTTTTTGCATCACTTGTAGCTTGGCTGGGTATAAGAGTACACATTTTACTCCAGGCTTGTCTCGTAGCAGATTTCTGAAAGGGGTGGAAGCAGCTCTGCGTTTCACCATGCCGAGTGGAAAGTCTCAGAAAATTTGAATCAGCTGTCCTTGATACGAAAGGCCCTTGGACTTGGTGACCCTCTGTAACATGTCCTCATGGACATGGCAATCCTGCACCCTTAGGATGAGATGTCAGAGCGCTCCCTCAGAGCCCTGTGTGCTTGTTCTGTCACCGGTCTTTCATCAAGTTTAAAGGCATCTGTTAACAGTTGGGCCACAAAGTCTCTGGTTTTCTGTCCCTTTCCTTCCCTTTCCTTAACTCCAGCAATTCTCAGGTTCTGTCGTTTAGACCAACCCTCAAGCTCCAAGCTCTTTTCTGAAAGTTGTTCAACTTGGCTATGCAGTTGTTTCACCTTAGCTGCGACTTCCACAGCAATATCTGAGCTGACTCTCTTAAACTTTTTGGCTTCTCATACTGGGAATCTATTTGGGTGTTTAATGCAAAAAATGTACATGTGTAAAACACTGTAGGAGCTACAGCCACATGCGTCTTATCTCTCCATAGCTCAGCAGCACCCCACTTTATTTTTGAATTACTCTCTCCCAATTTGTCACTAGCTTTAAGGCCCCCACACACCGCCCAGACGTCCAACTGCCTTATCCGACCACTCTCCGACCACTCTCCGACCACTCTGTTGCCTCTCGTCTGACCCGTTCGGCAGAAAAGTTGCACTGAACACACCCCTTCGACGTGCTGCCAGCTCCACAGTAGCTTGTACATTCTGCACTTGCGCGAGATGCAATAAGCCGGTGGCTCTAGTGTTAAAGACGCTGGACTAGAGGTTTATGCACGCAACTCTCTTTACTTTTGATCAAAACTAAACTTAACTATTTCAGACAAAAACAGCTGCATACTAAACATGCAGCGAGGCATTACCAAACGAACACAGATTAATTCGTCCTGAACGGACATGATAACAGCTAGTCTCGTGCCAGTACTTCCAAAGCATGAAAACAAAAAAAGACGGAACGGAGTGCGTAGAAAACCAATGTGCACACAGTATTCCGCCCCTCCCACACACCGTGCTGATTCGCTAGCACACCGCCAATCAGAGAATCCAATGGCTCAGACGTCCGACGGCCCTCCTCCTCAGACTTCGCATGCTCAGTCGGATTCGACAACGTCCACGCGGGTCCGAAAGCTTCCGATGCAGCTGAACACACCAAACATATTTGTTCCCGACCTCGTCCTAGTCTCTCCAAACACTTCAGACGTCGAATGGTTGGGTCGGTGTGTGGGGGCCTTTAATCCAGTCACATGTGTCCTTACCCCCAATCCCTGGCAACCTTGTAGGCTGCAGTTGCTCCATACATATGTCATACATTGTCGCTCTGTCTCAGCACAATGGAGAACAACGCAGAGAACATTTTTGACTTTGTTGTGGCTTATTTTGTGGCGTTTGGTCAAAGATGGCCTACTCGCATTCCTGCATTTCTTTATTATGCAAAGCTGCATAATACACATGATTACATTCCATTTCCATGTTGCCCACCCGTGCTTGTGCTCGTGCATGCACAACCATTTCAGGGCCAAGAAAGTGGTTCTCAGACTAGCCAAACTAACTGGACTTTGGGGGTTAAACGTGAGCTGGCATGGTACAGATTGCCTAGTGTGAGGGCACTCTTATTGTTAAAGACCTGTACACTTTCACTGTGATGGGAAACCCTCTACTTGATATCATCAATAAATCTCTCCCTTCTGGTACTGTTTCATCTGTTAACTGTAGTTGCACCATTATTATTATTATTATTATTATTATTATTATTATTATTATTATTATTATTATTATTATTATCATCATTATTATCTACAGACACTAAACAATTATAGACCAATCTCAAATCTGCAACCAACAGTGGCCTGCAATATGGTTGATTTGGCCTGCCAGATGTTTCTAGCAAAGTAATGCTAAAAGATGTAAAAATACAAGATGAAAAGAAATTATAATATGAATCACTGTTTAGCTGTATTTTTTGCGAGATAAAATGCTCGTTCACTAGACCTATGTAGGATCCCTAACTGTACATTTTTTTTCCTAATCTGAGCATGGCAGGCAGAGTGAAACTTGGTAAATCAATTAGGGAAACTTAGTAGTATGTAAGCCCCAAGAGGCAAGTGAAATAAATGAAAAAATGAAGAACTTTGAAAGATTATCCTGGCAAAACATTTTTTCACCTGTTAAGCCATAAACACAGTTTCATTTAAACTTGTTTTTTCTCACTTGCCTCTCTGGGCTTTCCCACAGTACAACAAAGTGCTTGCTTTTTTGGCCCATTATCAACCATTATCTTTCAGTTTTGGCCCTCCCAAGAGAAAAAGTTTGGCCACCCCTCGTCTAGAGAATCTTATTAGTCTCAAGAGACTGGCATATTATGTCATCCTGCTCTAGGGTCAGATTTTGTGTTCCACAGAGTTCAGTGCTCTTATTCTGTGCTGCCCTTGGACCACATTTTCCAAAAGCACAACATAATGTACCATTGCTATGGGACACATAAATGTATCTTCCTGCGACTGTCAATGATTCCTCCTAGTTGGTTGAACTAGAGACTTGTTTATCAGAGGTCCATCATTTGCTATGTAAGAATGCCCTGCATCTTTATGCCTATACGGGCACTGACGGGCTGCTTGTTGTTTCAGATAGATCCACCTCACTCTTTACTAATTTCTCCATAAACTTTGACAGCTGCACAGTTCCTGAGACCTATACTATTAAAACCTGGGAATAGTATTCGATCAGTTGCAATCATAAGTTTGACCATATATCATCTCCGCTTATATCTTTGCATTGTTTACCGTTTTACACAAGAGCTGATTTTAAAATCTTCCTCCTAACCCATAAAGCCTTAAATGGACTTTCTCCCTCATACATCATCAGCCTTCAGTTGTGAGCGTGTGAGACATATCATCAACTGCCTGTAGCTCTATTACTGTGACTACAACTTTCATTAAAAAATAAATAAATCTATTTTTAAAGCTTTTAAATACGTATTTTTTCACATAACATTGATTAAAAAATAAATCCTGGTGATGTCACAAGACAAGATGAGGAGTATATCACTCATTTCATTTCCTGCTCTCTTTTATTCATCCAAACAGACACTCCAAGCATTACAGCCAAGCTGATCAATGAGCAGAAGGAGGACAAGGAAAAGAAGAATCATGAGGAGAAGGAAAAGATGAAATCAGACAGTGGCTTCCAGGACAACTACAGTGTTGTTGTGGCCTCAGGTACTTGAATCTATTCAATCCAATTATTGAAAAGAGAAGTGTGTTGATTGGTTACTGAAATACAGGAAATATAGGAAGCCCTAAAACTATAGTAAGTGCTATTTGGAAGTGAGTGCAACCGGTGCTTTTCCAAGACAAGTAAGTATTTCAAAAGAAGCTGTTTTTGTTTTGTTTGTTTTTTTCCACACTTTCCAAAGTTAAGAACAGCATAGATGCATGATATACTCAGGTCCTAAACCATCATGTGTCAGACATGTTATTGCTTCTGTTTTCTCGTGATAGCTAGTCAGCTGCCAGCCATCGACTACCATTCTCTGACCATCATAACATTGCGATTTGAAGGCTCCCCACCACAGAGCGTAATTACGTTGCATGTCTACTCAGAGTTTTTGTAGGGCAATAATTGTGTGTGTGATATGTGGGTAGGGGAAATGAAAAGACGTATGTTGCTGCTCAGTGCACTAACATTAAGTCTCCATGTCCCGTTTATTATTTTCTTATTAAAAGAGCTCAAATAGGAGAACCCAGGACACTTGGTTAAATTGGTGCCAGCAGTCATAAACGTGGCACAGGTATGTATATCTGTGTAAGTGGGAGTTTCCTCCGCAGGGTCAGATAGTGGGGGTACATGTCAGAGCAACAGTGGGAAACAGTGGTGGCTACAGTGGTGAGCTAAAAAAAAGTCAGAAAAAAGCTGTCAACATAGAGGGGAATCTTTAGGGTAATGACAGAGGAAGTTTTTTGGAAAAGAATAAGCAACTCAAGCAGGAAAGGACCTTTCCTTCAAGTGCTTTCAGCAAATTGACGGACTTTCTGAATTACACAAATATACTTTTTTATTGGCTGCAGCTTCAGGTGAGAGGAGGGAACAGTAACTTGCTATGCGTCCCCCCCCCCCCCTTTGCGCGTCTGCCGGATGTGATACTGGTGGCATGGCTAAATTCTCAAATCTGTCTTTGATTTCAAAGATCGAGACCATAACGTAGTTTCGATCGATATCCAACTCACAATCGAGATCATGACACCCCTACTGTCTACATACAACACTGATGGAGACATCAGATTCAGATGGCTAGACAACAAAAATTGAAATAAGTCTATAATAGCTTTGGAGATACAGAACAGAAGAAAATGCCTGTGTCGAGGGCAAATTGGACAAGGTTTTTGACTCAATACAGATGGTGGAAAAAGCTGTGCTGGACATCAGAGCTTGGGACCACCAAGGTCCCATCAAGAACCCCATAGGTATTAAGTCTATAGAGGGCAAGCTACCTGAAAATGTAAAGAAGGACTGGATTGTCTTCATGGTTAACCCCAACAATGATGTCACTTGAGACAACCATTCTGATGGTCTCTAGGCTCTTGAAAACACAAGAAGAAATCCAGGAAAAACTAGAGCAGCACTGAAAGAAATTAGCAACAAAGAAAGATGGGGGGTGTCTGTCTGTGGAGATAAAAAGTGTATAGAGAAAATTTTAATGCGCAAGCAATTCAAGGAACTGAAGTTGGTTGAAAAGTTGAATGCTGTAAAGAAGCTCGGAGCATGTAAAAGGTGCTTAGGATGCCATGAAGAGGTTGACAGATGTAGAGACACCTGCAGGAACAGAGACTGCAGAAAAGGGGGCATCTCAGACCACCATTTTTTTCTCTGAGGGTCAGTTTGGGCGGATGGTGGAAGTGACCAATTCTTATGATGCTAGTAAAATTCATTGCCAATGCAGGGCAGAAATTGGAACCCTGGTAGACTTGGCATCAGAAACAAACTGCATCACCCACAGAGCTGCCATCAGATTAAAGTGAAGAGTGAAAAGATCACATTAGTAGTGTATGGAGTCAGAGCAATGGCTTTGAAGGGTAACACCAGAAATTATCTACACAAAAAGTCAAGACACCCAGAGGTCCAAAAGATCATGGTCGTTTTTGACCAAAAATGTACAAAAACAGACATAGCAATGTCAATTGATTTAAATATATAATGTAAATAAGTGAATGCACAAGTATTCACCCCCTTTTAAATGATTTACATAATTCAACAGAGGACCAGCCAATTGATGTTAGTAATCCACAATAAGTGAAATGTAGATCACCTGAGTGCAGTGAATTTGTCTCAATAGATTGTAGTATAAAGACACCTGTGTGTGAAAAGTTCCAGTCACTTTTGATCAGTATTCCTGGCTACAATTACACCATGAAGACAAAAGAACACTCCAAGCAATTCTGTGCAAAGGTAATTGAAAAGTATAAGTCAGGGGATAGATACAAAACCATTTCCAAGTCTCTGAACATTCCCAGTTCAGTTAAATCCATCATTAAGAAATGGAAGGAACATGGCACATGTAAATCTGCCTCTCCTCACAAAGTGAGTGACCATGCACAAAGGAGATTAGTGAGGGAGGCAACCAAAACACCTATCACTACTCTGGAGGAGTTAAAAGCTTCAGCAGCTGAGATGAGAGAGACTGTCCATACAACAACTGCTTTATGGGAGAGTGGCACAGAGCCACTGTTGAAGAACGCTCATTAAATCTCAACTAGAGTTCAACCAAAGGTATTTGGGAGACTCCAAGGTCGACTAGAAAAAGGTTCTTTGGTCTAGTTTTTTGGTCGTCAGACTAAACGTCATTCACGTCACTACAAACACATCATCCCCAAGCCATGAGGCATGGTGGGGGCAGCATCATGCTATGGGAATGATTGTCAGCAGCAGGCTATGGAAAGCTTGTCAAGGTAGAGGGTGAAATGAATGCAGCAAATTACAGAGAAATCCTGAAGGACAACCTGATTCAGTCTGCAAGAGAACTAGGACATGGGAGAAGATTTTTTTTTCAGCCAGACAATGACCTAAAGCTTACAGCAAAAGCTACACAGAAATGGTTTAAAGACACCAAGGTGAATGTTCTGGAGTGGTTAATCAAAGTCCAGCCCTCGATCCAATAGAGAATTTGTGGCTGAACTTGGAAAGGGCTGTTCACATACGATCCCTGTGCAACCTGACAGAGCGTGAGCAGTTCGCAAAGAAGAATGGAGTAAAATTGCAGTGTCCAGATGTGCAAGCCTGATGGAGACCTATCCACACAGACTCAGTGCTGTGATTGAGGCCAAGGGTGCCATCTACTACAACATACTCTAATGAAGGGGGTGAATACTTCTGCAGTCGGTGCACCGTCAGTCCGGGGGGGCGAATGCTCGTCAACGTCAGTCCGGGCGGGGGGGGGACACGGACGGACGGACAGACGGTCATCAACTCCGGGGGACGGACGGACGCTCATCGCCGTCAGCCGGGAGCTCCTAGCCATCAACCGGGGGGGGGGGGGGACGGACGGACGGACGGACACACACTCGTCACTATCACGCGCGGAGTATAGCGGCGCTGACCTAGTGGTATAGCGGCGCAGCGCTGCTGTTCCACCGTCTGGGGAGAACCCTGATATTTTTAATTGGTGACATTACTTTGTAGACATTATTTTTCAAATCAATCTCTGAGCTCATTTCTGACATCCGCAACTCCGCTAAACTTATAAAAATAATCAACTTCTCCATAGGATGTTACAGTTGGCTCCAAATTTATTGCAGGTGTTTTTATCATAGACTTGATGTATTATTTGGATATTTGCAAGCTATTGCTTGCAAATATCCAGAGCCCAATGAAAAACAGGCTCAATAGAAACCACACAGAAAGTCAACACAGTACAGATGTCTACAGATGAAATAAAACCACTGAACGAATGAATGGATGCTTTATTTCAAACATGTGAATAATATATTACACTTGAAGCACTAGTCATTAAAACCCTTTGTATATTTGAAAAGGAGTACACTCCACTTAGTACCTAGTACTATAGGTTATCTTCCTGTGTATCCTGTTTTTTTTTTTTTTTTTTTTTTTTTTTATACTCTTAACAAAAACAATCGCCAACAAACAACAACACAATAACTGCTTGTGTAAAAATAAATAAATGACAAGTATGGCAAAATGTGAGAACCCTAGTGTTTGTCATGCCCCTCTTCTTCCCTGTACCTTGTAAATACCATCTGTTTGTACCGCCGTTTGAATTTGCTCATGGTTGGACATTGTCAGAGCTCCTCCGCTAGTCTGCTCCACAGTTTCACTCCACATATTGAAATGCAAAAGGTTTTTAAAGTTGAGCGTGCATACAGATGTTTTAGATTCAGTTCCCCCCTCAGATTATATCCCCCTTCTCTCGGAAAAAAACATGCTTGAATATTTACTGGTAGTATGACATGACAGCCAGTGAAAAGTATGAAAAATGAGCACATTTTCTCAAGAGAATCACTGATACAGTAGTATAACATCTTTGAAGTGTATGTACAATGGATATCAACACTTTCACATACTAAAGTTTCAAGGAAATTTTTTTTTATATGTGATAGAATTACATTAAGACTACACCAAAACAAATTTGGAAAACTCACAAGTGAAAACTAGTGGGGATATGAATTTTTGAAAATGACAGATTCTACATTCTGGTAGAAAATGACTTTCTCTCATTAATTTGATTACTGTAACCATTCAGCAACATTTTTTTTTTTAATGATTGAATGTTTTCATGTTTCAATTCCAAAACTATTTGGAGTACAGCTATAGGATTTTTGAAGTCCCATGAATTTGATAGAAGTTTGAACAGTAATCCATCTAATGAACTGGGAAGGCCCTTAGTGAGTTGGCATTGAATGACCCATACACACTGCCTATTCATGTGAAATCATTGAGGAGTCCACTGCAATATTTATGAGCAAAACAGGAGCTGACTTGGCATTATGTGTTTTTCACTACCTGTCCACTTTGTTACCTGGTTCTTGTTCTCTCCTTTTCTCTTTCTCTCCCACTCTCTGACTCTCACCTGAGCTGGGCTGTTTTGCAGAGAAAAATGACAGCTTATATTCGTTTATGAATAATTGATATTTGTTTCGAGACATAGGAAATTGAAAGTGTTTTAGCATAGCCAGCTTACTGTTTTTACAGTCTTTACAGCCTCCAAATTGATATTGCAACATGACGCAACATCGTCAGTTCTCGTTAACTTGAGTCATCTTAATCTGTGGGTCCAGTCCACTCTGGCCTGGAATGTGTGAGCAGCCCACCTGTTGGAATCTCACATAGCCAGACCCGCCTCCACAGTTAGTGTGGAAACGCGCACTACATAATACTGTTGTTTCACTTATCCCTACAGTAGCCATAATGTAAATCCCTCCTATCAAACCAAGAGGTAAAACATTTAAGAGGCAAAAGTTCTTAAAAAGTCCATCTGGCTTGCTTTGAAACTCTGATTTTATGTTGCTTGTTATTCTGTAATAACAACATTAATAACACTAATAACTCAAGAAAAAAATAAAATGCAATTTAAAAGTAGGAAATGATATGTTTGAGTCATGACTATGGATGGGCATTGATGATGTGCCTCTATTTGGATATTTCTTTATTCTATTCAGTATATTAAAATGCTCAGTGTGGGGGCCTTCCAGGAGAAGCTCACATTAGCACATTGATAATATGGGTTCAGTCAAGATAAGAGGATCTTCCTCCATTAATTGCTTTAGTTGTCATCAGGCATGAGTCATACAGTATTTCTAAAATAGTGTGTGTTTCAATTGACAATAATGATCTTTATTCTAAGCTAATAAAGAGTATATGCTACTCACTACTTATTATAGTAGTTACTATCGTGTTCCTATTAAAATGTCATGTGTTGTGGTTAGTTGAGTAAATCATGTAATTATTTTTTCTTGATAATATACTTTTCATGGGTATCTGGCCTATGATCTGTTTCACAGACGTGATAATCACATGTCAGTGTGTCATTGTTAAGACAAATGTTATATTGACACAATACATAAGCTGTTGAACACTTAATTCCTAGCCCCCATGATAGATTATGCGAATAAAATGCATGACTTCCAACGCATCCTTTTATATGTTTATCCTGTGTATGTATTTATGTATGTATGTCTGTGTGTATGTTTGTATATATACACACTGATCAGGCATAACATTATGACTGTTGTGGAATTTCGGCTTGCTTGACCATTCAGGAGAGATGAAGAAGACTCGGAGACAACGATGGCTTACGTTGAGATAGTTTATAAAACAAGATCTTGGAGGAGCAACATAACTGCATAACATAGTTATGTTACTCACATAACTACGTAGACAGACATAACTC
The DNA here is from genome assembly GCF_900880675.1 of Sparus aurata. NCBI lineage: Eukaryota > Metazoa > Chordata > Actinopteri > Spariformes > Sparidae > Sparus > Sparus aurata. The sequence goes on along the minus strand of NC_044201.1, from coordinate 3,260,426 downwards.
ACGTCTGTCTACACAGAGCGTTGCCATGATAATCCTACCAGCCCTTCTCAAGTGTCAACAGTATATCTTACAGCTTCAGGAGGCAGTGCTTCCATCGTGGTTATTTGTTCGATAACATAGCAAAGGGGTAATGCAGAGTTTCTCCCCTCTAGCCAGAAGACTAAGAGAGACACTAAGTCTGCTAACATAGATATATTGTAGGCCTCCTTATGAGGTTTACGCAAACAGTTAGCCTAGCCTTGGCTTGGTTTGTCAGACATTTATCAGCTTTGAGTATCTAGGTTGCAGAGACCATGAGAAGATTGCTCGCAGAGCACTCGTCACTATAATTATCCAGACTTTAACGTCTGTACAAGATACGTATGTTTGGGGACAACATGTACTGGAAAGATCATATTTCTTTCCCAGCAATGACCACCTGCCTAAAATTGTGTTGGTCCCCTTTTGTTGCCATAACAGCCAGACTGGTCGAGGTGTGGACTCCACTAGACCCCTGAAGGTGTGCTGTGGTATCTGGCACCAAGATGTTAGCAGCAGATCCTTTAAGTCCTGTAAGTTGCGAGGTGTAGCCTCCATGGATTGGACTTGTTTGTCCAGCACATCCCACAGATGCTCAATTGTATTGAGATCTGGAGAATTTAGAGGCCAAGTTAACACCTCAAACTCGTTGTGCTCCTAAAACCATTTACTTTGTGTCACGATGCATTATCCTGCTGAAAGAGGCCACAGCCATCAGGGAATACTGTTTCCATGAAAGGGTGTACATGTTCTGCAACAATGCTTAGGTAGGTGATACATGTCAAAGTAACATCCACATGGATGGCAGGACCCAGGGTTTCCCAGCAGAACATTGCCCAAAGCATCACACTGCGTCCGCCGGCTTGCCTTCTTCCCACAGTGCATCCTGGTGCCATGTGTTCCCCAAGTAAGCGCACCACATGCACCCAGCCATCCATGCGATGTCAAAGAAAACGTGATTCATCAGACCAGGTTACCTTCTTCCATTGCCATGTGGTCCAGTTTTGATGCTCACATGCCCATTGTTGGTGTTTTCAGCAGTGGACAGGGATCAGCACGGGCACCCTGACAGGTCTGCAGCTCAGCAGCCCCATACACAACAAACTGCGATGCACTGTGTATTCTGACACCTTTCAACCGAACCCGCATTAACTTCTTCAGCAATTTGAACAACAGTAGCTCGTCTGTAGCCCGTCGGACCACACAGGCCAGCCTTCGCTCCTCACGTGCACCAATGAACCTTGGCTACCCATGACTCTGTCGCCAGTTCACCACTCTCCCTTCCTTGGGATGATAGATACTGACCACTGCAGACTGGGAACGCTGCACAAGAGCTGCAGTTCTGCAGATGCTCACTAGCTAAGCCAGTAGCTATTAGCTACAGCCAGCCAAACAATAGCATGATGTTACACCATTCCTGTTAGGCTCCCGGACCAAAGTTTGTGTTTACCTTCGGGGTGAACCCCCTTTCACGTGTTAAGCTGGTCGGTAAACAATATCAGGGAGCTTTGCTGTATCTAGCCGTCGCCTTTATTCACAGCCAAACTGCAGACTATATTGTACACTTTATTGCTGTCGCTACTCCTTTCACTTCTCCGTCCTCTCCCATTCATTCACTAGTATTCGCACGTACACACGCTCCCTCACTCTCGCTCGCCCACTCACACCTTATGCACCTTACGCACCGCCCTATTCCTGAAAGGGGCTACGCCACTGTTACAACAATGGCAGCTGCAGATGCAGGAGACCTATAGACAGAACTTGAACCCCCTCCTCTTTCACTAAAGTTGCTGTTGTGGAAGTATTTTGCATTTCCAGTGAGTTATGTTGACAACGTTCACATTGTTGACAAAAAGCCACAGTTTGCAAGCTCTGCAGAAACTAGATGGCAGGTTATTTTGTTGACTGAAGATATACCTTATTACATTATGTTGTTAACATATGTTTTAGATTTGACAATGTAGTGTGGTACATTGTGAACAAAGGTCAGATATTATATTGCATAAAAGTCTAGTCTAAAAATGGCATAGCAACCAGTGCTTTAAAACAAATAAATGTAAAAACCGAGAATCGAATCGAACCGTGACCTTAGAATCGACGATGTAATCGAATCGAGGATTTGGAGAATCGTGACACCCCTACTGATTGGTGTATGTTTGTATGTGTGTATGCATGTGTGTGTGTATATCTATATATATCTATATCTCTATATCTCATATATACATACATATCTCATATATTCAGATAGTTAGTTTACACTACTCATTAAATCTAATCTGGTGGTACATACAGCCATGAACAGCAAATACTCCCGAAGCTCCATGAAGACTTATATAGATGATTTATAGTGAATATGAACACCATAATTATTGATTAGCCTTACTTGCTTAATTTAGTCAGTAATTATGCTATATCCACTGGAAACAACCATACTTCTTTCACCAGTAAACTCCTGGGAAACAGGCCTGTGATGTTAACATTTAGTTTTCTCTCTGCCACCAGGTTTGAAGTCCCAGTCCAAGAGAGCTCTTTCAACCCCTCCCCGACCTCCCTCAAGGAGGGGTCGAGTGTTGAGTGACAAGTTGACTGCTTCATCTGGTGTGGATCCTTCAGCTAAAACAATCAGTGTGCCGGTCTTCCACCTATACCACAAGCTGCTTCCAGGTACTGCATATAGAAGTACAATGTTAACATGCCCACTCAAACCTACTGCAGGACATCGAGGGGTTTGAGTCCAATGCTCAAAACCAGGTATCCAAAGTTCATGTATTAGTCACATGACATTTTGCGTTTGCACTGTCTTTTACTTCAGGTCAACCCCTCCCACCTGAGATGACTTTGGCCCAGCTACTGACACTCCTGTACGACCGCAAGCTGCCACAGGGCTACCAGTCAATTAACCTGACAGTCAAACTTGGATCCAAGGTCATCTCTGACCCCGGCCTTTCCAAGACAGACTCCTTCAAGAGGTTACGCACTGAGAAAGGTACCAAAAACATGCATCTCTATAGTAATTGAGAAGGAATCTTAAGGAATACTATTCCAGTTAGCAAATGTAATACTTTTTAGTTCTTGTCTGTTTCTCATTCACACTGACTTATTATAAGAACACGAAGAGTCCAGATTAACTCATATGGACTGATGGGTCGCTTTATGACTGTCAACCTGCAGCCTCAGTGCGTCAAGCTGTCACAATGAAAACGAATCAGATAAAAAAGGTGTTATTATTGTTAGAAGTGATGATGATAATGATGATTATTGTGACGGTAAAAGAGATCTTTAGAATCTGTCACAGACATGAAGAAAATACATACAACAGGGGGCAGGGCAGTTTTCTACCTGTGCACTTCTCTTCTTTGTATCCCTCCTTCCCTTTTTGACATCATCCCCGTTTGTCCCTCTGTTACCTGATCTCTGTTTCCTGCCTGTCATTTCTGCTAGAAGCTACGTTAAGCTACCATAAATATCTGACATAGCCATCACCGCTGGTGAATGTTTGAATAAAATTAATCTGTTTCTTTTACATAAATTTTGATTTAAATTGTCCATTGTCAGTTTGACAGCATAGGAGAAGTGCAGTACTAAATGAATTAGCTTTCTGTGCCCACTGTTAACACTAGATATCCACTAATTTGTATGTTATGTTTCATCATATCATGTGTAGACCACACCATGAAAATATCATATAGATCAAATGATGATTGTAACTAAAGGCTTACGTTCTATTAGTAGGTGACCCAATGACTGTCTTATTATTGGTATGTAGATGTCCCCATGCCAGGACTGGAGGAGATACATTTACAATATTAAGCCATATTTGCCACACTCACGCCCAAAACTCATAACATATCCATATTCCCACCACTTCTGACACGTGCAAAGTTTCATGAGTTTTCAAGCACCTTTAGGCCTGCAAAAACGCAATAAAAACATGTGATAATTGCTTGCATCCCAATATGGTCTGCATACTGCTGTGTGCTCAGACCATAATAAATAGAGCAAAGACGATAGGATTCTTGCAGCTGTTGGTGCTTGGTCTCTACAAATGCAATTGGTAGCTTGAACCTTCAATACCTAGGACCGTTCTGACCCTGGCATGCAATGATATTATGATTAATAATATTAATCTACAAAACAGAAGGTTGTTGCATGGGTCATACATATTAATTACTGAACTCAGAAAAATAGAATGAGGGTGAGGTAAACTACTTGTATAAATGCTTGGTCAAATCACTTCATCTGTATTTCAAAATGAATAGGTATTATCAACCACTGACTCGATTGACTCATTGTGGTTTCATAATAGCGCCCCACTGAAATGCACAAACGCATACCGCTGTAATCAGCCCAGTTTATACTTATGCTCTCCATTGAAGTCAATAAACATCCACTAAAGCATCTATCACATAAGCAACTTTCTTATAGATTCAAATTGCACTACACAATGGCCAAATTCAGACAAACAAGTCAAGCTAAATCAAACAGTGAAAGAAGAACGTTGAATTTTCATTTAATTGATTGATTCTCCTCACAGTTGACTTCTAGTAAGGTACTGAGCTAACAAGTGTCCCAGATGCCAGACAATGCATGAACATACAACAGGTCCTCTCTTTGCTCTCTTTGCAGTGGATCACTGTGACATGCTGAACAGCTGTCCTGAAGATGAACCAATGACACCAAGTGAAGAATGTTTGGACATCAACACTGATGAGTCCCTGCTTGAGACCAACCACATCCAGTCACCACTGCAGGTCTTCGCAGGCATGGGCGGCCTGGCCCTCATCGCAGAGAGGCTGCCCCTGCTCTATCCTGATGTCATTCAGCAGGTGAAACTTAAAGCCTGCTACAGACAGGCATATTCATGGATAAAGAAAGTACCATCAAGTAGGGAAGATGGGCTAAAAACTTCACCTAGCATATTGATAAAAATGTTTAAAACATAGAAATTTGATTAAAAAAGACAATGAATAGCACTGCTATTCATTGTGCATTAGATATACAATATATGCACCATTTTTGCATTAAAATGTCCAAAAATGACAAGACCTTTGTCATATATTTTGTGGAGTTGTGTACTTGAATTATCCCAAATGTTTAAAACCCAGAGAAGTCATCATTTTTTAATGGGCATTTTCATTTGGTCTCCTGTTGCTTCGACTAAGGGGAGATTATCTGATGTTACTGTGAGTGTCACATCAGAAGGCAACTTTGCATTCAACTCTCTCCTCCAGAGCAGGCCATCTCTGAGCAGCAGAGCTACTTCTCTGCATCCCCGTGCCATCTGCCTTTCCCCACACAACACTTTGCAAACATATTTAGTTTTATTGAGAGATTGTGGATCTGCCAAGGCTTTCTCCTTGATTAAATGTGGATGAAACTGGTGCTTTTACTTTGAATATAAGATATTGTTCAGAGCCAGTCTTAGATGAGGGTAAATAGTTTTGTATAATTAATTCACTGTATGTAGAGAAATCTACAATCTCTCCTTTCCCTCAGGCTTAAATTAGCCACATGATGCTACTGCAGTGTCCTGCTTTCCTAAATTCACCCGTCAGTATTGTCTCACATTCACCACTCGTCTTTGCTGAAGTTTCCCTCTTTTGTCCCACTGGTTTACAGGTCAGTGCCCCAGTGGTGCCCTCTGCCACACAGGAAAAACCCAAGGACAGTGACCAGTTTGAGTGGGTGACGATCGAGCAGTCAGGTGAGCTGGTATACGAGGCACCAGAGTCCATCGCCGCCGAGCCACCGCCAATCAACAAACAGCAGTCCCAGTCGTCCTCCTCATCATCGGCCTCGGTGCAGACAATGTCGCCCATTCCCGCCCATTCACTGGCAGCTTTCGGCCTGTTCCTACGCCTGCCAGGGTATGCGGAGGTGCTGCTAAAAGAGAGGAAGCATGCCCAATGTCTACTGCGCTTGGTGCTGGGTGTCACAGACGATGGAGAAGGCAGTAAGTCTGAAAGCAATGAACAGCTGCCAACACTGACTCTAGCCCCATTCACTGCGCTTTTTCAAGGCAGCAATCTTGCGCCGATATTCCACCTCGCTTTCGCAGTTTCGAGCAAAAAAATGTTACATCACAATGTCTTTGTCGCCTTCCACTATTGTGTTGTTGTTGCTGTCTCTTAGAACTTATTTTCAAAAAAAATCACCAAATTTAAAGAGGAAAAGTCACCACAATGGTAAGCCCTCTTCGGTCTTCCGTGAACTTTTCCCAGGAAAACAGTCGCCCTCTCTAGGACTGAAATCCTGACGGGGTCGGCTATTTAGTGATAGAAATTATGGGATGTAATTTAGAGCAAAAAAATTGTCCACATCCATGATGTACAACACGTTATAACAGCATCAATATGATTATAAAAAGTCGGTGAATACATTTTTAGATTAACAGGTGGAAACATGTTAAAAAAAAACACAGATCTTGACGTTACCATGTGTACCGTCCAACTCTTTTAGTTTTGCACTGCTGCCATGCTGTATGAAATGACACATTAGAGCAGCTTCATGCCACCGCTGCTTGGTTCAGTGTGAACAAACAAAGGTGGCGTAAGGCCTTCATTGTAGCGATAATTGCAGAGACTCTGTGTGAAAAAGACTATTCACTGTAGTAACACTGTGTGTGCACATGTAGCAAAAAATAGGGATTTCAACACTCTGAGTTCCTTGGATCCTCTGTTGTGTTTCTTATGTCTGACTCTGCTTACTTAAATATTAATCATGTCTTTCTTTGAGAACTACTACTAGATATGATGTTGTCTCATATTAATCTTATATGAACATTTCTCTCTGATACCAAGCCTGTTTTTCAGTTCTCAGACAGTAGAGGGTTTGTTAGTGACTGATATCAGAGTCTTTGCCCATCTTGTTCATTATTCACCCAATGGGTATTTCCTCAATTGTGTAAAATCAGCACGGTTTTTTAACAAGGTGAAATTTGTATGTATAATCAGGAAATGTGTCTGTTCAATGGTCCCTGGGAGCTGTACGTTGGCTGACCACTGCTCCTTCTGGATGGGTGAAATGGAGAGATCCATATGCATCATGTTCTACTTTGTATGTTGTGTAATAAAAATAGAGATTCTTCTTCTTCTTCCAAAGCATATAGATTCCTCTGAAGCCTGGATCTAAACAAAATGGTCTCAGTCCCCTAATTCAGCTGTCTGATTTGGAATCCTCTTAGGTCATATCCTGCAGTCTCCATCAGCCAACGTTCTGCCCACACTGCCATTCCACGTCCTGCGCGCATTGTTCAGCAGCACCCCTCTGACCACTGATGACGGTGTGCTTCTACGCCGCATGGCTCTGGAGATTGGTGCCATCCACCTCATCCTCGCCTGTCTGTCAGCTCTCAGCCACCATGCCCCCCGCAACCCCCACGCCAGCACCAGTGTGTCTGAGGTATGGTCCACAACACACACTCACACAGTTATAATGATGATATTCATAAGAGTTTTAGTACAACACAGTTGTACCCTAACATTTGTCTCAGTCTGAAATAAGACTTGCCAGACTGGCCTTAGACAAATAGTGTAATTGTTAAGCCTGAATGATGAATGGCAAGTGGAGCCTTGGAGAGAAAGCGCCAGAAACATGGCATTTGTAATATTGACACCTTAGCGGTGAGGAGCAATGGAAAATGAGCTGACACTGTCAGAGAGGACTTCTATTGAACGATCTTGGCTTGGCAACCAAGTGCTGTATTGAACACTTAAAAAAACTAAGAAGTTAAACTGTCGGTGACTGTGGCAGGACAAGGTGCTAATTATTGCTACCAATATCTAGTCGAATATTATTGCAAAGAATAGGTCTTAGGTGTGAAAAATGATGAAAAAATGCTAAAGATAGAAATAACGACCATTTTGTGATGCGATCGCAATAGCTGCATTGCGTATCATCATGACAATCTGACCTGGGAATACTCTGTAGTTATTGCTACAATATTACACGACTACTCAGCAGAGGTCGATGGATCCTTGGTCAGCAGGACTTTGCTCTGATAGTGGCCGTTTTTATACAGAGCACCAAGCCGCCAATTTGCCCGTCCTTTTGGTGGCTCGGTCCGCGGTTTTAGACAGAGGCCGGCAAATTGGGGGTCTGTTTTGGTCCGCCGATTTTCCGCCTTGGAAGGTACACTTATTTCCGCCTCGCCTGCTATCTTAATCCGAGGCGTCAATGTGCCAGCCCCTGCGTGAGGTGGGCGGAGGTGTCGATGACCTGCACTGTTGTGCGACCCACAGCCGGGGAGTTTTAAAACCAAGAAACAGCTGATCACAGCAGTCAGTCCATCATTTCATCTGCAGACATTAAGATGAACAACTGGACAGCTGCTGAGATCCAGGAGATGCTAGCGTTTCCTCTGTCTCTGTAGCTGTTTGGTTGTGTTAGCTTGTTGTTGTAGCAGCAAGCTAGGAACGGTTGCTACTTTCAAATTAAAAGCCCCCCGCTAAGAACCTAGTTCTAAACTCCAATGGGGTGCAATGTAAAGCTCTTATTTTGAAGACAAATTTGTTGTCTGTTCACAGCCCAACTTCATGCCTCACGTCACGTCACATGTTTATGCCTACCTCAGAGGCGGCTTTTGGAAAAGGAGGAATATTGCGCCTCGGTTTTTAGAAAGACAGGCTGGCACATTGCCGTCCTTACCTTGTAGCAAATGTGCCACCTTTTCTATCTAAAAAGGGCTAGTGGCTGATGGCTGTGCAGCATTTAGGAGTTTGGCAGGGATTTACCTTTTTGCATGTAGGCTCCATACACACTGGCAATGTAATGTCATCGTGTGACGAAGATAATTAGTATTTAATAAAACTAATACTAACTAATGACTCAATTAATGAGAGCTTTATTGGTAATTTATGCATGTGATAAGGGTTGGTTATTGTATTATTAATGCACTACACTGAAGATAACTGCTGCTCCACCTAAAATATGCCATCTCTGTTTTTAATGCCGGTTACTCATAGCATAAACTACAAATTTGATGGTTAAGTGAGAACCCTTTACATTTGCAGTGGCATGACTGCATTGCAGTTCAGAATCAGCACGAGCAGTTTAACAGTCTTAAAGACCGTGTAAAGTGGCAAATTGTGTTATGAGTTTGTCACACCATAGAAACATGTGTCATTGACCACTGAGCCAAATTTGAACGATTAAAAAAATTGCTAAGTATATAAAATTAGGTCTCTAAATACAACAATACAAAACAAGCACTTCTTTCTGCTGTGAAACGCTGGGGGCGTGTCAGTTAGAGGCGCTGGAACCATGCCCATGCGGCGCGGGGGGGTACACGTCATGTTAATGACGTCGGTGTTTCCCAGGTGTTCCCCTTGTCTATCTAAACCCGCGGACAGTTTATAATCATATAGATGCTGTTATAATATGTAGTGATTGAGATCCTGACCCACAAACATCCTGGAAAGTGACGGAGTGAAGTTTTTTGCGCTAAATTACATAATTATAAATAATCACCATCAGTAAACAGGACGCTGTCTGACTCTGTCACTCGCGGGGACGGAGGCTGTTTTCTGGGGGACAGTTTCCTTAAGTCTCGGTCAGGAGGGCTGACGGTCGCGGTGATTTATTTTCGTCAAACACTCGGTGAGTTAAACACTCTTGTGACAAGCGTGACAAACGTTGTTTTCTGAGCAGAAATGTGAGGAAGAGTCGGGAGGACAGGCGGAGGACGGACAGGAGGACAGACGATTCTGCATGTACAGCTGTGGTATTTGTTTTCCTCATATAAGTTGCTAAAGACAGTTACAGTTACTACGTTACTTTTGTTCGGCCATGTAACGTTGCTTTGTGGGACATGTATGTAGTTGAGTGAAGGACTTGTGTAGTTATCAGACATTACCTGGTGATAGTTGCAGAAACTATCAGGGGTAAAGTGGACACTGCAGAGAGGGTGTTGGTGGTGATATTTAACTCCCCACAGTAACGTTAGCTCCTCTTGACAAAATCGATCCACCGTTTCCTTACGTTGTCATCTGAAGGAAACTTAAATAAGCTAACAGCGCCGTCACCCTGCACACTGTGGCATCCAGGAAAGATGCAGAGCGATGTGGAGGAGACATAACTGGTTAGCTGACTGGTTGGCTGGTTAGCTAGCTGCAAACTATTGTAAGCAATGCTATCCAAGACTGGAGAGCGAGTGGGAGAACCGCTGAAGCTGACGCGCTAAACGTATTCATACGACTTCCGCAGCAGGGCCGGGTTTATGCAGATTTGCATAATTTCTGACCCGCCCATTAAATCCTGAACACAGAAATGTTGAAAAACTGTTTGTGAGCCTAGCTCCAAAATTAAATTCTAAATGGTCGAATGGCTTTTTACATGTTTTAAGTAAACACATTTATGACCTGTTTAATGTGTTTAGAAGAAAATGGCTGATTTTGCTTTACACAGACTTTAACTTTGGTGAGCGGTGGCAAGTCCAGTAACCTGATAAACATGTGGAACACTTTACCATGCGACCATCTAATGCAAAGTTAACCAGTGACACACTGATCTGTGTTAAATGTCAAACGCAGTCCGTCTTACTAGGACACAGACAGTCACTAACTTAATGTTAGCTTGCAACAGTCCACAGTGAGGTAATCTGAATAGTCTAAACAAGACTTAGTCTGTGTGTGTGTGTGTGTGTGTGTGTGTGTGTGTGTGTGTGCCTGTTTTGCATTTCGCATATTGAATTCAGAGAAAAGTCCCCAGCCCTCTTACCTTGTAGCTAATCTCATGCTGATGTCTGCATTGACAGCCGCAGATATCCAGTTGTCACGTTGGGGGGACCAGTGATGAGCAGCAGCTGTACTGGGCTAAAGGAACTGGTTTTGGGACTGGATCAACAGCCTCAGGCTGGGATGTGGAGCAGGCCCTCACCAAACAACGGCTAGAAGAGGAACATGTCACCTGTCTACTTCAGGTATTTTAAAACTGAGACTATAGAAATGGTGTTTTCAGAAAGTTATTGTACAACTTTATCTTCAACATATTGTGTTACATGTTTCATGTTAGTGTTAATATGTCTATCCTTCCCTGTTTATCCTGCTCAGCAGCTGTTCTGTGTTGTGGGGCTTTGTGGCTACTACAATACATATTTACAAAAGACATGAATACCTTGAACGCCTCTCATCGTTTTTCTTACTCCTTATGCTTGATTTCCAAAAAGTTTGTGTAGCTCTGGCATGCTATAACATATGAACAGAGTCCTTGATATAGGCACAGTAAGCGTGATGTTGTGTTGGAAGTTTGAGGTTCACTTGAACTTATGTATTTTCCTTTGATTACACATCTCTTACCATTTTAAAGAGATGAAGATTTCCTTTATTACAGTATAAAAAGCTGATTCCCCTGAAAACTACATTAATTAAAAAATGTTATATTCAAAATAAATTGTTCCAGTTTGGCCAGTTTGAAGAGTTTGTACCTTTTTAGTTTCTAAATGTATAAATGTTGTTGTTTACTAGGTATTAGCTAGCTACATCAACCCAGCAAGCTCCAGCAGTTGCCTCAGTTCTGATGCCTCTTCAGTGGATAGCAGAGCCCAAAATAGTTCAGCACTGCCAGCAGTGTTACAGGAGCTGTTGAGTCAGTCCTGTCTCATCCCTGCCATGTCCTCCTACCTACGCAACGACTCAGGTAAGCTTATTGTTTTTAAACATGACAAAGTTTACACACGATACAAACAAGGTAGCGTTGTGGCATCTACTTAAGGCTGAGAACACTAATAACAGTGACCAAGTTTTTACCCTACAATTTTACATTGGGTTCCACTGTTTGGCTAAGGAAAAATGCTTAAAAACTCCATGTATATCAATGGGTGGGTCAATAAGCGGGGTGGCTGTAGCTCAGTGGGTAGAGCTGGTGGACCAGTGATTGGAAGGTCGCTGGTTCAAATCCCGGCTCCCCGGGGCGGAACTGAGCTACATGTCAAAGTATCCTTGAGCAAGATACTGAACCCCAAAATTGCTGGGTCCTGCGATGAGCTGGCGACTCATCCAGGGTGTACCCTGGCCTTCGCCCATGGAGTAACTGGATTTGGCCCAAGTAACCCCCGCAACCCCCTTGAAAAAGGGGTGATAAAGCGGTAACATCCCTGCGACCCTGACGGAGAACGCGGAAAGAAAACGCAACAGAATGGAACAGGTCAATATGCAACAAGGAAAAAATAGAAATGTAAGGGTGTGTGGAGGATCACCATCATAACCAAAGAGTTGCCAGATGTCCATTGAAATGAAATTTTATTTCTGCAAGCCATCCATTTTCTTCCCCCCTATTGTGGCTACAGTACAGCTTGTGTTTCTCTGTATTTAATGTCTTTATTGACAATATTCTAATTGCTATATGGTATGCAACTGAACTTGAAGACATTTCACCTCTGATTCAAGAGGCTTCCTCAGTTCAAACTAACTGGAGGTGGTTATTTAGAGCTTGTGTTTGCCTGCTAATTCTGACCCAGTCCACACATAGTATGTCAACCCAAAACCAAGGTACTTGAGTGGCTTGGATTATAAAGGGCTTCTTTAAGCAAAAAAATGCAGCCACTGTTCCCTTTGTCCTTTGAAATGGCATAGAGCTTCAGGCACTTTTTGTGGTTGTTCCAAATAGTCTTGCACATTATCAGCAGTGTCCATTGTTGCAGACTGTGTGTTGGCGGGGCCATGTCATAGTCTTCTTATTCCAGCTACTCTCTCCCACTGTTCTGTTGCCCAAAAGAGGTCGGAATGACTTGACATGGTCCAGCGATGAGCCTAAGTCAGGCAGAGTATTAGCTACCCACTCATTGTGACCCGCATGCTCACTGCCTTCTTCCACATAGGGAGTCAACAGACAAAAGTTCCTTGTAGCATCAACAAGCCCAGGCACCCACACCCATGAGTTTATTCACAGTGGTTACAGTTGAATGTTTTCTAGTTTTGTTTTTACTGACCATTACAGTAAAAAAATGGGTGTGATTTTGGTATTTTTAGTTTGAGCTCTAGAAACTGAGGATGTTTATAAGAAATTGCAAGTTAAACAATTGATGAGCTGAGAACTATGCCAGTCTGCTTTTTCCGTTGCTGTGAGTGAGAACACGGCAGTGCGTTGCCAAAAGACTAAACTTTAAATATGAAACCTCAATTGATTACGTTTTGAGGGATAATTTCTAGAAAATGTATTTCCTGTGAAAATATAGTACGGGGGCGCTGTTTAGCTCAGCGGGTAGAGCAGACGTCCCATGTACAGAGGCTTTGTCCTTGCTGCAGTGGACCCTGGTTTCGACTCTTGGCCTGGGGCCCTTTACTGCGTGTCACTCCCCCTCTCTCTCAACCTGTTTCCTGTCACGTCTTCAGCTGTTCTATCAATAAAAGCCAAAAGGCAAAAAAGAAATGTATGTTTAATGGTTGCTGTTGCTTAAACTAGTTGAAGTAGAATTTGTAGAAATGCAAAACACATACGTAATACAGAAAAATAATAACACCTAGTTTGTATAGAGAGCATCTGGTCAGTTTTCAAAATCATTTATGAAAACATAACTTCCTTGGCCAAGTTAATAGCACAATCAAAGAAAGTGACATTTAACTCCCTAGTGCGGTGTCCAAAACACATGAGAATTCAGTGCTGTGTAGGCCAGGCTTGTCTGTGCTACTGAGGGCAGTTTACAAATATTTTTTCAGGTCTCTGAAAACTCCTGTGCTACACTTAAGTAGTAGTTGTCCAGACACAAGACCATGGCTACAGCACACCCTGACCCCCTCCTGCTTGCAGCTTTAATTGTATTTGTTCTTTGGGGCCACAAGCTTTATGACTATTATACATATGGTAGCAATGATGCTGCTGAATAAAAGTCTGACTGAAATGTGATGTGCATTGTTTTAGGTGATAGGAATAACAAACTAACAGATGGTCTTGTTAGTGACCTATGAGCTGGGGCAGAAACACCATGAGATGTGTGCAGAAAAACACCACTCACTGTATCCAGGAAGTTTGCTCCATTTAGGTCAATACAGCCATGTTAAATCAAAGTTGACATTGTCTGTCTTCTTTGCTCATTGATTAAAGTAATGTACATTAGCAGTGTGCTCAGTGCTGCCAGTGCTGACCTTCATAAAACTTCCCATCACCGGTGGCACCCTGAGGGCACAAAAAGACCTTGCTCATAGTATCTGTCTCATTTATTTCACTGCCCCTTTAGCATGACTTTGTATCCTTCATGTTTCTCTGCAGTTCTGGATATGGCACGCCATGTGCCCCTTTATCGGGCATTACTGGAGCTGCTTAGGGCTATTTCCACCTGCACAGCCCTAGTTCCTCTGCTGCTGCCTCTCTCCGGAGACTCAGGTCAGGACGAGGAGGAGGAGGATGAAGAGCACTCTGAGGGACAGACCTCTGTTGGGATGCTGCTGGCCAAGATGAAGACATGTGTGGACACATACACCAATCGCCTTAGGTGAGATGGAGTTAATCCATAGCACAACTTAATTTGTTTAAAAGTGACTACAAGGAACTTTAAACTGTTTGTGAAACAGTCCTGTGATTCCTCTGAGTATTATATAGTATGTAACTGTAACAGCAAATGAGACCATCAGCAACAAGACTACAATTTTTATATTGTTATTATTAATGCCTGTGCTCAGGTCTGATCACATATATAACATATAATATTACATATACATACATAAACAAATACAACACCTCATCACAATCCATCCTGCAGTGTCACTGTCACTCGCTTCCAAAAAGCTCGCAATGATCTTTACAACAGCATGCACTAGTGCCGTACCCCTTTGTCAAAAGATGCCACTATAATCAACAAAAACTGAAAGTTCCTCATAGTCACTTCAAATTTGAAATATGGAACACAGATGTTACATATTACTTAAAGGTGAACAGTTCCATGTAAAGGTACCTGTGAATATCTTATCGCTGTGCTAAAACAGACTTCATAAGTAATAATGTCGCACTCAAGTATCGTTCATTCTCCTTTTTGCATTAATGCTGAACTGGGAATCTTGACACCTTAAGCCCACCATTAAAATGCAACTGGAGTTGTGTGTATGTATCCCAAGAGATAGTGTGGATGTATTGAGGTTGTCAGGGACACAAGTCAGAAAATGTGTGTTTTGTTATGGCAGGAAAAGTCTTTGCCACTCTTGAACAAAATAATTGCCTTTGTTTTGTACATGCGCATACACACATATATGCATATATCACTTTAGAGATGTGACCACATGATCTTAAGGTGAGTGAGCTCATATCCCTCATTAAACATTTTCGGGCGCTAACCTCCTATCTTCAATATATGATATTAAATTTACGTGTGACCCTATAGTGGAGCTTACATCAGGCCCAACAAAATCAAGCCCGACCCGATCCGATCCTGTGCACGTTGAGGCCCGGCCCGGCCAGACACATTGGCTGTAATTATGAGCTGACCACGTTTCTCAGTAACGAGTAATCTACCGCGTTAATATTTCCAAACCAGTAATCAGATTAAAGTTACTTATTCAAGTCACTGTGCGTTACTATTATTTTTGTCATTTTCTTTAATAAAAATATATATTTTTGCTTTCTCCTTGCGTCTCGGGGAGTGATGTCACGTGTGCGACAAGTCGCGTTTTCAGCATGAGGAGAACTCACTCACGTGTAAAACCATGCAGCGACACAAACAACAATGGAGGGATGAGAGAGATGCGCCTTTTGTAGCTGGAAATACAGTCATTATTTTGAGTTATTAAAATTTTTTTTATAAAAAAACAGACTGGGGCAGAGAATCTAAACTCTAGTCTGTAACAGCCTACAAACCTACAAGCAAATCAAACTGAAATGGATTTGCATTTTTTTAGACATATTCATCCATTAGTGTGCAACCAAAAAGTGATTTATTAAAATTCATAGTTATTAAAAATGCAACAGATTTCGAATGACAACAAGTGTGGTTGTTGTGAACTCATGTTCCCCCATGTATCATCAGCCAAGAGGCCGGCTGGAGACAAGCTCTTTGAATACATTCATTGATTAATAATGTGTACAGACGTGAAGGGTGGCCAGTAAAATGAATTATGAAAAAACAAGTCAAATTTGGATAAAACACTGAATAGTAAACCTCCACTTAATGCAATGATTTATAACATAATAATTAATTTGTAAGATATGTAATAAAATAAAGACTGTAATAATTGGTATTAATTAGTTCAACTGACATGTTAAAAATCCAGTTGTGTTTCAAAATATGTTTTCAAATGCATGTTTCATGGGTTTTTAATTTGCTCTGAGAATATGAAGGTAAAACCGAAGTCGAAACAGATGCTGCCAAAATAATCGTGACTACTCGATAAAATAATTGATAGATTAGTCGACAACCAAAATAATCGTTAGTTGCAGCCCTACGTTTTTTGGGTTTTTTTTTTCCATCCATCCATTTTCATCCGCTTATCCGGGGCCGGGTCGCGGGGGCAGCTGCCTGAGCAGGGACACCCAGACTTCCCTCTCCCCGGATACTGCCTCCAGCTCTTCCGGGAGGACCCCAAGGCGTTCCCAGGCCAGCTGGGCGACATAGTCACACCAGCGTGTCCTGGGTCTTCCTCGGGGTCTCCTCCCGGAGGGACATGCCAGGAACACCTCCCGAGGGAGGCGTCCCGGGGGCATCCGAAACAGATGCCCGAGCCACCTCAGCTGGCTCCTCTCGATGTGGAGGAGCAGCGGCTCTACTCTGAGCTCCTCCCGGGTGACAGAGCTCTTCACCCTATCTCTAAGGGAGCGCCCTGCCACCCTGCGGAGGAAACTCATTTCGGCCGCTTGTATCCGGGATCTTATTCTTTCGGTCATGACCCAAAGTTCATGGCCATAGGTGAGGGTCGGAACGTAGATTGACTGGTAAATCGAGAGCTTCGCCTTTCGGCTCAGCTCTCTCTTCACCACGACGGACCGATACAAAGACCACATTACTGCGGCCGCTGCACTGATCCGCCTGTCAATCTCACGCTCCATCCTTCCCTCACTTGTGAACAAGACCCCAAGATACTTAAACTCCTCCACTTGAGGCAGGAACTCTGCTCCCACCTGGAGGGAGCAAGCCACCTTTTTCCGGTCGAGAACCATGGCCTCGGATTTGGAGGTGCTGATTCTCATCCCAGCCGCTTCACACTCGGCTGCAAACCGCCCCAGGACATGCTGGAGGTCCTGGCTCGAAGGAGCCAACAAGACCACATCATCCGCGAAAAGCAGAGATGAGATCCAGTGGCTCCCGAACCAGATCCCCTCCGGCCCGTGGCTGCGCTTAGAAATTCTGTCCATAAAAATAATGAACAGAACCGGTGACAAAGGGCAGCCCTGCCGGAGTCCAACATGCACTGGGAACAGGTCTGACTTACTGCCAGCAATGCGAACCAAGCTCCTGCTCCGGTCGTACAGGGACTGTACAGCCCTTAACAGAGGGCCTCCGACCACGTACTCCCGGAGCACCTCCCACAGAATGCCACGAGGGACACGGTCGAATGCCTTCTCCAAGTCCACAAAACACATGTGGACTGGTTGGGCAAACTCCCATGAACCCTAGAGCACCCTGCGGAGGGTATAAAGCTGGTCCAGTGTTCCACGGCCAGGACGAAAGCCGCATTGTTCCTCCTGAATCCGAGGTTCGACTATCGGCCGAATTCTCCTCTCCAGTACCCTGGAATAGACTTTCCCAGGGAGGCTGAGGAGTGTGATCCCCCGATAGTTGGAACACACCCTCCGGTCCCCCTTTTTAAATAGGGGGACCACCACCCCGGTCTGCCAGTCCAGAGGCACTGCCCCGACTGCCACGCGACGCTGCAGAGACGTGTCAGCCAAGACAGCCCCACAACATCCAGAGACTTGAGGTACTCAGGGCGGATCTCATCCACCCCCGGTGCTTTGCCACCGAGGAGCTTCCGGACTACCTCAGTGACTTCGGCTTGGGTGATGGATGGGTCAACCTCTGAGTCCCCAGCCTCTGCTTCCTCTATGGAAGGCGTGTCAGTGGGATTGACGAGATCCTCGAAGTATTCCTTCCACCACCCGACGATATCCCCAGTCGAGGTCAACAGCTCCCCACCTCCACTGTAAACAGTATTGGTGGAGGACTGCTTCCCCCTCCTGAGGCGCCGGATGGTTCGCCAGAATTTCTTCGAGGCCGACCGGTAGTCCTCCTCCATGGTCTCCCCGAACTCTTCCCAGACCCGAGTTTTTGCTTCTGAGACTGCCTGTGCTGCCGCACGCTTGGCCTGCCGGTACCCGTCAGCTGCCTCAGGAGTCCCCCGGGCCAGCCAGGCTCGGTAGGACTCCTTCTTCAGCTTGACAGCAACCCTTACTTCCGGGGTCCACCACCGGGTTCGGGGATTGCCGCCGCGACAGGCACAGGAGACCTTACGGCCACAGCTCCGGACAGCCGCTTCAACAATGGAAGTGGAGAACATGGTCCATTCGGACTCAATGTCCCCATCCTCCCTCGGGATCTGGTCAAAGCTCTCCCGGAGGTGGGAGTTAAAGATCTCCCTGGCAGAGGGTTCTGCCAGACGTTCCCAGCAGACCCTCACGATACGTTTGGGTCTGCCAGGTCTGTCCGGCTTCCTCCCCCGCCAGCGGATCCAACTCACCACCAGGTGGTGATCAGTTGACAGCTCAGCCCCTCTCTTCACCCGAGTGTCCAAGACATACGGCCGGAGGTCAGATGACACGACCACAAAGTCGATCATTGATCTCCGGCCTAGGGTGTCCTGGTGCCACGTGCACATATGGACACCCTTATGCTTGAACATGGTGTTTGTTATGGACAAACTGTGACTAGCACAGAAGTCCAGTAACAAAACACCACTCGGGTTCAGATCGGGGAGGCCGTTCCTCCTAATCACACCCCTCCAGGTAACACTGTCGCTGCCCACGTGGGCGTTGAAGTCCCCCAGGAGAACGACGGAGTCCCCGGTTGGAGAACTCCAACACATGTAGGATAACAACTTTACCCATGATATAAAACCTGAACCCAAACCAAATCTATTCATCATCTCAAAAAGAAACTCCCACTCCACCCTGTCAAAAGCTTTCTCAGTGTCCAGCAACACCACTATCTCAGAGGTGCTGGAGCTAGGCATGGTCAGAATGTTTAGGAATGTTTAGGTGTTGTGAAATGAGTGCCTCCCCAGCATGAAGCCTGTCTGATCTGCTGAAATGATCCCTGGCAGGACTGTCTGAAGACAGAGGGCTAAAATCTTAGCAAGAATTTTGTAATCCACATTAAATAATGATATGGGTCTGAAGCTACTACAAAGTAAGGGAGGAGAGTAATTGGGGCATTGGTCAAGGTTGGAGGAAGTCGGCCAAGTGACAAAGCCTCATTATACATGTCACTTAGAACTGTGGAGAGAAGTGGGGCAAATTTCTTATAAAATTCCACTGTAAATCCATCTGGACCGGATGATTTTCCACTCTGCAATGTGGTTATCGCCCTCATGATCTCAGTTGTGGAGATTGGTTCAGCTAAATTCTCTACTAGCTCCTGATCCACTTTAGGAAACTCGGTGGTGCTTAACACACTTGCTGAGCTGGTGTTAGGGTGGCTGGAGGCATATAGATCAGAGTAAAATTTAGAGAATGTTTCATTTATAAGCTTCGGGTCAGTGGTGGTGGCCCCTGAAGAAGATTTAATACTAGGAATGAACCTAGATGCTGCTGCAGCTCTGGCTTGCTGGGCAAGGAGTTTACCAGCTTTGTCCCCTGACTCAAAGATTCTTTGTCTCGACTTGAGCAATTGCATTTCTGCATCATTTGAGGTTAAAAGGTTGAACTCTGTTTGATATTGTAGACGCTTTCTATAAAGTGAAGGGTCTGGGTTATTTGCATAGCTATCATCAATTTCCAGAATCTTTTGTGCTAGCTCAGTTTGACTTGACATGGCAATTTTTCTGAGATGGGCTGTGTAGGAAATTATATGGCCTCTTAAATATGCCTTGAAGGACTCCCATAAGGTGCCCCTCGACACGTCTGGTTTGTCATTCATTTAAAAAAATTGTTCAATGTTTGATCGTAAGGAGTCCACCAAAAGGTCACTGGCGAGCAAATTTGAGTTAAATCTCCATGGTTTGAAAGAACGGTTGTGATTGGGGAAGTTTATGTCTAGTGACGTGGGAGCATGATCTGAGATCACAATACTATGGTAATCACGTGAGAGAACATTCGAAAGCAGTCTGTTATCTAAAAGAAAAAAATCTATTCGAGAATAGGTGTGGTGGACATGTGAGAAGAAAGAAAAAGGGTTTTTTTCAGGGAATTTACGCCTCCATGGATCAGACACGCCCAGCTCTTCTGCAAAAGACGCTAGTAACTTAACAGACTTCGTGAGGGAGTGCGGTCTATTGGAAGATCTGTCCAAATCAGCGTTTTGCACAAAGTTGAAATCACCCCCAATGATAATGTGGTATGTTTCAACATTGGGAATAGACGTAAAGATCCTTGAGATAAAGTGTTCATCATCCCAATTAGGTGCATAGATGCTAGCTAGGATGACTTTGGTGTGACAGAGTGTCCCTGACACAATAACAAACCGGCCAGTTGAGTCCGCAATAACACCCTCTGCCTCAAATGGAATATTATTTTGGATCAATATGGCTGCACCCCTGGCTCTTGCACTAAATTTTGAGTGATACAATTGGCTGAACCTACTCCTTTTGATGCGCGTAGTCTCACCACTATGTAAATGGGTCTCCTGCAGGAATACTATATCTCCTTTCAGAACTTGGAGATGAGAAATAATCGTATTTATCTTAGTAGGTTGGTTTGCCCCCTTGACATTCCATGATATGAAGCGAATGTTATTCATTGTGTGTCTACTTTCGATCAAGGCAAAAGTGAGTTAAGATTATACAGTGTGATATGAGTAGTAAATGTGACAGAGAAGAAAAAAAAAAACAACAAAAAAAAAACCCCACAACAAAAGAGAAAAACAAAAAACAACCAAACATGTGTTTGTAAATAAAAGGAGAAGAGCCATGTAGCACCCCCCACCCCGCAAGCATCCCCACTTCAGACACAGACGTGCCCTGTAGCCTAAGCTTACTTATCAAAATTCTCCCGGAGCTCCGTTCCCTTTTAACCTCCCGCCCCGCCACACAGTCATAATAACAAGTGGTTTAACTTTTTTCCTCTCTTTTGCTTTTTTTTTTTTTTTTAACAGTTCGTGACAGCGCAGTGAGCTGAGTAGTCGGTACAGACCAGAAAAAAGGAAAACGCTTCACTACAACTCACACCAAAACTCGCACTGACCTGCGCTCCCAGCATAGCCCACATTACACATAGTCCATATACATATTACATAGCCCATGGCCATGTTTACTTCAAACAAGGGTTACAGTTAAGATATAAGTTAAATTGAAATTAGACAGGAGTATGTATCAAAGAAGTATCACTCAGAAACAAAAATAGTCTACCTGTAAACCCATCAGACCGTTTGAGATCATAATTTAGTATAGGCTAGCTGCTAGTCAAATTAGTCCATTTGAGTAGAGGAAAACGCATGCCAGGAAAAAAAATAAATAAAAATGAGTAGAAATAAGAGTAACCTGAATAGCAAATTGGCTCTTGTTGAGATCAGTCATCATTCACCATCAAAGATCCAGATTTCTGGTATGATGCCAAGAACTGCTGGGCTTCCTTCACTGAGAAGAGGCGCCGTCTCTCCCTGTCGTCGGCCCTGATGAACAGTTGCGCTGGATACAGTAGAGAAGGCCTGAGCTTGAAAGTGAACAGCTGGCGCATGACTTCTTTATACTCAGCTCGCTGGTCCATCACTTCAGGACAGTAGTCATCGTATAAGTACACCGACTTGCCATCATATTTTAGGTCATCTCGCTTCTTGCGAGCAGCACGAATTACCATATCCTTGGTCTGAAATTTGTGGAAGCAAATGATCACGGCCCTAGGTTTATCCCCCTCTGCTGGTTTGGGTCTCAGCGCACGGTGAGCCCTATCAAGCTCTGGGGGAGAAGTCAGCACATCTTTGCCCAGTATATCCACCAGGAGGTTAGAGAAAAATATTGTGTCCATTGTTGTCGATAGCAGAGTCCGGTGAAACAGGTTATTTCTTTGATTGTTTAGTTGTTTTAGACATATTGGCTGGTTAAGACTGTCAAACTACTGTTTAAAATCAGTCGTAGCGAGGTTAAGATTAATCCGACTGAATAATACTGAAAATAGAGACTGTGTGGCAGGAGCCTGGAAAAACACCACTACTCCATTCCGCTCGCCAACCGGAAGTCTCGCCAACCGGAAGTCTGCAGCCCTACGTTTGAGATGTACCCATTTAATGAGAGCTGTGATCTCTGACCTCCTGGAGTGATTATTACCAGACAGTATGGAGCCAATACAACTTTAAACCCGCCCGCGATAGAGCTTAATTAGACTATCAACGATGGAGATTAAGCTCGATAAAAATGTCAGTTGTGCCTGTACTTTTATTCTTATTCCAAACATCACTTATGTTCATATAAAAAGCATGTTTTAAGTAGTTGGATAAAAATGTAAACACTTTCTATGAAACAAGACTACCCCCAGAGTAAAAAGGATCCTTCTTCATTTCGCTAGGGGGAAGGGAGGTTTGGCCCTTTTAAATATAATCTCTCACTGTTGGGCAGCAAATGAACATGAAGTAACTTACTGAATTTCTGTGCCAGAGGATCAGAGCTGCCGGGAATGGGCAAACATGGAAAGGATCATTTACAACCTAACAAACAAAAGATGGGGTCACAGTGTAGGACCCACTTTGGGCTAATTCAAGCCTTTCCCTGCATGCACGTAACAACCCACTGTTTGCACCCTCATTGTTGGATACACTATTCCAGCACCGGTCAAGGTTGAGTAAAATGACCGACCTGTTCAGGGATAATACTTTCATGTCCAAAGAGGAGACAGTTTTAGGATGACATCTTTGAAACATAATCATGCATATGTAATCAGGCCAAATGCCCAGAGCTGAACTAAACAGTATTCAGTATACTGCTGGGATCGATGATGTGATTGCTCACTCACCTTGGGATTGCTCAGTTAATTACATAGTATAGCAAACATTCCTGTTATGACAATGTCTACACTTAACAAAATGTCATTTAATGGCCTGTATCTGACTGTTATATTGTACCTGTGTAGAGTCGCCCTGTTTTGTGTCGCTGTGCATATGTATTTATCCTTGTTAATTGACCTTTTTTTTTTGTTTTGTTTTTTAAACCTTGGTGTGCCTACCAGTCTCTGGGAGGCGGGTGGGAGGTTTTTGATGTGCTGGGATGCTTGTATGTTTTTTGTTATAAATATATATACATGGCAAGAACTCAAAAGGAAATAGTTATATTACCTTTAGAAGCAATTCACACAAAGATGGATTTCTGAAAACCAATCATACAGCACCCAATATCACATAGTGGCTAATGTATATATTGTTTTTGTTCCAGGTCAAAGAAAGACAAGAGTAAAGGTGTAATGAAGACAGATAGCTCGGATCCAGAGCCTGAGGGTTTGACTCTGCTGGTGCCTGACATCCAGAGGACAGCTGAGATAGTCTACGCGGCTACTACCAGCTTGCGGCAGGCCAACCAGGGTATGTTTACATCTAACATTTTTATTACCAGACACTGTCGCAGCAGATTTAACTACCAGCAAAAAACTCTTAGGTAACAATTATACATATCGGTACATTTGAACTTGCCCAACAAAAACACAGTTTGAGGTAAAAGGGTAAATGGGTTTAGGATTTTAAATAGATGAGAACTTTAACATTTATACAAAAACAACTCCTGACCAGGTTTTGTCTCTAAAACCTTTATTGGCAGGCATTCAGTACTTTTCATTTTCCTATCTCTCTCTTTCCATTTTCCGTCACACCCTCGCCTGTTTTCTGTGTCCAGCCCTCTTGGTGCAAGGACAAGAAATGGGTCTCTAATTGTAGCTTCTAAAAAAAAAATCTAAATTCCCTCTGCTGTGATTGACTGCAGCCCAACAATCTGATTCTTATCAAGGATATTGGTCTGTTTTTATGACTCTGAACCAGTGATAGTCATGGCTGGAGGTGTTACGTTTTTCAATTTGTTGGTCCATCCCACTCTTATGAACAAAGCGCAAGGTCATTGTGACCTCACAGCATCCCATACTTGTAAACACAATATCTGAGGAATGCATTGATGGAATTTCCTTAAATTTGGCACAGACACCCACTGGGACTCAAGGATGAACTGACAACATTAGTACATCACTGAGAAGAGCAGAATATTTCGTTAGGTAAATACAGGTTGTAGATTTTGGAAATTATTACATCTTTTTTTAACGTATTTTGACTTTTCAACTTTTCATGTGCTCTGAAATTATTAACGGATTACACAAGTCAGAAGCAATCCTAAAATAACAACATGATATCTAGTCCGCCTTGAATACTCCAGAGATCGTGGGATTTCCCTAAACTGTAAAAATACTGCGCATGCAAGCACAGACATGTGTAGCTAGCTCAAAGTGGTTACAACTGAAATACCTGCTGAAGAATAATATTTTTTTCATGTACAGATTTAGGTAGGCCACTACATATTTACAGGATTAATGTGAAGTAACTTCATAGTGTCACAAATTCCAAAATTTGAAATATATTAAATAAAAAATCGATGGAGTGATTTCCAAAATCTTCCACAACCTGTTTTTACCAAACGGAATATTCTGCTTCAATATATGTTTAATCACAAAAACAACAGTTCTACTATGGCAAAATAAAGTTTGCTGCAAGCAGCTGCAGGGCTTTTGAATCAACTAGAGAACTTTGTCAGTGTGCATCCACAGACATAAAGAGATGGATCTTGAGAGCAAGAGTCGCCGTGCCCTCTCTCTAAAATCTGATCAATCTGTCCAAACCTGGCTCTGCTGTTACATAAAGCAAGAATTTGTAACTACACTGCCTATTCATCCCCCAACATGCTATGGGGAATCTAAAATAGAGAAAATGTCAGAAGTCTCCACCATTACTCCACTACACTACTTCTATGAAAACAGAGGGTAAAAAGCTCTGATGAAACTGTAAAACAAGTCAGTGGGGGGAGAAACGTTTCACCCCAGGGTGATGACATGCAGCAAGAGACCACAGGTCGGGCTCAAGCATGGGCCTCTGCAAGGTGTCTGTATATCGGTTGCTCACTTTTCCGACTAGACTCCTGGGAGTGACATTTTAATCAGAAGAGAAAGCTCTTCATTGACAGATTTCATCTGCTTTAACAAACTAATAAACACATGGTCTAAGTTTTCTCCCAGTGGCTGGGAATGGACTGGGAACCAGCTGGCAGTCGATCCCAAAGGCAGTCGGGTAGAAGGGGAAAATCAGGGCAGCTGTAACTGTAATACATTGCCACAGGTCAAAATCTTGAGCTCTTTGTTACATTCCTCCAGCTATTCAAGAGCGCTTTTTATGGTGTCATAGGGCAAATGGTTCGGCTGTGGGCCATCAGGGATTGGGGTTGCCATGAGGCAGTGTACTTGGTCTGCAAAATATTATGCATATACATATAAATGTACACACTAGGGGTGGGTAAAAATATCGATTCATCAGTGCATTGCAATATATTTTTTCCCAATTCAATATCGATTCATAAAATCCTCTGAAACAGTTCAGGCAAGCGACCACCTGCTGTCCCTCGCCGGACCTCTCAGTCCCCGGCTCCAGCAGCTGGAAGCGTCTCGCCCGCGACCTCGCTCGAGGGTCGGAGGGTGATGCGCCGCGGAAACACCGTCGGAGCTGCGGAGGCGGATAACCGATGACTGACGCACTGCTCTTTCGGAGACTGTAAACTCCCAGCACAGCCGGTCTCACCCTAGCCGCTGCACCGTGCGCCCGCGAGTAGCACTCTCCTCCGGGGAGAGAGGGGGGTTCAGTGTCAACATTAACCCCCATTGTGTCTAGCCGGAGGGCGGAGGGACGGCGGTCATTTCTATGTTTATGTCAGACAAAAGTCTACCATGCAGTCCCAGAAACAATGGCACTTTCTCAGCTTAACTATGGTTGCACTATTTTATAGCTAAACTTATTGAGTACCTTTGTTTACATTTCAATTCGAACTAGAACTTCCTAGAGGAAAGATTTATAATTTAAGATGACGTTTTTTGATTAAAAAATTATCAACAGGTACTCTAATGAATTATTTGTTTATTAGGGCCCGAGCAGGTCATCGACCTGTGAGGTCCCTATTGTAATTGGAAGGACTAGTGTACCACTTTAACTGCAATTTTGGAGGCCTGAACATACCCAAAAACTCACCAAATTTGGAATATACGTCACATCTAGTAAAAAAAGTGTTAATTTAATGCCGTTGGACGAGGTCGTGACCTGCGGGCTCTGTAGCGCCCCCAATGTTCTTCCCTGCCTTCCACATGCGCGTAGATGAACGAAATTCGGTACGCAGATTCATCGTGAGCAGACGCACAAAAAAGTCTGTGGGGACCATACTGTCACTCCAACAGGAAGTCAGCTATTTAGATGTGTGGCGGCGTTTTTGTCCAATTCATGCCTACTTTGAAAATTATCTTGTCCTAGAGCTTAAACACCACAGTCTTCAAATTAACTCAGTAATTTTCTTCATGTCTTGAAGAACAAAAGTTATGGAAATCATTCAGCTGTGCCAAACTTTAGTGGGTGGTGCGGTGGAAACCATTTTTTCCTCACGCCGTCAAGCATCGAGGCTTTATAACTTTATCATACAATTTCCTATCCACACCAAACTGCTTGTAACTGTAGAGGCTGTCTCCCCGAACAAATCTCAGCATCAATACTTAGTCTGCCATTTTGCTTTTCGCCGCCATTTTGAAATATTGCCAATCTTCATACTTAAATTATCTCCTCCTACAGATGTAACGCCACCGACTTCAAAGTCACTCAGTAGCATCCTGTGACCTTGAAGATGAAAAGTTATTAAAATCTTTATCCTACGTCATACCTGCTGGCCACAGTGGAGCGGGCAATTCGAATCCTTCGCCGTAAAGCATCGTGTCCTCATAAATTCTTCATACAATTTCCTATCTCGGCCAAATTTTCAGGAATGTAGAGGGAGTCGCCCTGATGAGATCCGTGTGGTCATGGGGCATGGCGGTGACGCGTGGGCTCTGTAGCGCCCCCTATTGTGATGCCCCGCCTCCTACTTGTACATAGAAGGACGAAAATTGGTACGCATATTCATCATGACCAGACGCACAAAAAACCCATTTGGATGCTTACTCTCACTCCAACAGGAAGTCAGTTATTTTGATGTGTGGCGGAATTTTTGACAAATTCATGCCTAATTTGAAAATTATCTTGTCCTAGAGCTTAAACACCACAATCTTCACATTAACTCAGTAATTTTCTTCATGCCTTGGAGAACAAAAGTTATTAAAATCTTTCAGCTGCGACATACTTTAGTGGGCGGGGCGGTGGAAACCATTTTTTCCCCTCGCGGTCAAACATCAAGGCTTTATAACTTTAACATACAATTTCCTATCCACACCAAACTTCTATTAAGTGTAGAGGCTGTCTCCCCAAATAAATCTCAGCATCAATACTAAGTCGGCCATTTTGATTTTGGCCGCCATTTTGAAATATTGCCAATCTTCGTACTTAAATTATCTCCTCCTACAGATGTAACACCACCGACTTCAAAGTCACTCAGTAGCATCCTCTGACCTTGAAGATGAAAAGTTATGGAAATCTTTATCCTACGTCATACCTGCTGGCCACAGTGGAGCGGTCAATTCAAATCCTTCGCTGTAAAGCATCGTGTCCTCATAACTTCTTCATACGTCCTATCTCGGCCAAATCTAGAGGGAATCTAGAGGGAGTCGCCCTGAATAGATCTGTGCATCAATACTGTGTCATATCAATAGCGCCACCCACTGGAAACCCATGTGTGTTATGACAAGACGCACAAATTACTCATTTACACCCACACTCTCAGTCCAACAGGAAGTGGTCAATTTTGCTTAGAAGCACATGAATTTATGGTGTACGTGATGCACGTCGCCACTGGATGGCATTGTTGTCTTTCAAGGCACATGTATCCTGTCTGAATAACCTCTGAGTAATTCTATTCAATTCCAGTAAGTCAGCCGCATATTCATCAGATTTTATTGAAACTTCAAAAGGTGGCAGCACGCACTTCTTGGAATAAAAACTAGCAAACAAAGCAGAACTTAGATCAAAAGCTTGACACTGATAGACAGCCATAAATACATTGTTGAAAGAAGGCAAGTGAAGCATTATTCTACACTCATTTATGTGCAGTGATGACAAACATAGTCAGATGTACATGGCATTTGCAGGTAGTTTTGTCTACATTGCACGTTACAACAGGGCATATTTGAAGGGTAATGGGTAGAGCCACATAATGGATAAGTGAGTGGTAGTGAGCCACAGCACACAATTTTCAAATAAGCCAATTTGCTAAGAATGCCATTTCTGTGTTGTGTCTGCCCTGTCAATGTGGCACACAACAAGATGTGTGTAGTTGTGATTCTGCCCAACTTTTCCGCGATGAACGAAGTGGCTTCCCCTGCGATATGAAACAACTGAGTGAGTTCTGTGGTTAAACACAGCTACTGCAGGACGCTGGTCAAACCTGGTCACTTGACTGCTGTCCCTTTCCAAAAGGAAGAATCACATCTGGCTGCACTCCACTACCTATCTAAATCTGTGGCATTCCACTTCCATCCTCCCCTATGATGCGCTGCCTTCCTGCCTTCACGGTGACAACAGAAGGCAGTGTCTTATCTGCGCCGGTAGTCAGGTGGTTGGAATGCATGCAACATACGCAGTGGGCCCGGGTTCGAATTTAGGGCGGAGGAAGTTTACTGCAAGCCACAACCCCCCCCACTTCCAATCTATTCCCTGCAAAAACACAGGTGTCCATGCCTGAATTCCAGACAAAGGCAAAGAGAAGGCCGTAACACTTCACACAACGTAACAGTGCAGAATCGATTGTCGTAACATACCCGATTACTAAATGTTTCAGAAGTCATTCACCTGCAGTCCATTTGGGTTTCTGTGGATTGCAGGAAGTTGTTCTGACTTCACCTGAAAGCGCTTGATACTGGCAGGGGCAACCCAGCGCGTTACAAACACACGTTGGGAGAAGAGGCTGATATTCAACCCCCGCGTGCACTGTCCCAAACGCAGGCGGTTGCCGCCTCCGTGAACAACGATCAAGCAATGTGGCTTAAGGCGGTGCGCGTTTGGACGGCAGCACGCCCCGACGTGCGCGGACTGGGAGGGCCCGTTCATCACTGCTTGCAGTTTTAATTACTACTTATTACTGAATCAATATCGAAGCATTTAATTCAGTATTGAATCGAATCGATATTGAATCCAATTGCGAACTAAAGAATCGAAATCGAATCGCGAGGTTCTTAACAATACCCAGCCCTAGTACACACACCCTTTCAGTGTTTTTAATATTCTGGCTCACAGGTGTAAACTGAAGTTATCCGTTGAAAAATAGGACATGTTGATAATTGTTGTATCAAAGCAATTCTATGTCACCTAAACTGTCGTAGCTGTTTTCAGCTGTTTCTTTGGTGCTTCCTTGTGTGCATAAGAGTATGTGTGTCTTTGACAGCTACCAGTTGCAACCGGTTTCTTGGGAAGGGAAAATGGTCAGAGACTGATGTTTCTCCTTAACAGGCACTCTCTGAATGTTTCCCCTCTGCTCTTTTTTTCTCTGGTCTTGCCCACCTCTTTGCCAGAGAGGAAGCTGGTGGAGTCTTCAAGGAAGGTGTCAAGTAGGCCAAAGCCCCTCTCCATTCTACGCTCGCTAGAGGAAAAATATGTTGCTGCCATGAAGAAGCTGCAGTTTGGTAAGTTTAAATGTTTTCTTTGTCCACAATGTAAAAGTGATTTGTGATCCACAACAACATGACTTGCGGTGTTCCACTCGTAGGAGCCGAGTTAGATGGCCCTATCTTTTTACTAACCAAAGGGCACCGCCTCTCTCTTATGTCTAAGTGGGTGTCAATGTTTAAAACTGTATCTAGAAATAAACTTGTGTTGTTCCTCTCCAAGCTTGATACCAGCAAAATTCACTGATATTAAAGTCCTTATTGATAACACTCAGCCACAAGGGCTACATTTACACAGCAGGCAGATCTCAACAACAAAAACAGAACAAAAATACAAGAAATGTATACTCTAGAATATATCCATATATACAGTGTAATAAACATTGCTACAGTTGAAAATATATGGATTATTGCATATTGTTAGTCTTAATTATTGCACATTAGAGAGAAACAAACATCCAGAGTCCTCCTACTGACTTAGAGTGTCTGACACTCAGAGCAAGGACTTGAACAGTTGGATGGCCACAGGCAGGGATGATTTCCTGTGATCCTGAGCATAGTCCGGCAGATGTTGAAGGACCTCAGCCGTCTCAGAAAATAGAGACAACTCTGTCCCTTCCTGTAGAGGGCAATATTGTTCTTTTTCCAGTCGAGTTTAATATCATTGTGAACCCCCCGATACTTATAGTCCTCCACAATGTCCACACTGACTGCCTGGATGGAAACAGAGGTCAATGGCACCTTGGTCCCCCTCAGGTCCACAACCAGTTCCTTGGTCTTTGTCACATTGAGCTGTAGATGGTTCCACTCACACCATGTGACAAAGTTGCCCACAGTAGTCCTGTCCTCACTGATATGTCCAGCTATTGCTGAGTCATCTTAGAACTTATGGAGATTACAGGGTCTGTGGTGTAGGGGGTGAAGAGGAAGGGAGAGAGGACAGTACCCTGTGGGGCCCCGGTGTTGCTGACCACTCTATCTGGCACACAGTGTTGTAAGTGCACACACTGTGGTCTGCCAATCAGAGAGTCAATAATCCAGGTCACAAGGGGGGAATCCACCTGCATCACTGTCAGCTTCTCACCCAGTAGAGCTGGATGGATGGTGTTGAATGCACCAGAGCAGTCAAAAAACATGACTCTCACTCCAAGAGAGCTCCATCTGCTCCAAGATGAGTCCATTAGGGTCTTCATGATGTGGGAGGCCAGTGTCACAGGTTTGTAGTCCTTGAAGCCGCAGGGATGCTGCATCTTCATCCAGTGATGGTCCTCATTCCTCTCCAGGCCTCACTTGTGTTGTTCTGCTGAAGTTTCCGCTCCAGCTTCCTCCTGTTGTTTTCTTTACCCTCCCTGAACTTCACCTTTAGGTGTCCCTGTATTGTTCCTACCTCCTCCCTGTTGCCAGCTCTGAAAGCCCTCCTCTTGTCATCGAGGATTTCTTTGATGTCCTTTGTCACCCTCAGCTTGTTATTTGGGTAACAATGCACAGTCTCAGCTGGAACAGTGGAGTCTACACAAAAGTTGATATAGTCTGTGATGCACTCTGTGAGCCTATCAATGTCCTCTCCAAGCAATTCACAGAGTGACTGCTTGACTTAAAAACATCCCTGAAGTGTCTCATAAGCTTCCTCCGACCATCTCCTCACTGTCATTGTGGTCGCAGGCTGGCTCTTCACCAGAGGCACTTAACAGGGGTTGAGGTGCACCAGGTTGTGGTCTGACCTTCACGTTAGCATACAGCAAGTCCAGGGTCCTCTCCTCTCTGGTAGGACAGCTTACATACTTTGTGAAGGTGGGCAGAGCTGTATCCATGGTGTCAAGGTTTGAGTCACCCGAGATTGCAATGAATGCACTCTGGTGTTGAGTCTGTAATCAGGCTATATCGGAGTGGATGACGTCACATGCCGAATGTAAACGGTCGAACAGAACAGATGTGCTCTTTGACCGTAACATGAGCAGGACTGCACTACCTGTTGTTAACTAGATTAACTAGGCGAGCCCCCCTCCTTTGTCTCCCTGTCGGCCCAAACAGTCTCATCACTCTCGATTGAAACATTGTTGTTGGGAATGTCCTGGTGCAGCCATGTCTCCGTAAAGCACATTAAACTACCCTCCCAGTACTCCCTCTGATTCCTGGCTAGCGCCATTAGCTCCTCCATCTTATTAGATATTTGGCCACAATGAGAGACGGGAGACACGGCTTATATCCTCCCTGAGCCGCGTCTTCTTGGCCTTACTCTTAGATTCTGCTGATTTCTTCCTCCCCTGCACCTTCTGTGTCCTTTTCCGGATCCCTTCAGGGATGTCTGTTGATCTGGATGCCATGCCGGCCGGCTTCATAGAGAAGAGCTGATACCTTATGTAAACAATATGGCCATATAGTTGCTCTGCAACAATGACTTGGCTGATTGAAAGAAGTACTTTCACAGCAAAAAGAAAGACCAGAACTCTCTCCTCCAGCATTTTTGGAGAGGGCAAGGCTTAAGTAAGAGCTAAGCAATAAAAGTCAAAACAGTGTATTAAATAAGAAGCTAAAAAGTAGGAAAAGTAGAAAAACAAGCAGGAGCTACCGCAACAGGCTGCATGCACGGTGGCACATGTGCACTAAATAAATGATGATATTGATAATATCAATGGAAATGTACCAGTTCGCAGAAATGGAGGGAGTTCAGTTGGAAAAGCCTGATTAGATATTTTACCACACCTTCTCCGAAATCCCATTATGATGGAAACCCCCTGTGTTGGAATGAACTGTGGTAACAATCATGCAAATCACTACCACTACGTCTGGGACTGCCCTGTTAACAAGGAATATTGGAGAGGGGTGAACAATGCACTCCAAGATATTTTTAAAGGTATAATGCCCCTAGAGATTAACATAATATTTTTTGGGTGTATACATTAGCAATAGTTGAAAAAGCCCAACTTTAAATACATGGATGGACATCATTCTGGGCATTTACAACATGGAAAAGATAACAGCATTTGTCATGGAAAATTGGAATAATCTTCATCACACTGGAAAAAAAAGGGTTGACTATGTAACACCCGATAGGCCTGATTTTTATTTTCACAGATCACTGACTAAGCTGTAAAGGAAATGATTACTCCCTAATTGTACACTTCTATTTGACTTATTATTATTATTGTTTTATTATTATATTATAGTACGTTTGAAGATGACTGACCATGAGTGGACGGTGTGCACACATATTGTCTGAAATGTATCATGATGTTTGAAACTAAACGTCAATAAAAAGAGAAAAAAGACAAAAGTGTTGATTTATTCACTTTCAGTTTTTTGAGGGTCTACATTTAGTAATGACAAGTGTTAGGGTGTAGTTGCATATGAGAATGGGTACATTCCTGTACAGGAGAGTGATACGCCCCCTAAGACAACTCCTCACTGTGGTATTTTCTCTTTCCAGACACCTTTGAAATGGTCTCAGAGGACGAGGATGGAAAAGTGATGTTCAAGGTCAACTACCACTACATGTCTCAGGTGAAAAATGCCAGTGATACGAACAGTGCAGCCCGATCCCGCCGTCTCGCCCAGGAGGCTGTCACCCTGTCCACCTCTTTGCCCCTGTCATCCTCTTCCAGTGTCTTTGTTCGCTGTGACGAGGAGAGACTGGACATCATGAAGGTAAAGTGCTACTTCAACTTTACCTTCCACAAAATTGTGGTAAAATGTGTCAATGTTATGACATTATGAAAGTGTCAAATTACTGGTGTGCATGGGATACTACACTGTGATGAATAGAGACCACTAGTTTGAGAATCAAGTAAGACTGATGAAACACTGGTGTCTACCATAAGAATTTTGTACTGTTTCTGCCTCTGGTGTTTCTACCGAATGACTTGTCATACGCAGCTCTCACTCATTCACCCAGTGACATTTAATAAATGTCTCTCAGCCCAAAAGCTGATTAATAGCAAATAATTTTGCTAAATGTATAAATACTCATCCGTTTAGTTCTAAAGAAAGGCAGCAGAAGGGCACAGTGAGTGGTAAGGTGGTATTCTCATGATCTGTGAGGGGTTGATATATTTTGTACCTCACCCCTGCATACTTGGCTCAGTACTTAAACAGCCTGTTGCTGATATTAAACCCTGTCACAGTGGCACATTTGGTTCCAGTCTTGAAAAGCTTCCAAACCAGATTTGGCCAACTTTGGTTGGAAGTGCAGTTACAGTGTTGGGTCTGGAGGCTCCCCGATAGCTCATTTGGTGTAGTGCCCGACCAATTGCTGCAGCGGTCCAGGATTTGAGTCCGACCTGCTGCGCGTCATCCGCCCCTCTCATCCCATTTCTTGGTGTTTCTCCAATAAATGAAGCCATGAAAGGCGAAAAAATACTTCAAAAAAAGTGCTGGGACAGTATTGTCATGTCAAAATAAACGTATTATATGGGCAGCTCTCCATGACCTCTCAAGAAATTTTGCAAGTTTAAGTAGGGCTGGGCGATATATCGATATAAAACTTATATCGATATATTTTGGCACAGCCACTGGTCAGCATAGCGGGCTTGCCCTGAATTACAGCCACCTGAGTGCACAGTAGTCACTCACAGTAACTTCAGTGAGTTCGCGGTTCGCGCAGGTGGAGTCTCATCATCACATCAATGATCTCACGTGAAAGCCTCTCAAACAGCAGCAGCGTCTCAGAACAGAAGAACGAAACTTACAGCACAGCGAGCGAGCGCAGCCGGTTTTGACATGATACGTAACTGACTTATGTGGTAGGATTTAGTTTGGTAAAGTTGGAAATATATTCACAGATTTGAACTTCCCGGATCAATAACTCATAAGTGAAACCTTGTTAAAACACAAACGACGGCTCTTTTCTACCGTAGTAAGGAAGACAACGAGCTACAACCGTATGTTAATCAAAACGAGCGTCTGGACATTAACTCTGGTCTGTATGGTCAGCCAGCTGTGAGACGAGGGCGCAGGGACCGTCTACAAAGTGCAACACCGAAAAGAGAAACTACAAAAAATATTCAATAACTTCACTATTATTCAGAGTGTAGTGTCACCAAAATCACTCCACACATCAGTGGTCTCCTGCTGGTTATTCTACAATTTTTTTGTTTGGAAAAAATGTGCTTTGCCATAATTTTGGGGAATTTCTATTTGGGAGAAATATTCAATGACACTAATATTCAGTGAGGTGTAACAAAACTCACCTCACTCTAACTTTACTTTAAAAAACTGTTTTGTAATGTAACATTAACTTGATTTTGGTATAAAAAAATGTTTTAATACCTAATCCATGTCTTATTATAAATTAGGATGTTATGGTATCAGTCTGAATGGTAAATCAACACATTTTACTCAGTGGCCTTTGTGCCCTGTCATGTGGTCTTGGTGCCCCTGACAAAAAAAAAAAGTGAAGGCCAAATGGACTTGCCCCTAAAATGACGAAATTCCCACCCACATGTCATATTTGACTGAACATTCGCTCTCACTTTGCATAAAAATATCGGGATATATATCGTATATCGATATTCAGCCTAAATATATCGGGATATGACTATCAGTCCATATCGCCCAGCCCTAAGTGTAAGTCATCTCAGTGTTACCAACCCTGACAGCACTGCTCAATATTAATCTAGTGGTGTAAACAGGAGTGAGGATGTTTGCATTTATCTGAAAGAAGAACGCATCCACACTGCATCTTAGAATTTGACGTACACAGACCAGTAGGCCCTCCATACTGTTAGCTGGATATTATTCAGCCCTTACGAGCTGAGCCTTTTATTTACCTGTTGCCATGGTTACCCGCAGTACTGGGTGCCAGAGCACACAGCGCTGCTCTGAAAGCTATCTGTAATACTTTTGACAATTTTTACTCACCTCCAGCTCGCGCTGTAACGCATACAGCCCACACTCTCGTCGTCTCCATGATTTTTTCAGCTAGTAATAGGCCTAAAACAACCACCACTGTATCTTCCGGTTCGTCCGGAAACTGCCTATGCGAAAGTTCCTTGCAGCAGAAATATTCTGCTTCTGTTGGCTTCAGAGGGCAGTAGGAGTGAAAGCATCACCAGTCGGTGTCTGCTGTCTGCAGCTCTGAATAGCCGCTGCGGACCATGTCCTTTAATGCCAACTCATCTGCTGCTCGGCCTGTCCTCTGTTTACTCTGTTTCAAATAAATGTCCTGTTGTAATATCTGAGTCAGCCAAAACACTGTAAAATGTCTCCTCCTCAATAACCACCTCTGTCCTCATGTTTAAATGAGCGTTTGCTCTCAAACACGTGGCCAATTTGCATATAAGCAAGACAAGAGAGAAGTTTTGTATTTGACCACCATCTTACATGCCTCCCATTAATGTATTTTTTTTAATCTGTCACAACCACCGGATGCCCGGAGTTGGAGACTAGAAATCCAAGCTGAAATAGCCCAAAGTTCTCCCAAGTACCAGTGACGTCACTGGGGCTGTTTGTATTAAAGCCTCTCCCCTCTTTGTGTTTGCAGGTTCTCATCACAGGCCCAGCCGACACCCCATACGCCAATGGCTGCTTTGAGTTTGATGTTTATTTTCCCCAAGACTATCCCAATTCACCTCCTCTGGTCAACCTGGAGACCACCGGTGGACACAGTGTGCGCTTTAACCCTAACCTCTACAATGATGGCAAAGTAAGTTAAACAAATTTGGTCGTTCTAAAACACCAGTAACAAACACAGCTTTGAGCAATGAATTGAGTGTTGAGGACGTCATCAGAAGCTGCTCTGTAGTGTGGTTGTACAGCAGCTGATACCTCTCTATCTTCTGTATCTCTGTAGTAGAGTGAACAGACTGTGACTGGGTTAGGTGTTGTCTTTTCAATATTGTTGGTCTCTGTGAAGATGTCTCACTTCTCCAATATAAGTAATGCTTCAATGTGTAATGACTGTCCTTGGCTTAATGTGTCTGTGTGGGGGCATATCTGATTTTGCTGAAATTGATTGCTTCTCCTTATGTTTGGTGTGTGTCTGTTCATCAGGTATGTTTAAGTATCCTCAACACATGGCATGGGAGACCAGAGGAGAAATGGAACCCACATACATCAAGTTTTTTACAGGTAAGGGTCAAGAGCCATCATGATAGAGTTCCCTGTCTGACTGGATCAGAAGGCCGCTGTCTGAGTCTTTGTGTCACCAGGCTAGAGTAACACATCACATCCCTGTCATTAGACCATCCAATGCTCTGTTTTAATCGCCCTTGTGCTTTGACAGCTGACATAAACGATCCTTATTTTAAAGTAAAGTAATTACTTTGCCTTGGTGACAGCATGTGGTTCTTAATCAAAGGAAACGCTAACCACTGTCATTTGACCGTCCAGGTTATGCCTGCTTACACATGTCACTCATCTTGAAATCAGTTGTCTTCATTCATGTGTTCAGGCCTGATGCCAACATGTTTGGTAGGCAATCATGGTCATCAGACCACAAACTGAGGATATCAAGAAAAAGGTGATAACAGTCCACCAAACAAAGCTAAAAACTGAGCTTTGTTGGTTTGATTTTTGTGGACATTCTCAGTTTGTAGTCTTAAACTATGTTTGCTTTCCAAACCTGCAGTAAGAGAC
Organism: Sparus aurata; assembly: GCF_900880675.1. NCBI lineage: Eukaryota > Metazoa > Chordata > Actinopteri > Spariformes > Sparidae > Sparus > Sparus aurata. The sequence continues at coordinate 3,223,028 of NC_044201.1, read as the reverse complement.
TGCTGGATAACCAAATTGGTACACATGCTCATGGATAAACACAAGTTAAAACCACTCTCAGGTGAAGTGTGAAATGCACAACCCACCCAAATATTGTTGCAGTTTGAGTGGGATGCACTGTATCATGGGAATGGCACTCTCCATTCCTCAGGCCAGTCCAGAGCAGATTTAAAAAAATCTGTATCTGTAGATGTATGTAGTTTCCTTCAGACTGGCTACAGCATTAATCTCGCTGTTAACGAAGATATATCTGAGGATATATTTGGATCACAATATTTGGAATTCCAGTACATATTATGATTCCTCCCTGCCTTTTTTTCAATCTGTCAATCTGCTATAGGTGCTAGTGTCAGTGCAGTCTCTCATTCTGGTAGCGGAGCCCTACTTCAATGAACCAGGGTATGAGCGCTCCCGTGGGACCCCCAGTGGCACCCAGAGCTCACGAGAATATGATGGCAACATTCGGCAGGCTTCCGTCAAATGGGCCATGCTGGAGCAGATGCGTAACCCCTCACCATGCTTCAAAGAGGTAGGAATCACCTGTAACACAAAATGTTTTCTGGTATTTAAAAGGATTTCTAATTCACATTCAGACTCATGGAGAGGGTGCTTATGTAAATGTTGTACTGGCACCAGAAACATGTTCAGCCAAATTCACTGAGGCACAAGCAAAGCACAGGCCCAGTAAGTAACAAAACGTTTGGGCTAGAACCAGTCTTTTCCAAAGCTTAATAAAAGCACACTGGCTCAGCACTTCTCCTTGCTGTGATGAGAACATCAGAAAAAGTTCCCTAGTTCTTAAGCTTCGTAAGCTGCAAACTCCTCTCTCCAACTTTTTACACCGTTGTCATCCTGCAGCAGTTCACTTCTTGCAAGATATGCAAGTGCTCTACAGAGGCAACTTGCCTGAGTTCCTTAAAGATGTTTGATCGCTCATCCAAAAGGCTTCTTCAGTTCTTACTGACTAGTTGGGAGTTGCAGTCTATTACTCAGTAAGAAGTGAAGGAGCCTCTTGGATGAGAGATGAAACATCTTGGAGAAACTGAAGTGCAGTTGCCTCTGTATAACACTTAGATAAACCACAAACTGGATGACTGAGAAACTTCACCATTATATTACAGTTCAAAACGAGAAGGAGACTTGTGTTTCTGCTCACAGAAAGGATCTTACTGTTTAATTCCTAATCACATGAGCCATTTTACCTGAGGCTAACATCTACAGCCATAAATAAGAACTGTTACAGCAGCCCAGCTAATTAACCAAGATCTGAGGAGGCGCTGTCATCCTTGCTGTCTAACTCTGAGAGAGGTGTGTGCAGCAGTTAGTCCTATGCTTCATTAGATACATTGTAGGGAGTAAACAGACTCATCAGAGGCACACTGATTTAACATGGGAGCCTACTTGCTCCATCAGATAATCAGCAAGTGGAAAATGATCACCTGACACTGTTGGCTCATGTTGAGAAGTTATGAGGCTATAAGCTCAACCTATCAAAAACACAGGTTATGACTCTTTATTTCACTGGTCCAAGCACCTGAGGGATGAATATAACCTCCAGTGGGAAGCTATAGCATTCAGATATCTTAGAATTACTCTCACAAATGACCTTTCAAAATCATCACAAGGAAATTATGAGCCATTATCTTGGCAGATATGCATGGATGGAATCTTATCCCCTTTCAGATTCTGAATTCAAGGATAAGTGTAGTTAACAGAAACATACCAGACTGCTATATATTTTTTGGCCCCGATCAGCAGAGGTAAATGGCAACCCATTTGGGGAATGGGATTATTGGATTTCTCAGTTTATCTGGCAAGGAAAGAAACCAAGGATCCAAATGAATATCCTACAATGAGGAAAAGAAAACGATGCTTCACAGTTAACTCCTTTGCTTTATTGGTGTCATTGGGAGTACCAGGCTGAAAGGAAGGAATTAGAATGTTCCCCTACAGGCCACAATAGCTCCCAAGTGGGGGAGATAAAGAAAAAAACCTGAGTAAAATTTGGCAGAAGATGGTTCAGTCAAGTGAAATCCATGGAATGTTAAAACTGTTCAGATGGTATCCGTCTGCTCTAAAATCCCATACATAATGCATAGTAATAATTAACAACTGAATCGCTTCCTTCTTCCTCAAAGTAGCGACAGCTTACAACACAGGAAAACAGTGCGAGTTTATCCCTTCACTTAGTCTGTAATGGAGACATGAAGCCAAGAGAAATGGTGCCAGGCTGCCTGCCTGACTGCATCACTATTTTCTTCAGATAACTTTTAACTCTGATAGTGTCATTATTCTATAGACATTACATTGTGTAATCAACATTTACTTCATTATGATATGTTAAAGCAAAAATCCTGTCAGGCCATATATGTCACGACTTTACTACGAAATACAAGTGTGAGGTCCGAGCTAACGCCATCCACCTGGACATATTCAGAGACGCATGAATAATGGCTTTCACTGAGACCTGGCTCACTCCTGCAGGTATGGAGACTGATTTGACTCTCAGCAGTTTTGGTGCACCAGTGAGGCTCGAAAGAAAAGCTGATGTCACTGTGAAATCCCAGGGGGAGGGATCTCTCTCTGTGTTCATCAGTGTTTGTGCAAGAGCTTCACTGTCAGAGAGTCTGCGTGCACTGCCGAAATGGAGCTACTGTCTGTATCGGTGCAGCTCTTTTATCTGCCCCACATATTTGTTACTGTTGTCTACATACACAAAGAATGCAGTAAATACTCTTAATAAGGTTACACACAAACTACCTCTCTCCTGATGCCCCTCTTCTAATCCTTGGTGACTTCAGTCATTGTAAACAGAAATCAGTGAGCAACTTTTACCAATATATTCTTGTCCTAACAGACTGAACAAAACAATTGGCCTATTATATAGTTCAGTCAAAGGTGGGTATATGTCTGTAGCTCAGCCTCTTCTCAGCTTACCACTCCTTAGAAGGGGGAAAGAAGCCACTGGAATAGTAGATATGTGAACTGATACTGCTGTTGAGGAGCTCCAGGGAGTCCTTGACAGCACAGACTGAAATGTTTTTAATAACTCTGCTGGTCTTGATGAGAGGTGATAGATCACCTCGAGGCCTACATTTTTCATAATAAGACACAATCATCCCCACCAAAACATGTGAAACATTTGGGTATTTCCAAGTAGTAAACTCTGGTTAAATAATGCAGTGAAGGATGCACTGCACGGGAAGCATACTGCCTTTAAACGTGGTGGGAATGGGGATAAGACAGAAGCTAAAAAAGAGGCAAGATCAGGAGGACTAGACTCCAATATAAGATTGAAATTGAGAAATTTCACATTATTGACCTAAAGGCAGTGTGGTATAGCACAGAAGCCACGACTAGCCAGGACAATAAGAAACAGGAGGATCACTGAGGATTGTTTTGGTTCACATTCAGAGCCGTGAGTGCACTGAATGATTTTTATTCTGGTTTAGTGATGAATGATTTGACAGATGGACGTAGTGATCTATCTAATATGTTGAGTTGTTGTACCGCCACCTCTGAGCCTACTATCAGTGTCCATTCTCCTACATCTATGTTCCATAATGTAACATTTATGGAACATGGATGGGCCAGATATGATGATGAACAGTCTTGGGCCTGATATGATCCCTGGTAAATTTCTTCAAGTCTGTGCAGATCAGTTATGTGATATTTTAGTTGATCCTTTTCACTCGTCACTTACTCAGCACGAGGTCTTGGAACTATGGAATCTATTGTTGTACCTGTGGCTGAGAACAAATCCACAACAAAGCTGATTGACCTTAAGTCCGTGGCTTTGACTCTGACTGAAGACTTCTGAGCACTCGATCAAATAATCCTAACTGATGACATCGGGTGCTTGCCTGACCAGGCCGGACCATCCACTCATGAGGGAAATTGTTCTAGTCCCATCTGGTCAGAGATAAAGGCTCCCTAGTGCAAAGAGCAGTAGGTATACATTTGACTTTATTCCAAGTGTAATACATTTATTGAATTTGCTCTAAACCGTGACAGCGCTTTGTGGCAGTGCTTGATTATTGCTACCATTCCAATGGATTGCTTATTTTCAATAAAGGGTTACATATTTTTTTCTTTTGGTTGTTGTTGTTTGTGTTGTGATGTCTTATGTGCACTTGTATGTTGTGTTTGTGTTTTACCCACTTCTGTAGGTGACACTTCCCTTCGCAGGATGTGAAAATCTGAACTGAACAGTGATTTCCTTTGTAACCATATGAAGTTTTATCTTTTTATCTATATGAGATAGAAGGATCCTCTGTTCTCTTCCCTGTGGTTGAACAATGTTGTGTCATGTGTTTGCAGGTGATCCACAAACACTTCTACCTGAAGCGAACAGAGATCATGTGTCAGTGTGAGGAGTGGATCACTGACATTCAGCAGTACAGCAGTGACAAGAGGGTTGGCCGCACCATGTCCCATCATGCTGCTGCACTCAAGGTGATGCCATTTAATGTACCCCATGTATTGAAAACACACACAAGCTAGAGCATTGATAACTACTGATTTGAAAGTAGTCATCGACTAATCCTTTGAAGTAGTTTGAAATTGTTATAAAAATAACTGATCAATTCTCATCAAAAGGCTCAACAGGAGCAGTAGAGGGTAAATTGAGAGTCTTCAATGCAACAGTGAAAATAGAGAAATTAAAAGAGCACACATATTCCAAGACACTACAATTGTACCACATGGTGATACAAGATGAATGTGTAGTGTATGACATATTTCTCTAGTTGATTCAACAGCCCTGCAGTGTCCAGATGAGCGTGGGGGCTGGGAGACCTGTTGGGATGTGTATTGAATAAGAACAAAGACATGCCCTGTAATGCTAATGATGTGTTTGGTCTCTGTCACCTCTCAAGATAAGCAGAGGACGTTTGTGAACACTTTTATAAACTGATTGCCTCTCTTTTATCATTCACCACTGTGTGAGGAATTTCTGATAAGAATATCTGAAAATTATACAGCGCAGTGACAATCGTTTCTGCTGAAGACGTGTACGGGAGCGTAATAGTTCATGCATCTTGTAACCATCCACACCCAGTGAAATATTCCAACCAAATACTTCAAATACAGATATGATGACGAACAGAGCATATTTAAAGATTATCTGTCATATCATGAGGACACCGATATTATGCTTCAGCTTTTTGTTTTTCAACAGTACTGCATGGAAGTCAAAGTAATGCGGCCAGGAAATTAATGATTTAAGAGCGGAACAATGAATGTATGAGTGCTTCTGTCTGCCTGTTGTTCATGTTCCTCTATAAGTACATAAACAAATGATTAACGTGTGTGTGTGTGTGTTCTCCCTGCAGAGACACACAGCTCAGCTCAGAGAGGAGCTTCTGAAGCTGCCCTGCCCCGATGGTCTTGAGCCCAACGGTGATGAGTTTTCAGAAAGGAGTGCCGCCCTCATCCTCAAAGAGCTGCCCAGCCAGGACGCAGAGAAGCCAGGCAGCAGTCAGGACAACAACTGCAGCGAGGGCCAGCTATGAGCCCACCATACCCCCCGCCCTTCCGAGCATCTCCAACCCCCCCTCCCCTTTATGATTATTATTCTCAAGAAGACTTGATGGCTTTGGAGCAAAAGCCTCCATTTTGTCAATATTTGTATGTAAAGATCTAATAGCAGAATAGCAGAGAATGAGGGCACGTGGGGAACCAGATTGCGATGACATGAACTATGCTACGCCCTTATTGAAAATAGTTGATAAAACTTTTATTTACCTGTAAAAGAGTGTAAACATTTTGTGCTTTTTTCCAATTGTGAAATAACCACTGATTGGTATGTTATTAAACTTGTTTATGTAATGGCAGAGGAAAATTACAGATTATATAAGGGAAACTACCTTTCAAGAAGAATGTTTACTGAATGTTATTTTCCTTTTAGTTTTTTCTTTCTGACTGTTAGTGAGAGAACAGTTGTAACCAAGGATATACCGGTCATTCATTTAGGATACTATTTAAAAAACTGAGAGAAAAAGAAGAGACACACACAACAGAATCTGACATAGAAAGCCCCTCTGTTCATCTGTTGCTTCATTTGACTTCTCTAGGATTATATTCTCTTGAATAAAGGCTGAGATGGACATTCTAAAATGCTATGTTATCCCTTTTACAGGCTCCCAATTAAAAAGCCCCATGCACTGGATATACATTTGTTGCCTCTCACAACTTCTCCGTGACCATTTTCCGTTGACATGACTGTAGATCATAAAGTGTATGTCAGCCACATGGGAAATGTATTTTGAAGGATTGTGCATGTGTATGTGTGTTTTCTGTGTGTGTGTGTGCAATCCCTGGTGAGATACAAAGCTGTGATGTGCCTTTGATCTGCATCATACCACCAAATACTCCAACAGAGTACCTTTACTGATAACTTTCTTTGCTATTTCTACAAAATTAATAATTCTGCTCTGCCTGACACAAAAAATGCTTTAATCTTTTTTTTATCATGTTGAACTCCAGTGAACAAAACATGCACTTTCTATTTTACTCACTCCTTAGAACAGTCACATACTCTTTTTGCTAGGACATTAAATGGAGGCTGAAAGTGTGGATTGATTGTGTGAATGCTTTTTTATGAACATGAACCTTGTCCCCTCAACTAGAACAAGAGACCGTGATCGCCCAAGCAGAGATTTCAGTTTGACAACTAGCTGGTTCAATATTGATGTCTTGTCAGTGTCATGTGTCAGACAAGTGCCACAGTGAATAATGTGATCATTAGTCAAGAGGTTGAAAGAAAAAACACGTGTATACAATATCCATGTCATTTTCGGTGTATTCTACTTTTTTTTTAATGAAAGTACTGGGATTGTTTTTTTGTGGGGTGTATTCACCAGTTTATTCCTGCTGTTACATTGACGTTTATTTTATTTTTAGAATGTCCTTCGACAACCTCAGAAAGGCCGTAATTTCTCAAATTCAGTTAGTTGTAAAGGCCCTAATAAATTAAACTTTCAATCAGTATTTGTCCACATCAAATATTCATGAATAACTAGTATCTTTAGTTATGATGTATAAGGCTGTGTTTAGACTGCAGGCAAATCAGATTTGTTTCTGTAATCAGATCTGAAAGACAAAGTGCCACACTGTTATTTGTAAGTGATTAGATCAGACTTTTGTTTCCAGAGTAACAATGATGTAGGCGTTAGTAACTATATGCTGGTGAAACAGCTGTCCATCATGGAAACATAAGTAACTGTAATAATAAACTTTTCTTAACTAAGTCACAAGGTCTTTTACAAAGGAAAAGACATGGCAGATACATTAAGAATAAAGAATTAAAACATGGAGATTAAAAAAAAGTGAAATATGATCAAATACAAAAAATGTAAATAGTATAAATAAGAACATAACATGTGTCAGTCATTTCCAAAAGCTCATTCCTGAGTTGTTGTGGTTTGGCAGCGTTTGGATGGGTGTTGCATGTCAGGACCCAAGGTTTCCCAGCAGAACATTTCATTGTAATGAGATGATCAATGCCACTTGTATCACTTCAGTGATTTTAATATTGTGGCTAATTGTGCTATATCAGGATGTGGCAGGGAGTAGGTGGAGTGAAGGGATGATGAATTACATGCATCAGAACATTTGACTGCAAAGCTGGCAATTAGGGTGAAAGAGTGTGTTGTAGAGCAGGGGCCATGAATGGGCTTTTGTTGAACTTTAAAAACAACAGCTTTATGGTCAGTTACAACAAGTGAATTCAGACACTCAAGAGAGAAACCAGAAGAGAGTACCAGGGCTAGAGTGTGACCCTTAGAATAAATCTCTGCCAGATTGAACGAGATCTAAAACTTCTAAGAGGTAAATCATTTTGAATATGACTACATAGTGAAGCAGGTTCGTTCGTTTTTCTTTTCTGCTTTTTCCGTGAGGGTTGCCGGATGTTGCCACTTTTTATCCCCCTAAGGCAGTGGTGTCAAACTGATCCAGTAAAGGGCCGTGTGGCTGCAGGTTTTCATTCCAACCAAGCAAGAACACACCTGATCCAAATCAGGTGTGTTTCATTCCAACCAAGCAAGAACACACCTGATTTGGATCAGGTGTGTTCTTGCTTGGTTGGAATGAAAACCTGCAGCCACACGGCCCTTTACTAGATCAATTTGACACCACTGCCCTAAGGGGTTGCGGGGCCAAATCTAGGTCTACTCATGGGCGAAGGGTACACCCTGAATGAGTCGCCAGCTCATTGCAGGACCCTTACTGATGGCAGAGGCTGCCCCACAAGGTGCCAACTGCACATCAGGAGCAATTCTGGGGTTCAGTATCTTGCTCAAGGATACTTCGGCACGTAGCTCAGTCCCACCCCAGGGGAGCCGAACCAGCGATCTTCCAATCACTGGTCCACCAGCTCTACCCACTGAGCTACAGCCACCCTAGTGAAGAGGGTGCATAGTCTAACGAGAATTGCTCACCAAGAAAGTTTTCTAGCTTCCAGGTTTAGTTCCTGGTTGTACAACCCACTGAATCCCCACTGGCCCCGTCCATGAGCAGCCTCTCTGCTCATTGATTTTACACTGTGATGACATCACAGATTTTATATGGCTTTTCTGGAATCAAGGAAAGTTAGTTGTTGGCTATATAACCTCCATCGATCAAAAGTATAAACAAAGAGTCATAAATGAGTATTCATGCTTGTTTGCAGTTGGAGGTCCTGTCAACTGTTTCTTGTGGTTCTCTGTGCTGTTTTTCTTTGTCAGAGCTTGACAATGTCAAGTCCAGTGTCGGGTAAGTGCAGCCACCCTGGTGCACTTACCTGAACCTGGACTTGACATCATTGTCTGGAATCAAATTATTAACCACTATCAAATGTGTTGGGTTCGATTTTGCTAAAATCTTAAGTCATGTGTTTTTTTGTTTTGTTTTTTACTTGCTGTCGAGACTTCCTAAAATCAGCTCACCATCTTCATTTCACATGTTAGCATTTCTTTGCATTTTTTCTTATAATTATCAGTTAACACAAAGTGCAGCTCAAGCAAAATCATTTTGCAGGTTTTTGTTCTTGAACCAAAATCTATTAGAAAATACTGTAACATGAGGGCTACATATGTGCCAGTTGAAATCACTATATAAAAAGTGAAGGCAGGATGGAGACAGATAGCTTATTTTACTGTTCTTCATGCTTGAACAGTGCCATAAGAACACTTCCTAGTTCTCACCTAGGAACCTAAAAAAGAAAGAAAGGTCATTAAGTCACTGTGCCTCGCTTTGGTGTCAGACTGTTGCAACACCCAACATTTCTACCTGGTATGACTTCTGATGAAGAACTGCTTCCAGAAAATGAATGCCTCCATGCAGAGGAAGGACTTCAGCTGGGTCCTTGTTTGTGGAAGTGGGCAGGATTGGATGACTGGAACCTTCTAGATCTGTGGTTTAATGAGCCCCATTCTGATAACGTAGCCGCGATGTTCTGTCTCAGCTTTGACAAAGGAGCAGTTGGGAGCGTTGACGGAAGGTCCTGCAGAGTGGAGACACTCGAGGCAATTTAAAAGGGCTTTAGGTGTTCTTCCCAGGTGTTACTGTAGATAACAATGTCATGTAGATAAGCCAAGGCAAAATCAGACACACCACACAAGTCTTTATCCACTGGTCTCTGTAATGTGGCAGACACTCCATGTAATCCAAAAGGCATTACAGTGCTTTAAAAGGCGCCTTCATATGAAATGCATTATCATCATTATTATTATTATTATTATTATTAAGTGTTGGATTCTACATTGGTCATTCATGGCCACTTAATCTCATATGAATCCTCTCCCAAGAAGAAGAGAGAAGTGTGATTATCAGTGATTGAAGAAACTCTTCCCACTCTTGAAGCAGCATGCCAAATTTCAAATAGGATCATGAAACTTAAATATGACTATAGCTGTATTTTAGTTGGCCAAATAAACAACCTATTCTTTTAAAGATTTTTTCTGGCATAGACACCTTTATTAAGCAGTAGACAGATAGGAAATATGGGAGAGAGAGGGGGATGTGACATGCAGCAAAGGACCTCTGGCCAGAATCGAACCGGGGTCGGCTGTGTATGTGGCATGCGCTCTAACCACTCGACCACCTGCGCGCCAACAACCTAGTCTTGAAAGTAAGACAAGCATTTTGAAATGGGAGATAAGCCCGGGGGCTCCTTGTGTGGCAGCTTAGTTGTTCAGGCCTCGAGATCAGTTAATTGCATTAGATTGAAGTGGGTTAACCTCCTAACTTACCCTTTGGAGATGAACAGTGAATTCAGAGTTTTACAGTGAACTCTACACTTCTGAATGCAATGCCACCTGTTCTGATTTGAATGATTTATTTGACTCCTTCATAACACCGACACTTATTGCTGGGCCAGGGAGGACTGGGAGTGTGATTTCACACCGGAGGAGTAATCTCTGCTGATAAGTTCTCTCCCCTGGCAAAGCTCTTGGACCCAACAGATTCAGCTGTGAATTCTTTAAGAAAAATGTTTGGAACCTCCTCACCCCACTATTGACATTAGGTCTTAAAGTGACAAAACCCTGCCTAAAAGACTGTACGAGGCTAACCTATCTCATATACAATATTAAAAGAAAGATAAGGAGGCAATGAATCTGACTAGCTACAGACTGATTGTGCTCCAGAATTATGACAGAAAGATAATTACTGTTGGCTAACCAGTTAAATAAACACTTTACCCTGATTGGACAGAGTTTATACCAGGCAGGTTTTCTTTTTCCAACTTTTTTCAATGTATTACTATCTACGCTGACCATGGGTATGAGAGTGGGAGGTACAAGCGCTCATTGGTCTTTAATGTTGATGATGTGATTTTATACTTTAAAAACCTCGAGAGAAAAAACTACTATCTGGATACACAAGATGTTGGGGCATGAAGATTTTTATGCATCTCCCCACAGAATGCACTCTGGGCTTCCTGGAAATTGTCCCACTCAAAATAGTCTACGATCGTCTAATCATATCTTGGCCTGCCTGCCTAGATGAGGCTGGGAGAAGTTAAGTGACACAAGCCCCCGACTTTCCTAGTTAATGTTTCTGCCCCCTGCTTGACATCTAATGTATAGCATTCTTAAGTCCTCTACGACTCGTAGCCTTTTATTTTGTGTTATCATTTCCTTTTGTTTTATCCATTTTTGCTTGTTTGTTCGACCTTGGGCAGCCCACCTCTGCCATCCAGCCTTATGTGGTGGTTTACTGGTGAGAAAGCAGTAAGCATTACCCCAAACATTTACTTAACATACAATTAGAAAATAGCAAGCTACATAGATAATTCTTGTCTCTTTTGTGGTCTGATTGAACAGTTAATTCATCATCGCCCACTGACCTCCCTCCCCTTAGTTGTCCAGCAGCAGGGCGCCCAGGTGGGTGTGGCACCTGAGGACAGCCAATGACAGACACTCACTCACAGGTCCCATCCATCTCCCCTCCTGTTGTTGTCCATCTGACTTATGCACATACTAAATAACTGTTGTCTAGATTCATTTTAATCAGCTTATAAAAGTATTTAACAACACAAAAACTTGTGTTGAGTTGGATGTGAGGATTCAGTTGTGAAGCCCTGACAGTATAAACAGTATTTGACAGATCAATAATAGAAAACTATTGGTCCCACTCACAGTAAGTCACAAGCATAAAGAATGACGAATCAGGTCGGCAGATATTAAAAAGGTCAAAAACTGGCTTCCAAGTATGTTCACAACACACCAGGACCCACTGCAGTTAATAAGTGTAACATGCATTTGATTTGACTTTAGATGCAACTCCTGAGAAATGTGAGCAATTTCTTCTCCTCTTCACTCCAGAGATCACCAATATCAGATGTTACATCTCTCCTCCAGATTCCTCAGTCAAAGTAGAGGAGTGCTGTTCAGTCTCCTTCTGTTCAGCTCATCTGTGTCTTTACCTCGCAGAGTGACACAGAAAGAGGAGAGGAAGGACGTCAGTGGAATCTGATGGGGATACTGAGCAGAAGGAGAGACAAGTTTATGTAGGGGAGACTGGGGTAAGATGAGCCATTTTTCATATTTAGGATCACTATATCAAGGCAATCATAGTTTTGTCACTAACTTATATATCTGCATAGTATATTTCAGGATGTTGTGCATCCCTTCAAACAAACAGAATGAGTGTAAACAGAACTGTTTTTATAATATAGCATGTCCAAAAAAAGTATTCTAGTGGCACAACTTCCCCCGTGTGGTCAGCTGAGCTGCTTCCTGGCTCACTGACAGCTGTACGCTGGGTGGCGACATGCACCGACACGCTGTTTGCCATCTCCCAGTAATTCGACAGAAGAAGAAGAAAGGAAGGCTTGGTAAGTTTTCCCACAATGCAATGCACATCTCTCATGGCTGCTTACTGATGCATCTTGCAAACACATGGGTGGAAGGTAACGTGTGACACAAGATTCTGAAACACCGACTCGTCTGATTAATTGAAGCCATCGATCGGCGGCCTGACCCGGAGCGTCCCGGCGGGAGGCAGCAGCTCATTCTGCGGGCTGACAGCGATCACAGGCGGGATGCCGCTGGACGTTGAGCTCTCCATCCTCCGAGGCTTTCTGACAGCAAGCGAGGCAACAGAATGGAAACAGAACGTATTCTGTACTGCAGGTAAATACCCTAGCATCCATTTAAAGATAAAATAGATGTCATAACACAGCTATTTAAACCATCAAGCAGGCTAAGCTGTGCTCAGAGCCTGTGAGGATGGTGGCAGTGCTGGGCCGGAACCAGCACCTCAGCAGTACTGAGTCAATGTAAATCTGTGCATTTAAATGTGAGTCACAATCTCTGAGGAAGGAACGTCAGAGCCAACATATACAGAACACATGTAACGAGCATTATACAGCAGATAAGTGACGGACAGTTGGACAGCCTAACGTTAGTTATTTTAAGATGTAGGCTTATACTTGTACAGGGAAGAAGGAGGACATTGCTGTTTGATAGAAACTCATTCCTTTGGGAAAACAATCACCTCATGTTTCATAGATTCAATGTTGAAAGATAAAAGAATGAATATGTCTTTAAGTTCATACCAATAATACATATTAAGAATAAACAGTGTACATGTAATTCTAATGTGCAGTACCATATAAAGAAGAGGTGAGTGTCAGTAGTGATCAATGGAATGAGGTCACTGTAACATGTTGGTACTAATCACTCTGAATAAACAGCTCTCTGTCTGCCTCATTACAACATCTTTAACAGCACAATGACCCAGGAGAGACGGACTTGTGTCTCATGTCTATGTGAATGTATTTATTTCCCTGATGTGATCCTCCATGGATGTCCTGCAAAGCTGGACCCAGGCCACTGTGGCACTGCAGCAGGCAGGCGGGCTGTTTATTCCAGGCTGCTGCTGTGCACTGTAACCGTTGTTTTCATGTGTTTCCTGCCCTGAATTTTTTTGTAACCGAAAATGTCTTTTCAGTAGACTTTTAGCTAAATGACTTGTGTTGGACACGCAGGGCACCCAGTGGGCTCTGACACAGGAGGACAGCTGAGAGGACACACTCTGCTGCTCGTCCCACTGATCTCCCTGCCTCTTATTGTCCAGCAGACTGCCAGTTCCACAAAAAGAGAACTGACACACTGTTACTCCCTTACAGAATTGTTCAGTGGTTGCCTGGTGTCAAATTTATGAAACAAGTGAATAGAGGCGTGTCCCTGAGCTCTGACCTGTGTTTATCCAGAGGTGAGCTCTCTGTTGGAGTCCTTGATGGCGGGAAACTTTGAGGCAGTCCTGCTGAGCCCCCCGATGGTCGCTCTGCTCTCTGGAGATGGCAGCTGCAGAGAGGGGGAAGACATTGAGACCTACCTGGAAAGACGGGCCCTGCTGTACCTGACTTCTGGCGCCAGCAATGACCAGACCAACAGGTAGATGTCAAGGAAGGACATATCAAATCAACTTTGATCCCATTGTGTCTTAACTGGCTGTAGCAGTTTGTTGAGTCAGTGAAATATAAAAACACTCAGGATAAGTTGATCATGGTGAATTTCTATTATGGGGATAATTGTGAATATCCTCAGATGAGTGACTTGTCAGTTTTATTATTAATCCCAGTTATTCCAAAATCTTAAGCGTGTCACCATGGCTGAAGACTTGACTTGTAAATCCACCACAAAAAGAGTTATGTGAAAGTTACCATATGTGGACAAACTATGGAATTCAAACTAAAGAACGAGAGGGAGATGAAGTGTTCTCCTGCTCCAATTGGTCCTTTTCTCTGTGACCACAGTCCAGCTCTGTTCACTGAATGGTTTGTTTGTTTTTCAAAAAGGATGTTCACTAAAAAGTGACTCCTATCTGAGATGGAATAAAAAAAGAAATGATATTAATGTGCCAAACAGCAGGTGAGCCCTTGCACCTGTACACATCCTTGTGGTGATAATGCTAATTAGGCAATGATATGATGGACTAATGTTGCTTTGCAAAGAAGTCGGTCAACGGTTAATTATGTGTGTTTCAATTTATAATCAGTAAGCTTTTTGCTCAAGTCTCCTTGAAAGGTTTGGCTTAGAAGCTACAGTTCCGTGTGCAACTACATACGTACATTAGCTTTCTGTGCTTCACTCACATCAGCTTGATGTTAACATGCAAGACATATACAGGCCAGCCCACTTAGACACTAGTAGAGTCAAAGAGCATCTATTTTATACGGCGCCCCAGACATGACATGGTCAAATAAATGTTTTTATTAATTTAATTTTTTTCTTACCATGTCATGTCTAGGGCTCTGTACTTTTATACAAACATGAAAAAATATATTTTTAAATTGAAAATCTAGAGATGACACAACTTTAAAACCAGGGTTAACTAATTATGATTTCAGTGATATAATGTTAATAAATGGAAATATTAAATTGTTAAGAGTCAGACTGTAATATTCAAATCTCTCTGTTCACCTGGTGAGGCCTGTTTGGGGTTGGTAGTAAAGTGAAACGCAGTTCTGTCCTCAGGTGTTTGTTCATTCTCCCGTCGCTGCCTCTGTTCTTGTTATGAATGATTGAATTTCTTAACACAGTTTTGTTTTAGATTTTCAGAAAGAAAAGAATATCAGCTCAGTATCCTATACATAGAAGTTGCATTGTGGGTCTAGGAAACCGCATTCAGCATTCAGCATTCAGCTAGTCATCAGTGCACAAAATCTCAATCATTGGTGTTTTACATGAGCAATGCAATCCCTCAACTCGGCCATTTAACTTCATGACAATCTGCATTTCATTGTACAGAGATTCAGGATTTTCTCCCACTTTGTTACAAAGATGAGTTCTTCTCTGAAGGAACCATCTCAGATATCAGAGACTGCCACAATTGGCAGCCAACATTAAGGGAGGTTGAACTGTCTCTTTGTGTGCGTCCAGAGAATCCAGTGTATACTATAATTTACATTAAGATAGGTCTAATGGCATTAAGATAAAAATAATTTGTTTATTGATATCGTTTTCATAAAAGCTAAGAAAAACACAGTGAAACCTCTTGCTGACAGGCAAGAGTGGGTATGTTATAAGAGAAAAATCGTAACCGTAATTCAAGTAAAGCAAAAGCACAATTGGATACATTTAGTGATCAAACTAGAAAATGTACAGAAACCACAAACTACCATAGTAAAACATGTATTATCACGCTACAAAGACCAGACAATTTACAGACCGCAATTAACTAAAACTACAATGACGAGATGAACAAAAAGTCTGATGGTGTTGAAGGGAAAGCGTGGGGAGGGGATGTTCGCTGATCCTTTGTCAGCATGTCGCTCCAGGTGTGGCCCACCCTGCTGGACCTGCGACTTTTGCTTTGAAAAGGTTCAAATTAACAGATTCAAAGGGTGGCACTCTCGGTTTCTAACCGACACCAAACACCCGTATGTAAATGTACGGGACCTTACACATTGAGAAATGCATCAGCAATAAACATGGTGACACAGCATGTGGAATACTGTTCATGGCAATCAAAAGATCCAACATTGTATATGCACTGATACACTGATATATGTGAATGGTACAGCAGAATCAAGCTGGAATTAAGGTTAAACAGTTTTGTTTCAAGAATCACACTTCTCTTTGAATGGTTGTGTCAGAGGAGTCCAGAAAATGTGCGATCTGGTGATCAGGTTAGCAGCATGAATGACTGAATGTACAGTGGAGTAATGTGTCATATGTATTTGGTCCGTCTGGCCTTGTGCACCAGTTTAAAACACATTTTGTTTCGACTCTGGACTCTGATGCTGGAGAGGGAACACAATCACACATGTTGGTCTTTGTGCCCCAGTTTAAAACCCACTGTAACTATATGATTCATATCCTGGTTGCATACTTTTATTACAATCTGTTGATGTGGACAAACAATCAGTACCAGGAACAACACAGCAGCTTCATTTTTTTGGGAAACTGATTGGTTGGGGTTAAAGTTCACAACACCTCAGACAAATGGAGTGACTCCCACACCGCTGCACCACCCGCAGCTAGTTAACACAACGCTGGATTTTGTGTGGAACCAGCCTCAACTCAGTAGAGAGGCAGCAAAGCAGGTTTTAAAAAATAAAACAACTAACTGCTCACAGATGGAAGTAGGAGGTGGGAAAGGCTGTTGTCCCTGTGCTTTTTGGGACATTTGTATGAGCGTCTTCGTTTTAGAATGTAATGTTTTCTGAATTCTGACTTCTTCATCAGCGGTTCTCTGGGGCGTCTCTGTTCACTAAGTTCAGTGTGTGTCTTGTCCCTCTTGCTGCAGGGAGCTTGCAGTATTGGCCCTTGCTGTCTCTTGTCTCCACCTGTTTGCCCAAAGTAACTGGACTGGTCCTCCAGTCTCTATTAATTTGTCGGACCTGCTGCCCTCAGCGCTGCTCTCCTCTCAGGTATGATACCATCTCATCACTCTCTTCTGCTTGTGTGTCATGTATCATCAGCTTAGTAAAAGAATGGCGTGGTCCATTGTAGCATAATTGCTGATAAATAAAACGATTACTTTGACTTTATTTCAGTTTGCTTTAAAGGAAGAGGAATTGTTTTTCGAGTCAATGTTGTATACAGTGGTTGTTACTGTGGTTACAGTCTTATCTACCAGACTATTCAAACTGCATGGTCAGCAAACCAGTAACTAGTTCTGCTGGAAAATGAAATCAGCATCTCCAAACAGTGTGGAGGGACTGATTTCCTTTGCCGGGAGGACTTGTATGGAAGTTAAATCAAGTCATTAATCAAGAGCATAGATTTTCAGTTTGAGAGCATGATTTCATTCCTTTTCAGTGACACAGCTCCTTCACGTGCTCAGATTTTTTCTCCTCATGCTCACATTTTGTGCTTGCATTTAAATGTATTCTGCTTTCTTTCAAAATGTCTGCTTGAATTCAAAAATCCCATGCCTGTGTTCACATTTGTCCTTCTTGCAAACAAAAATGTCGCTCGCATTCAAATGTGCCCTCTGCGCGCTCAGATCTAAGTGCACGCGCTCAGAACACACACCTGCTCACAGGTCAAGTTCTGCTCTCGGATCTCTCCTCTGCTCACGGATTTTTCTTGTGTATCAACACTGTCAACCAATAGAAGGCCGGCTACTGTTGACCAATCAGATTATACCCGCTTCTTTTATCTACTTCCGTCCTCCAGGCTGATAAATGTGGTGGTTCCCTTTATTTATGACGACTTTTGGAATAAAATATCAGTTAATCAATACATGAGCGCCCGTGCTTTTCATTACAGTAGCTACATACATCAACATAAAGTAGAACAATAGCTGCTCTACTTTCGCCATATTAGCCAATAGCCAGCTACCCAGGCAGCGGGATATGTTATATAGTATAAATAGTGAGATGTGAGCATGATTGTGATAATAGTACAGCGGTTATGAACTCCTGTTCATGTTACTTTTTGCATCATGGGACGCTGTTTCGCATCCCGGCCCGGCCGGCACCCTTGCTCGTGTAATGAATGAAAAATACTCTATCATCATAGCGTATTTTTATTACACCTTTTTAATCACGTATGTTTACCCACCATCTCTTGTTAAGCGTTTGTCAGGGGGCCCATGAAGGAAGAAGAAGAAGGAAAAAAAACCAGCTGTCCAGAATTGCCACAGGCCCAGTTTTTGTGAATGAAATATCTGGGGGCGGGTCAGTAAGGTAATGCTGAGTGGCCTTGATGCCTGTCAGTCATGATGCGTCGCGTCTCGTCACCTCTCTGATGTGTCTGCAGCTGAGCACTGTGATCCATGTCTCTCTCCCCGGCCGAGCGAGCTATCATACCGTAAAATACCAAATAATAGCCGCGGCATTTATTTGTTTCAATCACTTAACAGACCAGGCGTTTATTTGGGACAGGCGTTTAATTCCTTCCTCTCAAAATCCGGAATGAAAATGTCACAAACTTCGCCAGTTTCTCTGTGAATTCTCTGGCATCCTCCTGCAAGTTGCGGCGGAGGAAACGATTCATCCATGTAGCACTCGCTGCAAACTCCTCATCTCTGCTGTCTGTCACTCACGGTTTTCCCGAGTTTTCCTCTGCATATTTTACGACAGAAAGTTTGAATTTCAAGTCATACTTTTTATTTTGTTGCTGCACCGGAGCCATGGCGATCATCAGTGTGACACTGACTGACAGAAAGCAGCACAACGCGTGAAAAAGGCGAAGAAGAAAAACGTGCAGTGTCAGTGGTCACGTCTTCTTCCTTGATTAAAAAAGAATAAATGAATTAGACCCAGCATTTATTTGGAACCAGCGGTTATTTATTAAAATATACACCTGCATCAGTGTTTAAAGGGACCCTGCGGTTAATTGACATGCGGCTATTATTTGGTAATATACGGTACATTTACACCCAACTCTGTACGCCGGGCCGGGATGCGAACCAGCGTCCCATGATGCAAAAAGCAGCAGAAATTGATATTCTTAACCACTATACTATCATCACAAACATACTAACCCTTCAGTATTTATACTATATAACATATCCCGCTGCCTGGGTAACTGGCTATTGGCTAATATGGCGAAAGTAGAGCAGCTATTGTTCTACTTTATGTTGATGTAGCTACTGTAATGAAAAGCACGGGCGCTCGTGTATTGATTAACTGATATTTTATTCCAAAAGTCGTCATAAATAAAGGGAACCACCACATTTAACAGCCTGGAGGACGGAAGCAGATAAACCCGGTAGAAACAGTGCCCGTCCGTATGAGACGCTCCTTGAAGTACAGCGAACGCATCCGCAAAGAAGTGGGTATAATCTGATTGGTCAACAGTAGCCGGCCTTCTATTGGTTGACAGTGTTGATACACAAGAAAAATCTGTGAGCAGAGGAGAGATCCGAGAGCAGAACTTGACCTGTGAGCAGGTGTGTGTTCTGAGCGCGTGCACTTAGATCTGAGCGCGCAGAGGGCACATTTGAATGCGAGCGACATTTTTGTGTGCAAGAAGGACAAATGTGAACACAGGCATGTGATTTTTTACTTTAAGCAGACATTTTGAAAGAAAGCAGAAGAAATTTAAATGCAAGCACAAAATGTGAGCATGAGGAGAAAAAATCTGAGCACGCGAAGGAGCTGTGTCACTGAAAAGGAATGAAATCATGCTCTCAAACTGAAAATCTATGCTCTTGATTAATGACTTGATTTAACTTCCATAGACTTGGCACCGTTCCCCACGGCCAAAACTACTAGTAACTGGTTTGCTGACCATGGTATCACTGTGCTTAATTGACCAGTCAACTCACCTGAGCTGAACCCCACAGAGAGTCTATGGGGTGTTGTCATGATGAAGATTTGAGACACCAGACCCAACAATACAAACAAGCTGAAGGCCACTATCAAAGTAACCTGGACTTCCTTTACACCTCAGCACTGCCACAGGCTGATCGCCTCCATGCCACGCTACACTGATGCAGTAATTCTTTCTAATATTGTGAGATACTGGATATTTGATTTTCATGAGCTGTAAGTCAAATCATCCAAATTTAAGCAAAAAAAAGCTTGAAAGATTTCACTTTATATTGTATATATTAAATTGAGAATATATGATGGGCTTGTCCATGACACTTGGGACATGAACATGTTCTTTACAAGTAGATGTGTAGTGGTTTTGACCACGACTCTATTTATAAATAGACACTGTATGTGTGTATGTATGATATTTACTCACATTGTAACACCTAAGGTATGTTCAAGGTTAAGTCTCTGCTACTGAAACCTGTTCATATCAGTTGCAATGACATAAGTCAAATTAGCATATCTTTGGTTTGCAGCCACAGACCCTGCTTGAGGCGATGCACTCCAGCCTGCTCCTGGATGGTGAGGCAGTGTACAGCCTTGTTGCCAACCCCTTCCTCCTCCTTCTGGCCAGGGTTGTTCTTACAAAGTGCTCCTGCAAGATGGAAAGCCTCCAGGTAAGGTTTTCTGTTTTCTCTTTAACAGCAATGTAGTCACTAATTGAACATTTTGGCATTATAGTATCAAGTTAGTGTTGGAGGTCATTTTTGTCTTCTGTGCTGTGTACTAGATAGATAGATAGATAGATAGATAGATAGATAGATAACTTTATTAATCCCTGAAGGGAAATTAGAAGACTAGGCTTTTTCTACTTTCCAACTGGCTGAGGAGACTTCAGTCCTCTTTGTGATGTTGGTTGCCATGTTTCTGCCATGGTTCAGAGTCACTGTCCATCTTCTGCAAAAGACTCAAGACTCACTTGTTCAGATTTCACCTCGGACCCCGCATAGCATGACTCCCTGCCAAAGTCAAAGTAAAGTAGTAAGGTATTGTATTGGTGTTAAACCAGAATATAAGAAGCTTATAACCAAATATTAGAATTACTGTATATATATTTTTGACCCATTTAAAATTCATTATTGAACTAAACTTCATGCATGTTTTTGTGACATAGTAGTTCCACTCATTCCATCAAATAAAAATGAGAGCTGTAGAAATCACTGGAACTGAAGCCTGTAATGATATACATGTTCTTTACAAGTTGATGTAAACCACAACTGTTCTGTAGATGATGGCATATTCAGACTAAATACAAGTTATCGTTGTGCAGAAAGCATTTTCCAGCATTTTCACAACATTATGATAACAACATTTCAGGTAATGAATATGAGGAACAGTGCCTTGCAAAAGTATTCACCCCCCTTGAACTTTTCCACATTTTGTCACGTTTTAACTACAAATATAAATGTATTTGATTGGGATTTTATATGATGGATCAACACAAAGTGGTGCATAATTGTAAAGTGGAAGGAAATTAAGACATGGTTTTAAAAAACAGAAAAGTGTGGTGTGCAGAAGTATTCACCCCCTTTCACTCTGATACCCTTAAATACAATCCAGTGCAACCAGTTTCCTTCAGTAGTCACCTAATTAGTAAATGGAGTCCACCTGTGTGTAAACTTATCTCAGTGTAAGTAAAGTTTTGTAATTACTTCTGACATTCTATGTGTGTTTCTTCTGTTTTTCGTTGTGTTTTTTCATCTGAATGTTCAGCTGCTGCCCTGGTGGACCCTGCGCTACATTAACCTGCACCAGCAAATCCTGGAGGCGTGTTCCCAGCAGCTCCTCACCCTGGCCCACAGCAGCATGGACAAAGGTTTGTGAGCACTATGATGTTGATGTCCTTGCACACATACATTTGAGTTTGAGTACTTTTTCATTATTGAATTTCCCCTTTTATTTAGAAAGTCAGACTAAAAAAGTAATGCTGCATGTTTCAACACCAGTATTTGTGTGACCTGCCTCAGTACATTAAAATTACAAAACAAAATGTAAATGCAGTGCTAGGTAACCTTCCAGAAGTGCATTTCTCTGGTCAACTTGGCTCCACTGCTCTTCTCTAATCACACATAGAGCTGATCTCCATGATAACCTAATGCATTTCCTGTGTGTAGCCTTTTATGTGTTCCTGAATAGTTATGACATTTGCTTCTTCTGCCACAGTGAAGTTAAAAGGACTGGAAACTTGTGAATTTGAAACAAGACATTCTTACTCAAGTATAAATTGTCCACTCTGCCCCAGGCTTCATGTTTGATAAGTCTCCTGGCCTCCAAATAGAAGTTATCAAAAAAAAAAGATTAAAAAGTTAAATTTAGCCAGGTGAAAAGTTAATTAGTTCAGTATATGAACATGTTGAGGAAAACCTTGAAAATTGGTTTCATCACTTTGAAGTTAAGCCAAGCCTCCTGATGCCAAATTCCCAGTCTGCCCATAGTTTCCAATCTGCCCCTGGAAGAGAACATCTCCCTGAAATGTGCACAAATATCCACGTATTTATATTTAAACAAGTTTGTGTCCTGTTAAGTCCTCAATGCTCACAAAAAATAAAGGTGAGGGATTTATGAAAGATTTATTTATGTCTTTACTTTGCAAAGATGGAAGTAGAAAATGACCAGTGAAGGAACTTTGTATGGGCTTGTTACACCAATTGAAAAAATTTGTGGCAAACTATGGAATACATTTGGGAGCATGCTTGTATCAAGTCTTACAGTTAAAATCATATTACATACACATAACAATTAATAGAGCTGTAGAGCAGGTGTAATATGGTTGTGCTTCATGTTGATAGTAATGAAAAACTTAAACGTAGTTAACTGGGTTAATAAGTGATGTTGATGTTGTTGATCATCTGCATGTATTTCTTTGTTTTCTTATCTCTTTTAGGAAAATAAAACTACAAACTTCCAGCTACTAGATGTGGGTAGTGATGTAGATAAAAAATCATTTTCTTTCCTCTTTCACAGTGCTGGAATGCCAGTCTCTGTTGTTGGAGCAGAGAAACCTGGCCATACAGTTGCACCTGGAGTGTGTCTACACTAGTCTGACATACTATGAGTACCAGCCAGCCAAGGAACATATCAAGAGGGCCCAGGAGCTTTCAGGGCTCAATATCAATGTGACTGGTATGTAAACTACAGCAACTTCCATTTGAAGAGAATAAATGGTTAACACTTGAGTTGAAACGTTGTGCATAAGACTGACATGATACCCTCATAACCATGATGTGAGACCCACCAACAACATAAAGGAGTCTTATGAATGGATTGGGTAGTAACAAACATGACAGTGGGACCAAACACTGCCTCTTACAGAGATCAGTTCGACAACAAGGAATTAAAAATACAACAGTATTTTTTTTGTCTCCTGACACACCAGATCTCAGCCTAATGGAAGCACTAGCTTGGAGAATGACAGAGCTAACTAGCTAAATACAGTTGGCTGTAGTTAGCAGCAGTTAACAGCTGGTTTATTTTAAAAAGTAAAACTCCCTTAATCACCTTGCTGTAAGTAAAGTAAAAAAGTGCTTTAAAACAATGTCACTATCACTTTGAGGCTGCAACTCCTCGTAAAACCAGATATCATTAAGTCCAACAGTTGTTATCAAAGTTGTTTTAAACTGTGTTTAATTAGTGTTTACACTATTGTTTTCATTGGTTTGGCTAAACTAAGTTACTAATAGAAAGTTAATATAATTCTGCATTAGATTTTCTAAAAAACAATGAGATTTTGTTGAGTTGTGTAACATTATCCCAAATGTTTATACTAATCATCAAACCAGAGATATCCACAAGTTGTTAGATCCCGAGTATACCCCTGTCCAGGGGGTACTTAAGCTGGTAAGGAGGATACTTGCCTAGCTTCTAACTAGCCCTTTTTTTTTTTTTTTTTTTGGCCTTTTATGGCTTTATTGATAGTACAGCTGAAGATATGACAGGAAAGAGGGAGAGAGAGAGGGGGAGAGACAGGCAGCAAAGGGACCTGGGCCGGGAGTCGAACCCAGGTCCGCCGCAGAGCCTCGGCACATGGGATGCGCGCCCCACCAACTGAGCCAAACGGCGCCCTTTTTACACAGTGGCACCGCATTATCTCCAGAGCGGTGGTTCGCCAGTTCTCCGCAGACGGTGATTCACACAGAGTGAAGCATCTCCGCCTTAAAGACGAACCGCCGTGTAATTTACACAGAAAGCAGGCGCTGCGTAAGGAGGCTCCTAAAGAGGCGTGAAGGTTCACGTCATGATGATGAGTGTGTGTTTCCCAGATGTTCCCCCGTTAATATAACCCCGTAGATAGTTTATAATCATATGGATGCTGTTATAATGTGTAGTGATTTGGATCCTGACCCACCAAACATCCTGGAAACAGTGCTTTCCACAAGCGCCGGCTGCCGGCCATATAGCCGACTACACAGTTAACTCCAGCCGGCTACTTTAATGACTATTATTTTTCGATTTTAATAAAGTTAAATGTTTTTCTAACAGACTGACAATAATGTCAAACTGAACCGCACTCATTAAAATTGTGATTCGCTGTGCTTGTACTGATAATAATCACAAATTACTCCGATCATCGCCGACTTCATTGATCACAAGGGAGAGAAACTCATCCGCGGCCCCGACACGCGGTGTGTGTGCGCGCGCACTCAGCGGAGTCAGTGTGTCGGCCGTCGGAGGCGAGAAGCAGGGCTCACCATAATACGCTTATTTTGTCACCGGTAATCCACTCTTCTCTTCCAGCGTCCATTTAGCAATACCTGCGACACGTGCTGGCATCAAAAAACACTGTCGGTTGTACAAATGAAACCAAACGGACTCTAAGAGTGTATTTTCATTAGTTGCTAAGGGAGAAACGTTCACTGAGTGTTTAATTGTGTAGCCACCACTGCAGACTGTGAAGGTGTCATGCACCGACAATAAGATATTTACAAGCCCAGAACGCCTCACGATGCAATATTATGTGAGCTTGTATAGCCTATTATTTATTATTTTCAGTGCGCAAATCACAGTTTTTATTGGTGCATTAGCGTCTGGCATACTTAGTTACACTAATGAATAAAAGAAGATGCGATATTTTGTAATAATAATAATATAATATATAGAGTAGATATTGATGCTGATAATAATAATAATAATAATATTATTAATAATAATAATAGTAGAGCAAATGTCTGAGAAATTAATATAGGCTGCCTGTTCTGCAGGCACACTTAGGCTAATAATAATAATAATGTAGTAACATTATTATTATTATTATTACATTTAAGACCAGTATATAAGATCGTACCCCCCCCCCTCCCGGCTGGCTACTTATGTATTATGGCTGGCTAGTCTGTGTCTTAGTGGAAAGCCCTGTGGAAAGTGACCAAGTTGCGTTTTTTGCACTATATTACATAATTGCATAATCACCATCAGTAAACTGGACGCCGTCTGACCCACTCGCGGGGATGGAGGCTGTTTTCTGGGGGAAAGTTTGGTTAAGTCTCAGTCAGGAGAGCTGACGATCGCGGTGATTTATTTTCATCACAAACACTCGGTGAGTTAAAGTGTTTTGCTGGTGGAAGACGCTGTTTTTTGAGCAGAGAAGTCAGGCGGAGGACGAACGCTTCTCCACGTACAGCTGTGGTATTTGTTTTCATCATATAAGTTGCCAACGACAGTTACAGTTTGTACGTTACTTTGTTTGGTCATGTAACCTTGCTTTGTGGGAAATATCTCTTTATTATGTTGAGTCAGTTATCAGACTGTACGATGGACACGCCCTCGCTCCACGCCCCCGGCTTATCCATTCACACTGGTTCGGTTCACCAATAACGCAGCCCTGATACTACCTCCAGAGGCTGATCAGCGGCGGAACGAAATTTCATCACTCGCCACATCTGAAACTTTCACACAGAGGAGGGTCCGGAGAATTGACGCAGGATCCATGCATGCAAACGGCAGTGTGAAAGAGGCTAGTGCATAAGTCCGAGCGCCCACCCTGCTTCCTCTGGTTTAGGACAGGACATGAATAGCCTTTGAATCAGATACAGCCACCAGCCACGCCCATTAACGACAGCTCTCCTCTAAATCATCTGGTAGGGTGCTAGATTGGATTTTAGGGGTCTTGAGTAAGACCCTAAGGAACTGTTACAATTTGTTAGGCTAACCTTTATTAAGCTGACAATATTTTGCACACTTATCACCTACTTCTTCCTCCCAGTAAAGAATCATAGAATCAATATCCACAACTTCTACTTTAACTGTAATGTGTTGGTTTTATTGCATAAACTTTAGCAAGGGCAAAGCTAAAGGAATAATCTCAAAGAGCCCAGGCTGGTTAAAATGCTTGAGACGGTCAAGTCCTCCTGCTGAAAGTCCAAGTCCTTAAGGCAATTGGCAACCCCTTGAAGTCCAAACTCCATGCCAGCAGAGCAAACGAAAGAACTCCAATGTCCAAATTATAATCCACAGTTTGTTGGTAAAATGGTTAATCTGTTGCTACTCAAGGTAACAATTCATTTCATTTGGTTGCTTGTTGCTACTTCTGGGGTGGTGAAGTCAGCCAAGGTGACTAACCTTAACGTGAATAAAACTCTAAAACATTACCTTTTCTTAAACATGATAAATATAAACGTGCCTGAGTCATGTCAGATAGATTTTCATCAGAATTGGTGTATTTTTCATGGTGTATTTATCACAAGCAAGGCAAGTTTGGTCACTGCATCATTTGTGTTTATTCACCTTTACTCACTCATGTAGTGTTTTTCCAACCCAAACAGCAAGATAACCGTACTGTACATTAGCCATAAGCTAATGTTCGCTAGCAACAGCACACAGAGGGTGTGTATGTCTGTGTTTAAATTCAGGTTAACTCTCAGTGAATTTAGAACTCACCTGAGACGTTTTCATATAACACATATCCCTTCCAACTCCAGTCTGCGGTCAGCATTACAGAACATAATCACTCGACGATGGAGGTCACCTCCACGGGTCACTGCTGCAGTCAGGTTGACGACAGTCAAGACATATCCAATTTACAATCCCAAAAGTTATCTCTGAGCTCTCCTCCCATGGATAAACTGCTCTTGATCAGAGCAGAATCCAATGTGACTCTGGGTGTTTGTCACCTCTGCCCCCAACTTGCTATTTAGATCTGAGCCGCTGAGTAGTGGCTCTGGCTCCCCTGCTCTGCCTTGACCTCCCAAAACAACACTTGGCAAACATCTTTTGTTTTTGAGTCAGTGCCCCCCAACCACAGAAGTTATATATAGCATGTTGATAAGTGGAATCAACATTGCATAAAAGACCATGCTGATATTCAAATGGCAGTTGTGTGCTTGAACTACACATCTGTAAATATCGTTAGAGTGCAAGACACAAAAATATTTTTACTCTTCTTAATTGTGCATTCTGTGGGGAAGTGATATTAATTTGAGAGTTTGAATTAAGTTAGACTTGTTAATCATTCCTCATTGTGCTGGCCAATAAGAGTGTTCAGGATTACATTGACAAAAAGGACTGGATTAGTTATTTTCTATGTCAAACAGTGCACAGACATTTTTTTTCTTGGTTAGTGTCACACTGTCAAAGGCACTTGATGGCAACAGTCAGAAACATTGATAAAGAATCCTTCATGTTCATGTCAGGCGTCATTCCATTGTTTTGGCAGTGTCACGTGAGTCTTATGCACACGTTTCCAATCAAGGGGTAGCATATAATTTAGTGCCTAATTGAAAATGCAGACAGACATAAAATGAGGCTGTCATATCTGACAGTGCTTTTCATAAGCCCATATTGACCAATTCATGGTGATACCTTGATTTAACATGACTGATGGTATTTTGTCAATCAAGGTGCTCTTGGCAAACGGACCCGTTTCCAGCACAAGTATTTGGCTCAGCTCATTCTCGAGGTCAAGAAAAGGCAGGACCAGCCCGGTCAGACCGATGATCTGGCCAGTCCCACCCCCACACCTCTGGCCAGCCTGCCCAAGGTATGAACTTCTGTTGTTTTTTTGTTTTTTTTAAATCACTTTATAGTTAAGTTGACTGAACTGACTGGGGGATGGAGCAAGAGGGAGAGAGAGGGGGAGAGGTTAAGGGGGTAGCTGTGGAACGACCATAATCTAAAAACAATAAATGAAATAAAATAAAAATAACGATGATAATGGTACTGATGATAAGGTTGAAGCAGGAACAATTTTCCTGGAGAGAAGTGGCTTCTTCACCTTCACTTACTTAGGACCTGGTGGCTGCCTGCAGTTGGCTTCACTTTGTCCAGCTTATCATTGAAGGTTGACTAAAGTGAACTTTCCACTAACAGCATTTTCACAAATTACTTACTAAGGAGGAGCATGCATAAGGGTTTCAACAGTGTATATCTAACAGTTGGAGTTTTCCTTTTAAAGGTTTTGGCTGCAAGGAACTTCTCAAAAAAGTTTAATATTGTATCCAAAAAAATAAGCAGTCTTATTTTGCGGATCATAGAAGTTTCATATGCCATGTGTAATTCCATGCAGGACTGCAGTTTGGGTGATGACACTGTGCTGGATAAGATCAATTTAGCGGAGCCAGATCAGCATGAGCTGCCTGACCTCAGCGCCGAGGAGCAGGCCGTCATCCTGGGCATCTGGTGAGTCTTCTAGGTCAGCGTTCAGTTCTGATTCAGGAAGATCTGGGACCCCTAGTCCAAAGTCAGAATTCACAGATACGTGCCAAATTGGGTAAGGAGGGATAAAGCCCTATTTGCAGATGATGTATTACTATTTATACTATTCAACTCCCTGTACTTTTTTGTAGTCTGCATATATACTGTATTGCCCATTCTATGGGAACAATGTTAATTAAAAGTAGATCAAGGCAATGGTGATATCTACAACCTGATTGGGTCAACTTAAGGATATTTCAGTGTTCTTGGTAAGGTTTTAGATATCTTGAATCACATTTACATCCAGCTCTACACAGCTTTTTAAATCAAATTGTAGTAAGATGAACAACAAATCAAAGAATGCTTAACAAGATGGAATGTCCCTCCTATTTGTCTATGTGGGAGAGTGGAACCCCAAACCATGTCTTCCATATAGCCATCTAATTGCGCTCTATTTTTTTCATCAAGCATTATGCATGTTAGAGCAGCTACTACTTCTAAACAAACGAATAGGGAATAAATACAGTATGAATAATTATGACTGTGCAATGAATAGGCCTACACACACAACAATTACAGATACAAATAAATAATGAATACATGTGGTCATCAACTAGGTTAATACAACCATGGGTGAATACAAATAAATGCAATAAAAAAACCAAGAATGGTTTAATGAATTTGTGAATGAAGCGACAATGAAAACTTCCACTGGGAAAGGTGAAATGAGAGAGAGAAATGTTTGAAGTAATTAGATATAACAGTGTTGATGGAATATCGTATGTTTGATAGTGGCCTAACACTTCTTTATTGCTATCAATAATCTAGCACAAAGTTCACTAATAGGCGGACCATGGGTCTGGACCCACTCTGTCCTTTACGGAATTATTCGATTCGACGAAGCATTTCTGTGCAAACTGGAGCTGTTTTTCTACAGCGCTGGTTTAGCAGCAGAAGAATAGACAGACTCTTGCATGTTCATTCTTCACATGAGCAGCTCAATATAATAATGGTATATAATAATACAAATTGTCATTATTTTTTTTTTTGTATATTTTTTTTTTGGCCTTTTATGGCTTTATTGATAGGTCAGCTGAAGATATGACAGGAAACAGGGAGAGAGAGGGGGAGTGACACGCAGCAAAGGGACATCAAAGTACTCTAGTACATTTTGACAGTATACATCTGAAGTATGTAGTAAGCATGTAGCCTACTGAAAACCAAAAGAGGAAGAGTTGCACCTATCATAGTACTGGATTTATTCCCGGTGTTTTCACCCCCCAAAAAAACACTGATGGTGTTCACAGTCTGTCAGCTAAACAGATACTTTACTCATCAAATAAAAGAGAAATATCCCACACTTCAATCCACAAAGCAGTAAGGTGGTAATGTAATGTGTTAACTGGTAGTGTTTTTGGCAACTTATAAGAGGAAAAAATGACTGCATCTATACGTGGAAAAGCCTCTGTCACATTTCTGCCCCAGCAGCACAGCGAGAGGGCTCCTGCAGTAGAATGCTGGTGGTTATGTGAGGCAATTTAGAGCTAAAAAATGTATCTCATCATTTCTTTGTATCCTTCCATTATTGTGTTGTTGTAATTTACTGTCTCTGACAACTTATATTGAAAAAATCACAGCGACTGTCAGCCCTCCCAACCGAGACTTCAGTGAACTTTCCCGCACTTCTAAAAAAAAAAAAACTACACAGATCTCAATGTCCTGTTTTGGTTCCCCAGCGCTGGCGTGCTGTGTGAACTAACACACTGGAGCGGCTTTACGCTGAAGCTGCTTGGTTGCATGTGAACGTGGAAAAATGGCGATCCTTCACTGCATATCTGTGTGAAAAGTGCTTACAATGCAATACATGTTGTGGACAAGAGGAAAAATCCCAGTTGCTTTGGTATTTCCACCCACAGGCTGGACATTAACGCCTACCCACTTGCAAGATAACTCTGTGTGTTGGGAAATGGAATACTTTAAGCAGCTTTCTGATTTCTGATCTAACACCACCAATTTTTATTATTTAAATACCTGCAAAACAACATTCCCAACTACAGCAGCAGAACTGTAGTTTGTGTTAAGTGGCAACTAGTAAATATTAGCAATACAATAAACCAATGCTGAACATGCAAAAAACTATGCCTGCTAACATGTTAGTATTAGCATTCTGAGCATGTTAGCATTTACCTTAAAACACAACTATGCCTAAGTACAGCCTTACAGAGCTGCTAGTTTAGCTTCAGACTGTTTCATACTTTATATATTGTTTACCACAAACCGTTGTCTTGCAGTGTTGACTTCCAGAAGAATAACCCTGTCCACAAACTGACGGAAGAGGAACTCCTGGCATTCACCTCCGTAAGTCAATGTTTATAGTTTCTGTGATTCATTAATATTGCAGTTACAAATGCTCAGGTTGTTTTCTATATTATACCCAGCGTTCATATATTTAGTTGTCTGGTTATATGTCTATTGTTTTGTCTGTTGATGTGTATGTTGGTGACCTTTGTGTCATATTTCACTACAATTACTGATACAGTCATATGGGATTTGCCTCAGAATCATGGTCATAATTGGGTAATTTAGGGTGCGGCCGCAGTGAGTGACAGCTAGCCATGAACAAAGCCCTTGAGCTGTCTGCTTGGCTTCATCTCCGCTATTTAAGGTTACTCTTCTTGTTTTTCGGCAGTGTTTGTGGTGTTGGTGCCTTTTGGATAAGTGTAATGCAATTATTGGACAAATAATATGGTTGTACAGTTAGTTGTGCTAAAAGATGAGAACTGATAGACGGACACTGGTGTTTGTATTAACACGACATTGTTGGTGTTAACCGGCAGACAGCTGCTGGAGCTGGTGAGCTCTGGAGATGACCGTCGTGGGCAGAACCCTGAGTTCTGGAGGAATAAACACTCACAGTCGAGGAGAGCACAGAGTTTGTTTGAAACTTTTGTGATCAAAAAGTGGATATATCCTCTTCACCACTGCAGCAGTGAGTGTGGAGCTGCCTCTGTACTGCACTGTAATTCTGTATTTGACTGCTGAATGGAGGGAAATGTACTTTACTTTATGAATGTACAGAGAGGAGATAAGGTAAAGGAGGGATTTAATCATCGATTAACCACTAGCAAAGCAAGTTTGACTGCAGGATGATTTGTGTTTATTCGCCTCACTCACAAACAGAAGAATAAGAATCTTTATTTGATAACATATCATATCATGTGCAATATAATGTCTCGAGGAGACAGTGGTCGTGGGTTAGCCCATACACTGGGGGATCAACACTAGATCTTAGCCAGTGCCTCTGGTCAGGGGCACTGGCTGGAGAATCAACACATTTGGTCATGTTTTTGGGTTGGGGTTGGTTTGTTTGTTTTCATAAATCAAAATTTCAAAAAGATCAGAGCAGAATCTGATGTGACTGATTATTCCTCTCACCACCTCTGAACAACTGAGCAGCTCCTTCAACAAAACAAATGCCAGCAAATGTCTTCTTTTGATAGGGAGATCTGTAACAGCGGAAATGACATATTATACGTTTACGGTGGCAAACTATACATTCCTTAACTTGGCAACAGTGAGTCAACTTAACTTGCTTCTCGAAATTGTCCTGGTGGAGTGGTCTGCTCCGGCTGCACAGGGCCATTCTTAAAACTCTCCAGGTGGCTCATAATGGAGTTTAAGACATTTTTCGCAAAAAGTTTGATTGTAGCCATCATCCATCTATTCAGCAGTGAGATGAGTTTTGAACAATGAGCTGGAAATGTATTCCATTACTTTTTTTACTGCATGAGGCTGCATGCAGCTGCTGGCTTTGTGAGCAGGCATCTTCCCAGCCTACATGTAGATCCAGGAATCTGCAGGCTGGTTAGATGGTTGTCACATGTCTGGTTGTCTTCATCGATCTGTGACTTCTGTTGCCTTCCCGGAGGATCATCTGGAGGTAGTGCTAATGCTGTGCCCACATATAGCGGCAGCACATAGATAGAGATAAAGCTTGTATTGTATTGTAAAGCCTAGTTACAATTTAAAGTCATGGTCAGCTATGGGCTGGGAGCAACAGCATGTGTGCGTGTGATTACGCGTAAATAAAATTACACAACAAAGTGCATAAACACCCAAAGTGTGTTCCTTTCTGCTCTGTAACTTACTAAGGTAACATGCAGTCTCCAGCAGTTGTCCACTCACCGTCCACGCAGCTGCAGTTCAGCCACTTTACCAGCCAACTTGAATACAGCTGTCCATCTCCCTCTTCTTCCGTCTTATCATAATTCCTTTTTTCTTTACAAAGTAGCTCTCTGAAGACGTTTGTTTTCCACTAATCTCAGCTAGCTTCAGGGCTTATTTTTTAGGGTATACCATGACTGAAACAGGTACATGTCAAGCGCGCCAAGAAGAACAGATGGATGTTGTTAAAAGAGAATCAGTTTTTTCAAAATAAAACAAATTTCCGGTTGATGTGCATATTGGTGACCTTTGTCACGATCCATAACCACACAAGGGTTCTGCTTTGATTTGTAGATTGTAATTCCATGGATTCAACGGCAGAACTGACTTTGAATCTTTCTAGTTTGTGGTTGTTGAAAATTCTGGCTCATCCACTCACTGTTATGTAGAGTTATATCGTCCGTGTGGTAGGAGATGTTATAACATCCCATAATCAGAATGAAGGAGAGGCCAGAGAATAGACCCTTGAGGAACTCAGGTGTGATTTTTGTTCGTCTAAATTCATTCATGATTACCAAATGAGACAATGAAGTCCTCATCTAAACTTTGATTTGAACCAATTCAGTATTGTGCCAGAAAGTCCCACCCACATTTCTAGTCTGTCAATGAGTATGTTGCAGTCAACTTTGTTGAACGCAGGATGGAGATCCTGTAATACCAAACAGTGACATTTTTGATGAATCACTGCTCAGATGAATATTATTTAAAACTTTTATTTGTGCAGCCTCAACGTTGAAGTTGCATCGAAATCCAGACTTAAAAGGATTATATAAAATATTTTTTTGCCAAAAAAGCATTGAGTTGCTGAAAAACATAATCTTTATTAGAAAAGGTATGTCTGATATGTGCCTGTAAGCAGTGGCGTGCGCAGACTTTTTGAAGGGCAGGGGCGAAAAAAAGGGCACTTGAGCACGCGTTTTGGCTCCCAAGAGGACAATTTAGCATGCGTTTTGGCTCCCAAGAGGGTGCTTAGGCGTGTGTTTTG
Source organism: Sparus aurata (assembly GCF_900880675.1). NCBI lineage: Eukaryota > Metazoa > Chordata > Actinopteri > Spariformes > Sparidae > Sparus > Sparus aurata. The sequence goes on along the minus strand of NC_044201.1, from coordinate 3,189,432 downwards.
GCTCCCAAGAGGGCACTTTAGCGCATGTTTTGGTGCCCAAGAGGGCAGTTAATCATGTTTTAACCAGCCAAGGGGGCAGTTTAGTGTGTTTTGCCAACCAAGAGGGCACCTTGGCACGCTTTTTTGGCTCTCAGGAGGGCACTTTAGCACACGTTTTTCAACAATTGGGCCACTGCCCCCCCCCCCCTTGTGCACATCACTGCCTGTAGGTAATTACTGAGGCATGCAGAATAAAAGAGGCTTAATAACTGCAGTCTAGGGATAAAATTGATCCAAATGAATAAGAGTTGTCTTACGTGTAGATAGAGTTGACACAGCCATTTTTCCCGATATAGAGTTACTGACAGTGTTGTGGGTAACGCGTTACTTTGTAACAAAGTAACGCGTTACAGTACTCTATTTACTTTTTTCGTGTAACGTGTAACATAACGCGTTAGTTTCGTGCGTCAAGCAATCAGTAACTTTGTTATTTTTTTAAAAAAGTAATCCGTTATTTTAAGAATTTCTCCGGATAAGGAAAGGAAAATCCCGACTGCAGCCTGCTTTTTGTCAGACAGTACTGTGCCACCTGCGGATGTGTCAGCGGAGGCGCAGCGCTGTGATGCGTCTGTGCCCTGCTGCTGACCTACGTTACCTGTGTGTGTGTGTGTGTGTGTGTGTGTGTGTTTTCGAACCCCCGGCAAGATGGCAGAGAGGACAGCTTTTGCATCGTGGAAGTACGCACATTATCAATTTCAATTCGCCAGCAAAAAGGACAAGAACAACATAACGGTAAAATGCACACTCTGCGTTGGTGCAAAGCTTCTGTCGACCGCAAAAAATTCCACTTCAAATTGAAAAAAACAACAAAAAAGGCTAGATGACTGACGTTATTCATCATTGTCACGTCTTCTCGGTGCATTTAAAGGAGGCTGTGTGTGTGTCAGTTAAGTTGCAGCATGTGCGAGGCGCTGCAAACGGCTTTTAATTTTTGGTAACGCATGAGTACTCTCACGCATGAGTACTCTAACGCTGTAACGTAACTGATTACTTTTAATTGATGGTAACGTTGTAACCTAATTAACTACTTTCCAAAGTAACTATACCCAACACTGGTTACTGACTGGCTTATCTTCAGAATTTTATAACCACAGATTTAGTTTTGTTGCTTAAAAGAGCCATGAAGTTTGCTACAGTGGCATTAGTACGTGCATGGAAAAATGGCTGTCATGAGATCTGTCAACGTTATCGACCATGTCTTACATTTCTATTGAGGAAAGGTTATTTTGTGGTAATTATCTTTGTTTTATCAACCAGCTGTACCCACAAACTTTTCTGTGTAAAAGATATTTTAAAAAGATGTGTTTTTTTACTGGCTGTATTATGTTCAGTAGTTTTATTTCATATGTGTACTGTGTTGACTCAGATGTTTTCTGTCATTGAGAAAATGTGCATACGAGAGGATGTGATCATATTCAATGTGTCCAGCCCGAAGCATTTGGTTTTCCTAAATAAGATTTTGTTTTTGGCCTCAAAATCCTCTTAGTGCAACCACCAAACCACGTACACTGCTCATAAAACACTCACACATACACAAAAGAAATGGACTAATTAATTTACACCTAATAACGCTGTAGATCGTCCTATTACAACAGAGGTTTCACCAAAATATTTAGCTAGCTATGTCAATGTCATCGTCGTAGCTAGCTATGACATAGCTTATGCCAGTCCATACCGTAACCCGACCTCCACCATGGGGCACCCTGCCCACAGCATTTGGCCAACTGCAGTCAGGTCCAGACCCTGCTGAGGACATCGAGCACACAGATGAGCTTCCCTGAGACTCTTTCTGACAGTTCTGTACAGAAATTCCCTGGTTTTGAAGAGCAACTGCTGCATCAGCTGTCCAAGTGGCTGGTCTCAGATTGTCATGCAGGTAAGCAGGTCAGGTGTGGAGGCCCTGGTCTTGCGAGGCTACACGTGGTCTGCAATTAGATGCACATCAATATTCTCAGAAAGGATATGGTAGCAAAATGAACAATCCCTTCAGGGGCAACAGCTTTAGTGGACATTCCTGAATTCACGGCTAAGGCAAAGTGGTCGGGGCAAAGGGTGTAATGGGATTGAGCCTTTGTTTCTGTGGATTTGGCCAGGCAAAAATGTAGAAGAAGAATCTGTAGTTAATACAACAGCCCTAAAATCCACCAGACAATGTGTTTTTTGTCATCTGAAGGGTTTGGGGGAAAGAGTCGGGGGGCCCTGGGTTCAGGCAAGATTTAGAGATTCATTTTTAATTTTGTGACACAGCTCTGTTTTAATTTAATTTAAAAAGTCAATAGCCCTGTATTACTCTAGATTTTAAACAACCTATAACATGAGGGTTATAACCCTAACTCTTGAATTTCACCAGATCTGTCAGCCAGCTATTAGGTCAACAAAACAACGCACATGCAATAATATGATCCTTTGTGTTGTTAAAGAATAATAGATCTTACTTACTAATAGAGAGCATCCACCTAGATATCCAGAGAAAATGTCTAATGCCCTATTTGTCAATGATAAAGAAAGTGAGAATACATTTCTGGATCTGTTCCTTTGTTTGGATCCAGACCAAAAGTTAATGGAGTCTTTTCTGGGCTGAGAGCCATCCTCCATCCAAGTTTCAAACCATTTTGACAAACCAACCAACCAATCAACCAACCAACAAACAGACACGGGTCAAAAAGATTATCATCTCGTTTTTCTCTCCCGTGTCTTTCTGCAGTGTATTCTGTCTCAGCCTAAGTTCTGGGGTGTACACGTCACAGCACTTTGCCTCAGGACCAAACTGGAAAAAGGCAGCTCACGATGTATTGAGAGAGCCATGATGCAAACTCAGGTAAGGAGTTATGGTGGGTAAACTGTATGTATATGTATGTATGTAAGTATGTGTTATTTAAAAAAGATGCAAACATAGTCAGAAGTTTACATTCATATAGTAACTTGAATGAGTAACTATCAGCGCAAGTGTTTTTGCTAGTTTTAGACATACAGTCTCAAAATGAGGCGTGAGACTTCCGGTGATGCAAGCAGGTGGGTAGTCACGTTTTGCTGGAGCTCCGGCACACCCGTTTATTTCTCAATATTGCCACTCATTTTTCACAACCTCACTAAGTCCATACGGAGTATTGACTCCGTGTAATGTCTCTGGAGCACTTTTGGGGCAACTCGACCGGCAAAATGCCCCCGAAACAGGCTAAGAAGTCCGCCGCGGAGAAGTCGCTGCCTTGCCAAGATGGCGACAACGCAGGCGATGCACCTGAAATGGACCCGGTGATTGCAAAGGTTATGGAGGTAATGACGGCTAACATCACCAGTCTGATTGATGACAAGCTGGACCGTATGCTGCACAGTATCAATAATAACATATCGCAGCATCTTAACGAGATTGGTGTCCGGTTCGACGAAGCTGAGAGGAGGATATCAGCGGTGGAAGATACTGCGGTCAAAACAGAGAAGAAGGTTGCTAGCTTAACGAAGTCAGTTACGGAGCTAGCAGAGCGTCTTCAGGACCAGGAAAATCGTGGCCGCCGAAAGAATCTGAGGATCCTGGGACTTGGAGTGGAGGGGAGCGACGCGGTGAAGTTTATGGAGCAGTGGATCCCCCGTATCCTGGACATCGAGGCCAAAGCAGGTTGGATAAAACTGGAGCGGGCTCACCATATACCCAGGCCCACCGCATACCAGGGCCCACCGCATCGAAGCTGCCCCGTGCATGATCGTCAGGTTCCACAACTTTTCCGACCGCCAGAGAGTTATGAAGGCTGCACGACGTAAAAAAGAGGTTCTCTTCGAGGGAGTCAAAATATATTTTTTTCAAGACTTTGCAGCAGAGACTCTGAAACGGAGACGGGAACTCTTGGCTGTTAAAAGGGAGCTGCAGAACATCCCCGGGGCTCGCTACGCCATGCCGCAGGAGACTCTCGTGTGACATCAACGTCTGAACTGGCTGACGTCTCCAGTGCAAGTCGTCGTTGATAAGTACGTCACCTCACCTACGCCGTCATAGGTCTACTTTATTTTGTCTATTGCATGTTTCCACCTGATTCTTTTATATTATATACTTATTAATGGTACACAAATAAAATATAATAAAATATACCGGACTGGAAAAAAAAAAAAAAGGAAACACAGCAGGACTCGAACTCGTGCCGCTCCAGTAAAAATTACAACAGGTATTTGTTGAAGAACTCCTGCCAGGTAAGCTATTGAGGTAACAAATAAACAAATATGTAGGGGGGGTGTCCTTTTAAGCCACTGTCCCACAGTAGCTGTTATTAGTTATACTAGAGATGTGCTGCCCTCTATTTGTTTTGAGCACTTATTGTCTGCCAATTCTTACATGTTGCATCTTTCATCTTAAAAAATTCTGAGTGTGACGACGTACTTTGTAGACGACGTGCTTTGGTGACGACGTGTGTTTCAGGCGTATATTTTGTTAGTAAATCTAACATACGCCGTCGTCACGTGGCCGTCGATACACGTTCTTTCAATGCACTCGCCGCGAAGTCGCCGCCGGTGTCTCATCTGCTGTCCCATTCACTCCCATTCAAAAATCCACACGGTCAGGCGGTGACGGAAGGGGAGGTTGCTCCTTCTCCTTCTCCTGGTAATCCTTGCATTGGCACTATCCACCCGCCATACGGGTGAAGTGTCTGCATATATTGACTCTCTAAAACTGTTATAGATGCGTCTATCGTGGTGAGTGCTATCATCGCCTGATTTAACCCCTCTAAGTGGGACAGTTTGCCTGTTGTTTTAATAAGGTGAATATTCTCCTAAGTTTGCTAGGAGAGACGGACATTTTCTTTATGTTAGTACACTTAACTTGTGCAGGAAGGAGCTTGATGTCCTATCTCACTAAGCAATATTATCTAAAGTTGTTATGTTATTATGATAACTCTTACTCATTCTTGTCATTACTGTTTTCTTTTTCTAAAAACAAAACAAAACAAAAAAATCGCATCTAGGCGATCTCTTTCTGTTGTGATTATGGATAAAATTGTATTCATGCTCTTATCTCTACGTGTCTAAGGGTGTGCCGCCTCTGAGCGGATATGCTTGCATCTTTCGAAGGACTTAGGGTCCATCTACCCCAGAGTTTCTCTGTGGGTTTTTGTTTTTTTTGTTTTTTTTTCCTTTTTTCTCTCCCAGGACCCAGTAAAGGTAGTTGTATATAGTTGCTACAGGGGTGTAGTCATGGTTTCATATTGTTTTGAATCTGTATTGAATGTTAAAGAGCATTACCTACAGAACAGCCTTTACCCCATTTGGGATAGTGGCTAAAGTGATGAACAAGAGAGACAGTATCCATATAATCCACGGTAATAGACATGTTAATAGCTACATTATATGGGGGCTGATATGAAATTTTGTTCTTGGAATGTGCGAGGAGTTCACCACCCAGTTAAAAGGAAGAAAATTCTAACATCTCTGAGTTAAGATAGCTTTTTTACAGGAAACTCACCTCAAAGACGCAGAGCATGTCAAACTGAAACGTGAGTGGGTGGGTCAGGTTTTCTTTTCATCCTTTGCCTCCAATAGTCGAGGGGTATGTATTCTAATTCATAAGTCATTACCATTTAAGGCTGAAACGTGTATTCAGGATGTTGGAGGACGCTACATTATTGTTAAAGGTGTATTATTTGGCAAGAGCACCACTCTGATGAATATATACTATCCTCCTAACCACCCAACAGAGCTAATAACAAAGGCTGTCACAGAGTTTGCAGAGGTGGCAATAATAGGGGGGGACTTTAACTGCCTCTTGGACCCTCAAATGGATAAATCGTCTTCAGAGACACGGCCCCTCACCAGAAGAGCCAGGGCAATGCTGGAACGATGCAAGGAGATGGGATACTTAGATGTTTGGAGGACCACGCACCCAGGAGAGAAGGATTTTATGTGTTCATAAAAGTAGCTCAAGAATAGATTATTTCTTAATTCCTAAATCAAATCTGAGTCTGGAAAACCTCTTGCTCTATTGGAAATATTATAATTTCAGATCATAGTCCTATATTCCTTCAGCTTCTCCTCGAAGGAAGTATTCCTTCCACTAAGACGTGGAAATTTGACTCAATGTTACTTGGCGACCAAAACTTTATCTCTTATTTTTCCTCTGAACTGAAAATATTTTATGAAATTAACAACACACCTGATGTCTCTCCCTCTACCCTTTGGGAGACCAGCAAAGCGTACTCTAGGGGCTTAATAATATCCTATGTGAAAACTAAAAGACGTAAAGCGCTTCAGCGTCAGAGGGAGTTGGAAACTAAGTTGTCAGAGGCTAAAGGAACACATGCTAAAAATCCCTCAGACATCAATCTTGAAGCAATGTTGGCTGTCAAAGCTTCTTTAAATTACTTACTCACACATAAAGCTGAACAGAGTATCAGACTGGCAAGACAGAGGCTATATGAATTTGGAAATAAGCCTAATAAATATCTGGCTAGGTTGGTTAATAAGAAATCGGACTCGCATTGTATCTCAGCTATTAAAGATGGTGGAGGTAAAAGAAGAATCGATTTGGATAATATTAACATAGTATTTGAGGCATATTATAATCAATTATATGAGAGCAACCAGCCTGTGCCAGATCAGAAGTTCTCTGATTTATTCTTGTCTAATTTAGCCCAACCTGAGTTTACAGATCTACAGAAAGAAACACTTAATGGACTGATAACAGAGCAGGAGGTTAAGGCCGCTTTACACTCTCTTCAAGCAGGTAAAGCACCAGGCCCGGACAGATTTGGTTGTGAATTTTTTAAAGAATTTAATTCATTATTTATACAACCCTTGCTCAATATGTTTCATGACTCGTTGAAAAATAGATCTCTTCCAAGGTCACTAACGGAGGCCAATATTAGCCTTATTTTGAAAAAAGGAAAGGCTGACAACGAATGTGCGTCTTATAGGCCTATAAGCTTGCTAAACACAGATCTTAGGTTGTTGTCCAAGACCCTCGCTCTGCGTCTGGAAACAGTCTTGCCTTGTATTATTAACAATGACCAAACAGGATTTATTATTGGCAGAAATTCATGTAGTAATATGAGGAGGCTTCTTAATGTTATCCAGCTGTCCCAATCTATGAAACTTGACTGTAAAGTTGTTAGTCTGGACGCAGAGAAGGCCTTTGATCGGGTCGAATGGCCATATCTCTTCTCTACTTTGGAGACACTAGGCCTAGGTGAAACATTTCTTAGCTGGGTGAAACTATTCTATGACAATCCTCTGTCAGCTGTACTAACCAATGGCAAGATATCGCATTATTTCCAGCTGCACCCGGGTACTAGACAGGGGTGCCCTCTGTCCCCATTATTATTCGCAATTGCTATTGAGCCTTTGGCAGAGGATATCAGGCGAGCCCCCTCTATCTCTGGTATCTCAGTTGGTGAAAAAATTCACAAAATATCTCTGTATGCTGACGATGTTCTCCTGTTTCTCACCAAGCCAGAAGTTTCAGTACCAGCAGTGCTAGACCTGATTGGCTGCTTCAGTCATTTTTCAGGTTACAAAATTTATTTTTCGAAATCAGAAGCACTTCCTCTGGGTGGTCTCCGCCACACAAATATATCACCCCCTCTATATTGCCCATTCAGATGGACACCACAGGGTTTTACATATTTAGGTATTGCAATAACTCGATCCCTTCACCAATTATATGCGGCCAATTTCACACCTTTACTCAAACGTATATATGAGGACCTTGAAAGATGGACTTCCTTGCCACTATCAATGTTAGGTAGGTCTTCATTATTTGAAATGAATATTATACCTAAACTTCTATATGTATTTCAGATGCTTCCAATTTTGCTCCCTAAAAAAGTGATCAAAGAACTGAATGATCGACTCAGTGCATTTATATGGAACAGAAAAAGACCCCATATGAGCTTAGCTAGACTTATGAAACCTAAAGAGAAAGGTGGCCTGTCAGTTCCTGACATCAGGCTGTACCAGCTGGCCTCGCAGCTGCGTTACATTGCTGACTGGATCCAAAATGATAATGATTCTACATGGCTGGACCTGGAGTCCTCACTGGTTGACTGCCCCCTGCGTGGTCTCCTGTTTGCTTCTGATCAAAAAAAGGTTAAAAATTCTGTCGGTGACAACATGATTATAAATACAACAGCTTGGAAGGATATAAAGAAATTGGAGGGCCTTGAGGGACAGTTGTCCTCCCTTTCACCGGTGTGGGGTAACATAGATTTCTATCCTGGCTCTAAGGACAGGGGCTTTGAGTTATGGCGAAGTAAAGGCATTTTTACTATTGGGCACCTATATGAAAAAAATGCAATGCTATCATTCAGTCAATTGTGTAAAAAGTATCTTCCACAAAATGAATTTTTTAGGTTTCTTCAGATACGGAGTTTTTTAAACAGTCAAAAAGAATCAGGGATCTCTTACCAACTCTCCCCGTTAGAAAAGATAATCACTGCAGGCAAGAAGAAAGGTATTCTCGGCCTTGGATATCAGGCACTTCTTAAATATGATAAGGGTAAACCTGCTTTCATGAGCAGAGATTGGACTAATGATCTAAATATCGATGTTGACGAGGCGGTATGGGGACGGATATGGGAATCAGCAAACAACATCTTGGTCTGTAATGGGACAAGAGAAACCCAGTTTAGACTCCTCCATCGTTTACAGATCACTCCCCAGTTTAGACACAAACTAGATAACAGTAAATCAGAATTGTGCACTAAGTGTAATGTTGAGGTAGGGAGTTTTATTCATTGTGTCTGGACAAATACTGGCAAGATGTAGAAAATCGACTACAGTTAATTTTTGACATTAAACCTAAAAAAAATCCGATGTGTCTACTGTTTGGACTGGCGGACACACAACTTAAAAGTGCACATGCCAAAAGACTCTTCTCTATTCTCACTTTTTGTGCAAGGAAGAACATATTACTGAAATGGATAGACTCTAAACCCCCCACAATAGCTGGATGGCATAAGGTTATTTTCGAAATGTTGCCCATGGAATACTTAACATACAGGTCCAGATGTATGACTGAGGTATTCTATCGAATCTGGTCCCCATTCCTGACTTATATTGGTTCAAGACTAGCTACCATTGTGTTGAAGGGCATGGTAGACCATAAGTGAGAAAACACAGCATGGATCAACATATAGTGGGCTACCTGAATTACTTTGCACTCGATGTTATTGATGCTGCTGTGGTGAAATGTTAAAACTGGATGCTGTCTCTGGGGGGGATTCCCCCCATTCTTATTTTGGTATATCATATATGATTCTTCTGTTTATGAATGATATGGCCCCACCCCCTGATGTTCTTGTTGTTATGGTTGTTTTTGTCTAAGACAGCACTGTTTGTCTTACGTTACGTTACGTTGTGTACGTGAAGGAGCAGAAACTTTTTTATATCTGTCACATATGGCATATGCTTCCATTCATGTCTTTCCAGTCTGTTGCCCTATACTTGTATGCTGTTTTTGTCTAATAAAATGTAAAAGCCAAAAAAATTAAAAATTAAAAAAAAGAGGCGTGATCAGGTGCTTTGCAGGTGCATCTCTGAGCTGCAGAAAGCATTTGCAGTAGTTAGACCCTTGATCTAAAGTCAATGTTGCAGTGTTTTACCTGCTACATAGAGGGCTCAGTATTCATATAGTACAGTGCACCTTCATAGGCAGGTTTGTGACGCATGTACATTGCGCTTAAATGATTAGAGGCCGCTTTCAGTCATTGAAAGGTTTAATTTCCATGCATGTAGTAATGCCACTGTAGCAAACATCTTGGCTCTTTTAAGCAACAAAACTAAAATTGTGGTTATAAACAGGAATGTAAAGAGGATTCTCTCCAGAGAAAACAATCACAGTATTGTATCAAATTCATAGTATTCCAAATTATCCAAAATAATTATTCATTCAAAAATACCAAAAGGTGTTATTTTGTATAGTTTTGCTAACTATTAAGCTACTTAATGTGTCCCAGGGTTTATTGTTAGAGAAACACTCGGTTGGAACATTGTACTACGAACTACAAAGCACATGTCAGTCAGTTGTCTTAAAGCAGTCCCTCAGAATCTCGCTGGCATGGTGGAGATGTACACTGTTCTCATGATGACATGTGATAACTCCCTCAGCAGGTAATATGTCCAATCTGCCAGCAGCACAGTGTCCCACAGAAAGCATTGTTCTGAACAGTAATGTGCCCAACTGTTCTTCACCAACATCACCACTCCCCCACCCTTCCCCTTACCACTCCGTTGCTGTCCTGTTGAAACACGTCCATTGTTCCTAGCAAGTCCAAAGTGAATGAATTCAGCCATGACTATACTCTGGATACTCTCTGTGCTGCCTGGTCAGCGCCATTATCTCTGCCACCTGATTATTAGGGAGAGATCCTATAATGACAAACCGAATGGTTTGTACTGTCTTTTCCTCTCCTCCAGCCTTGCATCCCCCCGTCCTTCTCCTTAACTCTGCAGGGATCTACGATAAAAAAGACTGCCCTGTCATTGCCCTACAATGCTGACCACTGTGACCCAGCACATGAATTAACGTTAACTAGCTAGTTACCTCATAAGCATCCATTTTTGCTTTGATAATGAGGAATTTCTTCTTTTTTTTAAAGTATTTTTTGGCCTTTTATGGCTTTATTGATAGTGCCTCAGCACATGGGACGCCCGCTCTACCAACTGAGCTAAACAGTGCCCCGATAGTGAGGATTTCTTGTCCTTCACCTCCCAAACAGCAGCATTATTGACCAATCCAGATTGACAACACACATAACTGTCTGTGTAAGGGGAGTGATTCTCCACAAGACACATAAGGTAACATTGCTATAGTGTAGCTCTGGCACTAACTTCGCTGGTGGTAGTGGCTGAAATACTGCAGCAGTCATGATGTGATTGAATCTTCAGGGAACCAAAATCACAGTATGGTGAAATACAAGATTGTTCTGCAGCTGTAGTTCATTTCATGCACTCCTCAGGAACGAACAGCTGCATCTCCTATTTTTCTTTTTCCAGGTGATAGTTGACCACTTTGAAGACAAAAACTGCCCTGTGACCGAACGACTCAAAGTTTTCTACTGCTGCCAAGCGCCTCCCAGATGGGCTGTTCAGGTAACAAATTCTTTATTTTCAAAAACACTGTTATTTTAAACGTTTCCATACACACAGCAATTTCACTGTATCAAATACTGGGGCACATTTAAGCAGCGAAAGTAAAAGCTTTAGTGATGAATGTGACACGACAGATGGAACTCTCCAGAGAATACTGAATGAAACTTTTAGCTTCTGAAATCTTTGCAATGCACCATTTGTCATTGAAATGGCAACCCCATAATACATTTACATGTTTCTAGAGTTGACAGAAAGGGTGTTGGTGTAGCCGCTATTTTTAATGATACAATTAATTGCAAGCAGATAGCACATGGCACACGCATGCTGTACTGCTTTCCACAGAAGAGGGTAAGATCGCCCTAATTCTGACTTTTTCTGAGAATTCTGGCATCAAAAAAAGTAATTAAGTTTTTTTTGACAGTGGCCCTGATCCTCTTCTGTAGTTTTCCATGAGAAACTAATTCATTAGTACACCTTGGGAGTGAGGGCATATTTGCACACTACATACTGTTGGTTTTGTACATTTCAGATCTGAAACTATGTAAAAGTATATTTTACATTTCTGCTGACCATTTTCTCTAAATAACTATATAATACTATATATTTTACACTTGATGTCCTAGCTTTTAGGCTTGGTTTAGATTTTTTCACAGTGTTACAAAAGTCAACATTCCAACATCCACTACCTGATTACATACATACTTTAAAAAGATTATTTTAAGACACGTCCATGATTGGCCTTCGTTGGTCATTTGTTCCAGACTGAAATATCTTTAAAAAATAATGGATGGATTGCCATGAAAGCTTGTATAAACGTTCATGGTCCCCAGAGAATGACTTCAAGTGTTTATTCTCGCTGTTTCGTCTTCTACAGAAACAGCTGGCCAGCCTGCTGACAGACCTCGGCTGCATCAGTTCAGCACTGCTCATTTATGAAATGCTGGAGCTCTGGGAGGATGCTGTTATCTGCTATGAGAGGCTGGGTCAACACGGCAAGGTACACAAACAAACACACACAAAAAAACAAACCCATACAGCAGGAGGGTTCCACATACTGAAACACACATCATCTGTCAGAACATTATCATTTTACCATTCATATTTTAATGTTTGAGCTCAGTTTCAAAGATTATGTTGCTTCATGTCCAGCTGACAATGTCTTAACAGGAACCAAACACAAGATTTTGTTCTAAAAACATGGGACCAAACATGAGTTAATGCCTTTACTACACTACACAACTTTCTGATCACACTACACAGTTTTCTGCCTTGGAGGCAAGAGGCTTGCAGTCATTGATGTTTGCTCACTACATGACTGATCAGAGTGGAGGGTCACATTACAAGATCACTCACCTAAGACGTGTTACGGGATCAACTATCCAAGCAGTCCAAGTTGTATGCTGATTTGCAAACAAGGAAGAAAAAAAACAATGTATGTGGGAGGATGGACTGAGATGCCGAGCAGCAAGGATTATTTTTGCAATCAAAATATACAACTGCCTGCTCATATTTTTGTTCAGCAAGGCGATATGGTTACATATATTGGAAAAACTTGTGTGTATGTCTTCTGATAGAATGTATAAGCAATAATTGTGCCCGCTCCATACAAACAGATGCATGAAGACACCTGTTTCAGTGAGCTACTGCAGATGACAGAATAGAAAGGGAGAAAGGAGAGGAGTTTCTGGTGTCACTGTTGTATTGGTGACTCAACCAGATAACAAGTCTGCTATATCTAGCGGGCGTCGGCAAGGTCATTGATCACGTCTTTGAGCAGTTTGCACATACAGATGGTCATTCATGGCAGTGTGTGCTGACCTGACTATTATCTCTGGGTTTTTGTCCTTGATGTCCAGAAAGTGGCGAGTGGAAGACCAGGACTAAAATCCTGTAGTATAGTAGCAAGTCACCACACCCAGAATCCTCAAAGATGACATTGTATGAGACTTCTTTATTGTTGCAACCTGATATTAAAGTACTACAAGAACTTTGAAATGGTTATGGTCAATTTAATACTGATCTCTCCATCTGACCTGAGTACAGAGGATGAATTGCGGGATCTCACAGCCTGAGTAAAGAAGCTGTTTTGTAGTCTGCTTTGTGGTGGTACAATACAGTGCACCACCAGAACAAAGTGTACTTTTTTTCAACGCTATCATATTAGTTATTTATCTGACATAGCCACATGTCGAAATATTACCTCATCGCCATGCAACCTGCAAACAGCTATGTTTAAATAAAAATAGTGTTAAAACCAGCTGCATCTTCTTTCACTTGCTAGCAAAGAAATGTGCATACAAGCCATATCAAAATGTGTTCATACATACATTTTTCTCAGTGTTTTCTGTCAAACTTTGTTACCAAATCCAACTGTTGTGCTTTTACACATCATTGTCTTTTCATACAAAACACATGCCCTTCAAAATGTTTCCTTTTTATTTAAAACTTCTCTCTTCTGTTCCCTTTAACATTTTCCTTCTCCATTCTTGTCCATCTCCTCCATCCTTACATCCCTCTCTTTTCCTGTCCATTTGCTAAGGCGGAGGAGATTGTTCGTCGCGAGTTGGAGAAGAAAGAAACGCCCAGTCTGTACTGCCTCCTGGGAGATATCCTGAGGGACCATCAGTATTACGACCGGGCATGGGAGCTGTCAGGTCGACGCAGTGCCAGAGCCATGCGCTCCAAAGCCCTGCTTCACCTCCACAACAAGGAGTTCCAGCAGTGCGTTGACTGCTTTGAACAGTCACTTAAATTAAACACCATGCAGGTATGAGCAAATGGATGTTTGTGGGCTAAAGTTAAATGGTAATGAAACACCAGAATAGGGGTGTTCATACTTTTTTTGTACATGCAAATTTTTTCCTTAGGATCTCTTGGATGTTCAAGACATATTTCAACTGAATCACGTTGGTGAGGCTTTTGATACACAAAGAATCACTAAAATGCTTAAATTTAGCTCGGAGGGCAGAGCTTTAAAAAATTAATAACTAAAGAAGTACATCAATATGGTTTTGCAAGGGGGGAACCTAGGTGAGTTGGTATGGACCCACATGTGCCTCTGTCACCTCTTGACCCACTCTGGGATTGCTTTTTTACTGCAATATGTGCACTGATCTGGCATAACATTTTGACCACCTGCCTGATACTGTGTTGGTCCCCTTTTGCTACCAAAAAAGCCCTGACCTGTCGAGGTGTGGACTCCACTAGACCCCTAAAGATGTGCTGTGGTATCTGGCACCAAGATGTTAGCAGCAGATTCTTTAAGTCCTGTAAGTTGCGAGGTGTAGCCTCCATGGATCGGACTTGTTTGTCCAGCACATCCCACAGATCCTAACTGGATTGAGATCTGGAGAATTTAGAGGCCAAGTTAACACCTCAAACCATTCCTGAGCCATTTTGCTTTCTGGCATGGCGCATTATCCTGCTGAAAGAGGTGAACTTTGAGGACAACATGTTTACTTGATGCCTAATATATCCCACCCACTAACAGGTGTAGGAGACACCACTTGACAGTAAGGGTAATTAATCACTGGTGATTAATCTTACACTCGTAAATGGGGCACCACCTTCATTGTTTAACTATTTTGAATAATCTGAAGGACATTATTCAAATCCAACTGTACAAGTTTGGCTTGAACAGTTAAAATCAATTCCAAATCAATTTATTCAGTCTCTATATTCTGAAGCAGTGACTTCTTGCACAGATCCATCGGTTCTCCACAACTTAAAATTAAGTTCCAGACAAAGACAAACAATTATATATGTTTATTGATTAAATAATTTGGGGTAAAATAAATGACATGTGCTTAGTTGTTGTAAATTAATACAAGAAGGTCTCTGGTGATCGGTTCATAGCAAGAAAACAATATCCTCCCACTCTGTGGAGAGGAGAAGATCTGCCAGGTCAAGAGGTGAGGGGGCTCTCAGGCCCATTATGCTGGAGGAAGGAGCCAATTTGGGTCAACGGTGATTATGGCAGAACAGGACCTCTTTAAGATTCTTACGTCCCCATTTGTGGTATCCAGGGGAAGAGACGAGCAACACATTTAATAATAAACCGGGTGTTTCAAGGAGGATAGGAAACAGAAAGATTTGTACAATTAAACTATTTATTTATACATAAATAAGCCCAACGATAACACAAAGCCACTCCCTTATGGAAGCAAAGTCAAAAACCATTCAGACTGGACCAAAATGTGGTCTAACCAACAACAAAGGTTAACACTAAGGCCGGAGCCTCGAGGGAATAATAATATGAAGAGTAGCACACAGCTTCAGGTTCACAACTGACAGCACTCCACAACACTATCTGGTAGCTTGGCCCACTGGCCCCGTCTGCTTCCATCCCTGCAGCTTTATAGCAATCCACCTGATTGCTAAGTTGCTGCAGGTGTGCCTGACCAGTCAGGTGGGGAGGGCGCCACCTGAAGCAGGACACAGGAGAGCAGAGCAAAACATGCACACGTAACACCCCCTCCCATAAGTGCAAACTATAAGTTTGCTACCTTAAACACTATAAACAACTCTTATTGATACCATATTACACATCAGAATTACAACCTTTTTCACTTCTTTTTTTTCTCCCACTTCTCACCCACGGGACAGCCACCACATTGTCGGTCCCCTTCTTGTGTTTAATCTCAAGGTTGTAACCTTGCGCCAACAGGGCCCAGCGCATCAGTCGCTGGTTGTGGTTATACATCTGTGTTAGAAAGACAAGAGGGTTATGGTCCGTGTATACAACCACAGGAGATGAACTGGCACCAACATACACTTCAAAATGTTGAAGTGCAAGTAGCATAGCCAGCGTCTATTTTTCAATGGTGGAGTAGTTTAGTTGATGGTGTTTGAACTTGACCGAGAAGTAACACACTGGATGACACACGTCACCCTCCTCATCTTGTATCAGCACAGCACCAGCTCCTGAAGCACTCGCATCAACCTCCAGCTTAAAAGGATGAGAGAAGTTAGGCGCCGCAAGGACAGGTGCACTGCAGAGCAGAGACTTTGCTGCCTCAAAACATGCTGACACTCAGCACTCCATACAAAAGGAACCTTAGGACTACACAGACTGGTTAAAGGATTAACTACCACAGAGAAGTTTTTGCAAAAACACCGGTAATAACCAGCCATGCCCAAGAAACACCGTAGTTCACGCCTTGATGTGGGAACCGGATAGGACAGCACGGCCGAGACTTTAGCATCTACGGGCCGGACCTGCCCGTGGCCAACCTGTTTCCCCAAGTATGTAACCGTGGCCTTACCAAACTCACACTTGGTTAGATTAAGAGTCAAGGAAGCTTTTTCAAGTCTCTGAGACACTTCCGTCAAGCTAGCAATATGACTGGCCCAATCGGCTGAGTACACGACAACGTCATCAAGGTAGACATTACAGTTCTTGACATTTCCTAGCACTAGATTCATTAGACGCTGAAACATGGCAGGTGCATTTCTCACCCCAAATGGCATAACCGTATACTGCAGGAAGTGGTCCGGGGTTACAAAGGCCGAGATCTCAGAGGCTCTGGGTGTTAATGGAACTTGCCAGTACCCTTTCAGCAGATCGAGCTTTGTGATAAACATGGCCGGCCCAATACTATCGATACAGTCCTCCATGCGAGGCAAAGGAAACGAGTCTGGCACTGTAACTGCGTTAACCTTGCAATAGTCAGTACAAAAGCGCGGGGTGCCAGAGTTAGGGTTAGGTTTAGGAGCCAACAAACAAGGGGAACTCCAAGGACTACAGCTAGGTACAGCTAGACCATTTTCCAACAGGTAAATAGCCTCCTTTTTCATTAGCTCTCTTTTAGCTAAAGGACAACGGTACGCATGTTATTTAATGGGGGACGCACTACCAACATCAATATCATGTTTTAATACATTGGTGCTAGATGGTACATCACTAAACAGGGACGGGTGGGAGCGTATCAAAGAAACCATCTCTCGTCGTTTGTCTACCGGGAGATAGTTCAAATGGGTGTCTATTTTCGCCAAGAACTCTGTGTTAGACAGCTTACCACTCTGCTGATCACTCCCCAGTAACGCCAAACCATCTTCAGGCAAAGATTCCACACAAACCAAGGAAGTAGTTGTTTCGCAAGGGGCAGCAGTCTTCAGAGTTTTTTTCTGCTCCCCCTCATTGGCTTCTCTGGAATGATAGGACTTGAGCATGTTAATGTGGCACAATCGCACCTTACGTCTGCGCTCAGGTGTGTAAATGACATAGTTTGTATCGGACACTTTGCTTTTTATGACATAAGGGCCTTAAAAAACGGGCAGTAAGGGCAGAGCCAGGCTCGGGTAACAGCACTAGAACTCTCTCGCCAGGTTCAAACTCAGGCTTAACTACTTTCCGGTCAAACCTCTCTTTCCTACTCTCCTGAGAGGAGGAGAGTGCCACTTTAGCCAGCGCAGAAGCATGACGTAAACGCTCCTTACATTGTGACACAAAATCCTGAACTGTAGTCTGTGGAGAAACGTTACACAAGAACTGTTCCTTTAACACTTTCAGTGGGCCACGCACACTGTGCCCAAACACAAGTTCAGCCGGGCTGAACCCCAGGGACCCCTGTTTGGCTTCACGGATGGCAAACAGTGTGAAGGGGACACCTTCATCCCAGTCTCTCCCTGTGTCATGACAGTACTTACGCAGCATGGACTTCAGAGTTTGATGCCAACGCTCAAGCACCCCCTGTGACTGTGGATGATACGCACTAGAGACTGAATGAGTGATGCCTAGGGCATGCAAGGTTTGTTTAAATGATTTCGACAGGAAGTTGGTTCCCTGATCCGTCTGTACAACTTTTGGTAACCCAAACATGGTAAAGAACTTGGCCAGTGCCCGTGTGATGGCAGGTGCAGTAATTTTTCGCAGTCGAATGGCCTCTGGAAAACGAGTGGTAACACACATTACCATTAACAAAAACTGGTTACCAGACTTTGTCCTAGGCAATGGACCAACACAATCGACCAATACACGTTCAAAGGGTTCACCAACAGCAGGAATAGGATGTAGAGGGGCTGGAGGAACAACCTGATTTGGTTTCCCCACCACTTGGCAGGTACTACAGGTTTTACAGAAGCGTGTCACTTCCTTCTTCATTCCTGGCCAGAAGAAATGCTTCAGAATACGGTCATGGGTTTTAGTGACACCAAGGTGACCAGACCAGGGATGGTCATGGGCTAACTCTAGTACATGCTGTCGGTACGCAGCAGGAATCACTATCTGACAGACTGAGCCCAAGTCACCAACTGCATTTGTTTTTCCTAGAGGTGAAATCCATTTCCGCATCAACACCCTGTTATCTAAGAAAAATGACTGACTCTCAGTACATTTTGCTGACATCCTCAACTGCTGCAAAGCATTTTCTTAGAGATGGGTTAACTGACTGGGAGCTGATGAGTGCCTCACGGGTCAGTGGCAGCACATGAGCAGCAACAGGCTCTGCCCCACTTTCACATTTTTCTAGGTCTGCAGAACAGTTCTCCTTATCCCCCATAGGTGGCAGCCTGTCCTTAGATAAGGCAGAAGCAAAAACAGAGTCAGACAGATCAACATCCTGAGCTTGTTTTCTAGCTTGCCCCCTAGTTAGCACGCTAACTGAAAACATGTCAGGGTGACACTGGACCAGATCATCATGTCTAGATTCTGCCATAGGGTTGTCAACAAATTCAGGTGATGGATATACTTTGCCCCCAGCTATGTCGTTACCCATAATAAAGTCAACACCATCGATGGGGAATGAGGAACGCACAGCTACCCGGAAGAAACCAGTTTTAAGGTTAGACTGGACGTGGATGCAGTGAAGGGGTGCAGGTACAAACCCCATCCCGATACCTCTTACGATTGCGCTCGCGTCACAGGCAGACTCCTCACTCAAGGGCAGTACAGTGGAAAGGATGAATGACTGAGAGCCACCAGTGTCTCGCAACACTGTGACAGGACGCTGATCATCCACCTTTCCTGTGAGCGAAACAAATGCAGGGAAGATGAAAGGTTTGAAACACTCATCAGGTACTGTTTGAATGGTGGATGGTGGACAACTGGTTACCGTTCTTACTAGCCCCACACCCTTGGGCTTTGAAATTGCCGCCTGCTGCTTACGTTTCCATGCACTGCAGTCGGCAATTAGATGGTCAGCTTTATGACAAAAAAAACATTGCTTATCTGCCTTAGGTGCAGAGACTGATGTACTAGAACGTGGAACACGCGTGTCATTAGGCCTAAAAGCAGTTTCATGTTGAGCAGGAGAATCGTGCCTGACAAAGGAGCTTTTGTGGGTAAGAGCAAACTCATCAGCAAGAATAGCAGCTTGCTGCAGAGTAGATACCTTCTGTTCATTTAAATACACAACAGTTCGCTTAGGCACACGGTTTTTAAATTCCTCCAACAACATTAGCTCACGTATTGAATCAAAGGTATCCGCCTTACAAGCTGAGCACCACTGGTCAAACAGCATCCCCTTCTCCATGGCAAAGTCAGCGTACGTCTGGCCTGCTGTTTTTCTAAGACCGCGGAAACGCTGCCTATACGCCTCAGGCACCAGGTCATATACCTGCAGTATTGCGCCCTGTACTTTTTCATAAGAGAGGCCGTCCTCCACAGAAAGAGAAGAGCAAGCTTCCTGAGCTTTACCCGTTAGTTTGCATTGTAACAGTATCGCCCACACATCCTTCGGCCAGTGCAGGGCGGCAGCAATGCGCTCAAACGCACCGAAATAACACTCAACTTCAGACTCTCGAAAGACGGGGAACAAAGAAATGTTTTTACTCACGTCAAATGTTACAGATGAAGAAGACGGCCGTGCACCAGGCGAAACTGAGCTAGACTGTAGTTCCAGCTCGCGCATTTTGACTGCGGTCTCTGCATCCAACTCCATTCGCTTCAACTTGAGCTGAAATTCACGCTCCCGCTCCCGCTCCCGTTCCCGTTCCCCATTCTCCAGCTGGAGACGAGCTAGACGCAGCTTTATCCGCGCATCTACTCTGGAGCCAGGGGTCGTTTCAACAGACAACGGTTCAAAACGCGGCAACGTAAACTGCTTCTGGTCCCCGTCATCATGTTTTACACCGGGGGTCATGTTCAGGATGTCTCCCTGCTGCTCAGCCGCTTCCGCCCCCCGAGCCTCGGAGCTGGCCTCCCCTGCGGACCCGGCGACGGCCTAGGTCGCCGGTAAACTACCCCCCCCCCCCCCCCCCCAAAAAAAAAATACTAATCCGTCAACCACGGCAGCTTTCAGCTCCTTCTTACGGAGAGAAGTTGAAACTTTAATACCGTAGTGGTCGGCAATCGCAGTCGCTAGGCTAAGCTATTAGCAAATTAGCGTGTAATCAACTCACTCCGTGGTAAACGTCAGAACTATTAACGCCGGATGCGACACACACACAACCAAACAAACCCAGCCTTAGGCCCAGCCACAGGTGCCACGATGAAGAGATAATCAGTGTTATTCACTTCACCAGCATAATGTTATGCCTGATTGGTGTAAGTCCTGCACTGATACTGAAACAGTGCAATCATAGCTAGATATTGGTATAAATCAAGACTGTCTTCTGAGCAGTATGATATGGCTACAATGCCATGAACTGTAAGAAAAGAAACTACAAAAGTGGAATTTCATAAAAAATGGGAATGAATATATACAATTTTCTCTATACATTTTACAACTGCTACTGACATCCTTGCTTGCCCTTTCCTACTGGCCTCTGGCTTCTCCTCCTGCTCTGCAGTAAAAGTTAATTAGAATTATTGTCACATGACGTGTTGTATGGCCCCAAATCAATCCCTAGATAGTCTTATAGTTTAGTATATGTATTCTCAAAAAAAAAAATCAATCTGAGACAAGTCTGACAAAACAGAAAGTCAAATTGACCTTTTTATAGTAAAAAGTGTCCATAAGTCCATCATTTAGCAAAAAAGACACATCTGTGTAAATTTTGTGTTTTTTGTAGTCAACAATGAAGTTGGATGTTGCTGTGGTCATGACACCTGGCATACTTATTTTATTTGTATTTTAGCAATTGTTACACCATCACATTAACATATGAGTACAAAAAACAAAACAAACACATTCGCCCTCGCATCCACCCACTCCCTCCATTAGCCTTTTGAGCTGAGAAGAGTGACAAATAACCAGAGATCATAATAGTCAGTAATTTAGTTAGTAAATTGATGAATAAATAGAAAACTAAAATCGAGATAAAAATTCATGGATGTTTTATTACCAGACACAGTGTTGGAGGCAGAGACAAATTTTTTTTTCCACTGTTTTGCAGACACTTCCTTCACAGTGGGTCTGTTGTTGTTTTTCTATTCTGTTATAACTGTTTCCAGCACATTCATGACGTCAGTGACGTACAACGTAGCACTTCAGATAAAAATCACAGGGGAGTGGGAAAGGGGGGTATAGGCAATTTTGAGTGGGCGCACCTGTGTTTTTTTTCGTGTCTTATGTTAAGATCAAAGCCAAGCCGAAGTGATAAAAACCTGGGTCCACTGCAGGGTCAGCTGACCCGTATGTAAATGCAGAGTTTACACATTCCCATTGAACTAGAAATTATCCAGATATGTTTCAAAAACAAAAACATAATCTGTCAATGTCCTAGAAAGTAAATATTATATAAAACAAGTCAAATCCTCAGATTTGTGATTGAAGTTATGTGACTTATTCTAACAAGACTAAGAGTTGTACAAAGTTTATTTGAGAAGAATCTTTTTGAAACATCTGTACATAAGTGTAATACGTCTGTCTGTCTGTCTGTCTGTGAGCAGCTTGGTGTGTGGTTTTCCCTCGGTTGTGCCTACTTTGCCCTGGAGGGTTATGAGGGAGCTGCCAAAGCATTCCAGAGGTGCGTGGGACTAGAGCCAGATGTAAGTGTCTTTGCTAACTATACCAACTACCAACCACACACACACACACACACACTCCAAATATCATATCTGCAGTAAAATAAAACACACACACCAGGCAGCACAGCCAACTTGTTTGATGAACTCTTTAATGGTGACTCTTCATACCAACCCTGATCACGCTGATGCATCTGTGGATAATTGTGTGGATTCTTTAAAACTGAATATTTGATACCATTGTTCTATACTTTCTATTACTATTTTAGGTACACTGATACAATTTTCTCATTTCCAGTACCGATTCTGATACCTTTACTTTGTGTATCAGCTGCATACTGATCCAATACCAGTATCTTAAAAAAATATTTATACATAATATTTATTTGTTTGTTTTTTGAAAAGCAGTAAACTACAACCCATTATGGATATTATGTTATGGACATTATGTTGTGGCTTGCTGTTTATGAATACTGGCTATTTGTGCAGTAACAAATCTCTTGTGTTTCATAGAGGTATATGCAACAATGCTGGGAAGAATTCTTTTAAAAGAATACATTCTTTG
Source organism: Sparus aurata (assembly GCF_900880675.1). Classification (NCBI taxonomy): domain Eukaryota; kingdom Metazoa; phylum Chordata; class Actinopteri; order Spariformes; family Sparidae; genus Sparus; species Sparus aurata. The sequence continues at coordinate 3,166,915 of NC_044201.1, read as the reverse complement.
GTTATTGGATCAGCACATAGTCTTGTGTACTTGCCAATTCTGATTCTAGCATTTTAGGCACTATCTGAGGCATTTCTGATATCGGTATTGGATCGAACTACCGATTATTGTAAGCTTTACCATCATTATTGGCAGGTCATCATTTCTGACTTTTTCGCTCCTTTGTCCCTCCTTTTTTCAGAATGCAGAAGCATGGAGCAACCTCTCTACCGCTTACATTCGCCTCAGGAAGAAGTGAGTATGGGTGCGGCATGTGTTAAAACGTTCAAATAGCTGCATGTGTGCACTTGTTTGGACCGGTAGTAATAATTTTGTTTATTGTTTATTATTTTGCGATCAACAGCAAAGCATGGGGAGCCATCAATATTTTTTCATAGGAATTGCTCCAGTAGTTTTCAAAAGAAGTTGTTCATGATCATAGTTGTTCAAGCTGATGGCAGTGATAAAGGAAGGGTCAGGGAGTTACCAACAGTATTAGAACTTAACCTCAAGAGACCATGAGTGTCAAAATCAGAGCTTGTGGCATATCAAGCAGTTGTTACATTTACTGACATTTAGTCAGAAATGTTCCATTTACAACTCTTGTACAGGATCACCACTCAGTGGTCACCTACCTTAGATACACCAACTTGCCTAGAGAACAGCCTACATTTTTGAGGCATTGATTCAAAAGGGCGCTGGATAAAGTCTCTAGAGGTTCAGTTTGTAAATACGATGTCCGATGTTCTTGTGTGTGGCTGCAGGTTTATCAGCTACATGTTCATGCTGTGAATCCTCTGTTCCACCACATTTCAGCCGTTGATATCTGATGACTGTGGAGGCCACTTGAGTGTACTGAAAGCTTGTGAAAACTTTATTTGAATGTTTTTGGATTTCTTTATAACTGGAGGGACTTGCATTTCTATAGCTCTTTTCCAGTCTACTACTATTCTTTACAACACTTGCCAGATTTACCCATTTACACACATTTATACACTGATGGCGGAGGCTGCCATACAAGGCAACCTTCGCATTACTAGACGACCCACTCTACCTCCTGAGCTACAGCCACCCTGACAATAAATTAATATAATCACATAAATAAGCAACAGTTTAAATTCAATTTTGGAGTGCACATCCCAAGATATATAGTAAAAAAAAAACTCAGCTCATCTTCTATAGTACTGTGTAAGTTCAGTCTGATCTGTTTTTATCTGAGCTCTCCCAAACTTGAAACCAGAAGAAACATAATTAAAGCAGAAACTATAGAAATATCTTGTGTAACAAACCCTTTAAATTTTTTATGAAAATGTGTTAATGTTGACTTTAATGCTTTGTGACATGGCTCACTATTGTGTTGAAATTAGCCATCAGAAGATGGATAGACTATGTCTATAAATGGATGCAAATGATGAACAGCCATACCAAGGCATGTTATTAAGGAGCCAAATTTATACCGTGTTTGTGTGCGTGCGTGTATGTATGTGTTCGTGCATAGTTAAGCAAACTTTAACATTCATGTTTCTTTTACTGTCTGCCTCTTCCTGTCAACCTTATTGGCAGAAACACAGCCTTTCTTACCCTGCAGGAGGCCCTGAAGTGTAACTATGAACACTGGCAGATCTGGGACAACTATATTGCTGTGAGCACTGACATCGGTGATTTTGCTGAAGCCATCAAGGCATACCATCGTCTGATGGACCTCAGGGAAAACTACAAGGATATCCAGGTAATGAACTCTTGCTATCTAAGATGACATTATGCCCCACATATGTATCCTTCAGCTGTGACTCAAATATAATCCATGGAGGTTACACACAGGTGTGGTGGTCTTGATAAAAGCGTAAAACCACAAAAGTAAAGAGGAACAGCGTGTGCCATGGATGGTAATGTGAGTGGAGCCATGAATTATGATGAAGTCAGATGAAAGTAAGGAAATAAAAAAAAGCTACGCACGGGTTTTTGTGCTTTGTCTTGCATAATAATTGGTTTAGACTGCTGCTGACAGAATGGCAGAGGTACATACATTTACATTACATTTACATTGAGAGCATTTAGCAGACACTTTTGTCCAAAGTACATTTGTCATGTGGTTTCTGGGCTTCTCTTCTTTAAGGAGTCGGCGTGTAGTTTGATCATAAAAGGAATCTGCGGAGGCAAGGCTGGATGGAATGAAGAAGCAATCTTTATTAAAGCAGAATCTAGCGCCTTGAGTCCAGATCAGAAGCGGCCACGTTCTGATATTATCAAATCTGTGGACAAAACAATGCCAAAATGCTCTGCCCTCTGCTCCCTCAAAACCTCAGCCTTTGCTCTTTGGAGGTTTTCCAAGTGCCACCCCCTCTTCTTTCCCTGCACCTGCCTTTAGAGCCCCTTTTCCAGTAAACACCCACTTCTTCCAATTGGTCATTTTGGCATATTATCCAATAGCCTAAAAGAGGAGTTGACCTGTTTCCCTACTCTTCTCCCCTAACTCATCTGACCTGGCTGCGGTCAACTGGAGGTCTTGTCCCCAAAATGACCCAAATGGGTTCCCCATCCCTCTACGGGAACATAAATGTTTGGGCATCTCCCACCATTTGGCGGGGGCCAACCTCAGGATTTAGTACTTAAGATGGCCTGCCGTCTGCTAACCTTTAGCCCTCACCAGTTGAAAAACTTCTTTAGGACCCCTGGAGCTGTGAGCCTCACTCTGTCTGCATTCTTTAACTCACATCAGGGGAAACAATTAGTCATCATTCAATCTACACTAAGTAAATACAAAAATCAGAATGTGTTGCCATCCAGATACCTCAGTCACAAGAAAGAAACCACAACATATCAGTCGATGGAGTAAAAAAGGAGAGATATTAGTCCAGGTGGGAGATGACTAGTGCTTGGACCAGGAGTTGTTGTAGAGGTCAAAACTGCATGATCGGGTTACAGCAGGGGTGTTAGAGGCGCAGGACAGTCCGTCATCGAGGATTATGCCCAGGTTCCTTGCAGTTGGCAAAGGCGATACCGTCTATATGCCGCATCCTTGTCCACCTAGGGGGAGGAGGGTGGGAGTAATATTTTTTTTTTTCTTTTCTTTTCTTTTTTTTGTTGTTGTTGTTATTGTTGTCTGTTCTTTGTCTCTTTGGTTTGTGTTTTATATATTTGATGGAAAACCCTAATAAAAAATTATAAAAAAAAAAAAAAAAAAAGCAACTGTTCCATGTAACGTAAAAGGCGCAATATGTCAGGTAGGATGTGAACCAGGTTAGAGCGGAGTCAGCGATGCAAAGTTCAGCCAGAGTGGAGAGGTGGAATCGGTGGTTGACAGTATGAAATGCAGAGGATAAGTCAAGGAGAATGAGGACTGTTGAGTTGGATGAGGCTCTGGTGGCACCGAGTGACTCAGTCACCATGAGGAAGGCCGTCTCAGTGCTCAGTCCTCCTTGACTGATTAGGGTCAAGGAAGAAGTTTTGTGTCGGATAGGAGGACAGGCAGTTGTAGATTGCGCGTTTCAGGGTCTTAGTGAGGAATGAAAGAGATACAGGTCTGTAGTTTTGGATGTCAGCTGAGTCTAAGGTGGGTTTCTTTATGAGTGGCTTTATTGTAGCTGAGCTGGAATAAGGCCTGAAGTGAGGGAGGAGTTAATCAGGGTGGTGAATAATGGCAGGATGTCGTGAGAGACGTTTTGGAAAAGGGGGCAGGGAATCATTTAAGGGAACAGATGATGGCACGGTTAGAGGAGAACATCTTCAGAGGAGAGAGGGCTGAAGCAGATAAGGCCATCGGAGGTGAAGGTAAGGGGAGGTGCTTTCTGTATGGGCAAAGGAGTAAATGAGGAGCTGATATCTTTTACTTTCTTGTTCAAGTAAGTTACAATGTCATCAGCAGTGAGGGAGGAAGGGGGGGTAGGGGTAGGAGGGATGAGAAGGGAAGAGAACAAGGAGAATAGTTTCCTTGGGTTGGAGGCAGAGGAGTTGATCTTTGACAGGTAGAAGGAGCAAAAAAAGGACATTGGAATCTATAAAACAGTTTACATTGTAAGATGTAACACTTACGTGCAATAAACTAACTCTACATTTAATAGTCCTGAGTAACTAATATCCAAACAGGAATCCGATTCTGACACACTATAAACAGCTTATTAATGAGCTTTGGCACATCTCTGTGTTAAGTTTCACTTTCACTTCAGTTTGGTCTTGTCCCTCAGTTAAAACACAACGATGATGTGCCTCATCGTGGTCATTTGCTGCTAACTTTCAAGGTAAAACAATCACTAGTAAGACTAGCACCAACATGTCACACACAAAGACCATGGCGTGACACTCGCACACCTAAGGGTGCAGTCTTGCTCCTGCCTTTTTAAAATTCTTAAACTAAATTAACAAAGTTTTTATTTCAATATTGAATAAACAAACTGACCTTAAAGGACAACACAATTAATACTATTTTACTTTTTTTATATGTGGCCACTTTTTTTGGCTTCAAACAGTATTCTGTGGATCTTATTATACTCTGAGAACAGCTTGTTTATTAACTTATGGACCTTATCTGTATTGTAAAGTCAGCTAAAAAACTGTAAAAAGTCTCCCCCTCGGTAACCACCTCTGTCCCCATGTTTAAATGACTCATTTGCTCTTGAACACATGGCTAATTTGCATATAAGCAAGACAAGAGATAAGTTTTGTGTTTGACCACCATCTTACATGCCTCCCAATTAAAGTATTTCTTGGATCCATAACAAGCCCTGTAGCTAGAGTAAGTAGGTAGAGACTAGGAATTTAATCTGAAATAGCCTTCCAAATAGTTCTTCCAAATATCAATGGTGTCACTGGTTCCCAGAAGAACACCAGATTTTAAGCTGGTCCTCCAGAAACACAGAGAATATTTTAAAAAATCATGTTGGTGTGTCAGGTTGAAAATTTGCAGTTATAGTTATACCTAACGAAAAATAAATACTTCCTAAAATATCCACTCTGGAGCAGGAACACTTTAATCACACATCAGAACTAATTGATGATCTACTAATTTATTGAAAACAAAATGAGGTAACAACAGTCAACGCAAACTAACATCATAAACCCGCTGACGGCTGGATTCAAAATCACTCAGAAAAAGTAAAGCAAAACATTTAAATCACAGGCTGATCCAACTTGCTTGAATTTTATCATGGCAATCATTATGTGACTCAGTAGTGTGTATGGCTTGGCATGCCTGTATCCACTCCTGACAATGTCTGATGACTCTGCGCATGGTGTCCTGGGGGATCTCCTCCCAGACCTGGATCAGGGCATCAGTGGGCTCCTTGCCAGTCTGTGGTGGTACTTGGTGGTATAATGTCCCATAAGTGTTCAGTTGGATTTTCGTCAAGGGAACATCCATCGTCATCCAGGATCTGCCTACACACTCTGGCCACATGAGGTCAGGCTTTGTCCTGCACCATGAGGAACCCAGGCTCCCACTGCACCAGCATAAAGTCTGACCATCACTATGAGGAATTCATCCTGGTACCTAACGGCAGGCAGGATACCGTTGGCTATGACATGGAGGTCTGTGCAACCCTCCAAGGATTTACCTCCCAGACCATCACTGACCTAGCCAAACCAGTCATGATGGATGATGTTACAGGCAGCACAATGTCAATCATGGTGTCTCCAGACTCCTTCCCCCTTTTCACAGTTGCTCAGTGTGAATCTTCTCTCATCTGTGAAGTGAACGGGACGCCAATGGTAGACCTGCCAATTCTGGGGTTCTCTTGTGAATGGCGACCGAGCTGCAACGTGCTGGGCTGTGAGTTCAGGTCCCCCTAGAGGACAACGACCCTCATGCCACCCTCATGGAGTCTGTTTCGGACGATTTGGTCAGAAACATGCACACCAGTAGCCTGCCGGAGGTCATTCTGTAGGCCTCTGGCAGTGCTCCTCAGGTTCCTTATCACACAAAGGACAACATGAAATATGTCATACTTCCATATTATACTAACTTAGTGATGACAGGAATTGGGGATGAGAGAGAGTTGGGATGACATGCAACAAAGGGCCGCAGGTCAGAGTTGACTCTGACCCACTGCAGCAAGGACAAAGCGTATGTACATGTGGCACATGCTCTACCATCTGAGCTACTGGAGCAAACCTAGCTTACCGTTTTTCAAAATAATTGCCTGCTGGCTGCATATTTTCCTAGTTTTTAGCAGCTTTTTTTCATGCTGCCACACTCCGGCAAGAGAAAAATAGTCATAAAACAAATAAGTCAATCTGTCCAGTTATTCTTTTGTCTCAGGGCCGTTTATTTGGTGACTTTTTGTTATTCAGTGGTTACCTTTTGTTAGTTTGTCTTGTTTTCGAGATTAAAAACGGTCTGGTTACATTGATAGTGCTGAGCAATGATGATTATTATTATTATTATTATTATTATTATTATGATTATTAAACCATAATTACAGGATTACATGTGGCAATGAGTTTAAACTCGTAATTCCAGATATAATAATGAGACTTTGTGAATTGTGATTTTTGTTTGAAAACAAATCTGATATTGACATCTGCATAATTTATTTTACCCATTGCAGATCCTACAGATCCTGGTAAGAGCAGTTGTTGAAAACCTGACGGACAGCCATGGAGAGCAAGCAGTAAATCAGCAGTTCAAACTGAGAGAACTTCTGGGGCGGGTCAGTTCTCGTCACAGCAGTGACCCGGAGATATGGCGGCTATACGCTCTGGTGTATGGTGATGGCCAAGGCTCCAACCCAGAAGACAATGAAAAGGTCAGTACCACAAGCAGCTCTCTTGCAACATGTTTTTTTTAACATTTCTCTATCCCTCTCAAGTGTCGAAACTAGTGTTTGGACCTCACCAAATGTTGACAATGTAGAGAGGTCTACATGTAAACTCATAAATCTTTGGCATGCTTTTTGGTTTTAAGATGGGTTTTAGGTTATTAGTCAGCTGCAAATATGGTTTGACCCTGAAAAAATTCTAACAAAAGGTTTCTCAGTGGTTTACAGTAGTATCAGATGTACTTAAAAACATACTAAAAGTTTACCAAAGTTTGACTCCAAGAAAGGCCCCATTTTCAAAATGGCGGCCGTCAGGTCCTTAAAATGACCATTACTCCTTTGTATTCCTACTAGATCAGGAACACTGGTGCCTGATACATGTTTTGGCCAAGTAATATTCTAATTAGCATATTTGCATGATAGATAAGTGATTATAAGTACAATAATATATTAAAGCAATTGGTTACAAGCATATTAATGTGAAACATAAGTACAATTTCGAGAATAGATTTTTCTTTATTCCAATTTTATCTCAAAAGTTACAAACTGCTTTTATCACACAAGGATTCTTTCAGATCATTCTGCTTTGAGTTTCGAAATAGAATTTGTAAAACTATTGTCAAATCCCAAAACCTGGAGATGTAATATTATGTTACTCTCAAAAGAGGATTTTACAACTTATATGAAGGCTCATTTAGAAACTATTTCGGAGGTGCACCAAAACAGTGCAACATTCCCATTAATAATATGGGACACACTGAAGGCTTATGAGTTAGAGGATGTGTAATTGCCTTTTCCTCATCTTTAAATAAGAAAACAACAAATGAGTTGAAATGCATTGAACAAGAAATAGTTAATTTGGAGAGGCAACACTATTCAACCAAGAACCCTAATTTGCTAATGCAGATAGATGATCTTAAGTTGAAATATTACTCCATTAATACCTACGCTAGCGAAATGGCATTGAAGAAATCAAAGTTATCTTATTTAGAACAAGGGGAAATGGCAGGCAAATTAGCTAGATAGATAAAAAAGGAATCAGAAGATAGGACAATTGTTAAAATTAGAAAATAAGATGGGTCATTACAGTGGACCATCTTCAAATTAATGGTGTCTTCAAATCATATTATACTGAACTGTATACGTCTACATCACAGTCTGAACCGGATGAGTGTAAATCCTTTTTGGATAATATTTTGCTACCTGTTATAACACAAGTTGATAGACAAAGTTTAGATAAAGATATATCTTCAGAAGAACTCCTGTCTGCTATGGCAGTACTTCAAAAAAGCAAATCACCAGGTTTAGATGGCCTGCCAATTGAGTTTTATAGTCAATTTTCAAATGATGTATGCCTCTTTTCTTGCTATGATCAATGCCTGTTTTAGGAGAGGCTGTCTCCCTCAGTCTTTATGTTTGGCATCTATAACCCTTCTCTTAAAGAAAAATAGAGATCCTCACTGTGCCTCTTATAGGCCAATTTCAGTTAATAATGTAGATTACAAAATCATTGCCAAGGTTCTAGCACTATGGCTTGTAAGGGTTTTACCTAGTATTATTCAACTAGATCAAACTGGGTTTGTTCATGGTCGAACCTCTACTGACAATTTACACAGGTATTTTGATATTCTTTACCATACAAATGAATTAAATTCTCAAAATGTCATTCTCTCTTTCGATGCTGAAAAAGCATTTGACAGAGTTGAATGGAAATATCTTATGTCTGTCCTTAGAAGGTTTAATTTTGGTCCTAAGTTTCGGCACTGGACATGAACTCTTTATAGTTCTCCTATGGCCATTGTAAAGCCTAACACCAACTATTCTAAACCATTTCTGCTCTCAAGGGGCACGAGACGAGGTTGTCCGATGTCCCCTGCATTGTTTGCCATTGCTCTTAAGCCGTTAACTGCAGTGTTCAGATCTCATGATCATATTAAAGGTATTAAAGGTATTGGGAGGGAGGAACATCTCATATCTCTGTATGCTGATGATATTTTGTTATATCTCCATGACCCCTTAAATTCTATGCCATTTATGTTATATCTATTTGAAAAAATTGGGAAGTTATCAGGCTACAAGGTTTATTGGGATAAAACAGAGATAATGCCAAGAAGACACCTTTAATTTGAGTTAACATAGTTAAAATGTCTGTGTTGCCTAAGTTTTTTTATTTATTACAGAATCTTCCGACTACTCCACCACCATATTTTTTTTAAAAAGTACAGAATTTAGTGTCTTCCTTTATATGGAACAATAAAACCCCACAAATTTGTATGTCAGTGTTACATTTGCCATATGAGTCCGGTGGCCTGAAGCTTCCCAACTTTTAATATTACTTTCTGTCATCTCAGCTTACCCAGTTTAAACAATGGTTAATGAATATTTCATGTTCATGGAAAAGAATAGAATCCTTTGATATTTATCCATACAGTTTGGAACATTTACCATACATTGAGTTCAAAGTAGTGGATAAAATTACCAAGAATCCTGTTATTTTAAACAGCCTCAGCATTTGGAAATTGTATCATAAACTGGCTAAAAGGTTTCTCTTTCTCCTTTTTCTCCAATTTGGAAAAACCCAAGTATTACATGCTGTATGGATGACACTTTTGAATTTTGGTAAGATAAAGGTATCCCAGAATTTTGTCATCTGTTTGATAATGGGACATTTCTTTAATTTGCTCAGCTGCAATAGAGATATGGATTACCTCTTTCCCATTTATTTAGATTTTTTCAAATAAAACATGCATTAAATATTGAAAATGGTTCTCTTCAAGAACCCACACCATCAGAAATGTATGCTATATTAAACAATAAGAAGAAGGACAAGCAGAAAGTTATTTCTAAATTATATCAGGTCAATTATTATTGATTGTTCTGTAGTAAATACTGATAATGTAAGACAAAAGTGGAAACAAGATCTTCATATGGAAATTCAGAAAAGGATTGGTCTTATGTTCGTAGGCAAGTTGCTCTTACAATTTAAGGCATAAACTTGCTTTATTTAAGATGATACATAGGATTTATTACACTCCAAAGAAACTACGTAAAATGCACAGTGAGATGTCATTTCTCTGCTGGCTTTGTAAGAAACAAAAAGTAGCATTTTTTCACATGTTTTGATCATGTGACTCACTCTCCTTTTTTTGTAATTCTGTTATCCAGTTGATATCTCAATGTTTACATGAATCCATTCCATTGTTACCTCGTTTATGTCTTTTGGGAACTAGTATGTCTGACAAGTGGAATAAACATCAAAGTAGGTATATAGATCTTGGTATGTTGGCAGCCAGGAAATGTATAACTTTAAAATAGAAAGAATCCGAACCCCTAGTAATAGTGCACTGGTGGAATGAACTTTCAAGCTACCTCACACTGGACAGTATATATTATAGGAGTAAAGGCAGATCCTCAGACTTTTTAAAAATCTGGCAATCTCATATATAATTTGCCTTTACAAGTGTTCTGGGTCAATATAAGGCATTGCAAAAAATGGTATGATCCGAATGTAGTAATTTATGTTGTTGTTTTATTGTGGTAGTTTTTAGTTTATTGTGAGTGGGTCATTTCCAACTTTGTTTTATTTGTTTCTCATTTTTGTTGTCAGTGTCTGTTGTGTTTTGAGGATATATGTTTGGGTATTATTTTGGTTCTTTAATTGTTGTATATAAAATCTATGACAAAAAACAAAGACAAAAAGAAATCTGTCTAATGGTCTAACTCTGACACCCCCATAAAATGACACTAAGCATTTGTCTGAGAATAAGACATTTGTGCTGTATTCTCCTCCACCATCTTCTGAATTGCTGAAAATTGTGAATTTAGTTTTGTTGGGTTTAATATAATGCCACCTTCAGACTCAAAAACATCTGTAGAGGATGCATAACATATGTATTACCTCATTCAAATTGAAATGAGTGACCATTTCAGAGGGTTCACACACAGGCCTCTGTTCGGGTAAATTCGCAGTTGTTAATGATCAAAGTTATACAACTCCAATTTAAGTTACTTTTGGGTGCAATAACTTTTACATCGAATGTCAAGTCTGTGAAGAGCATAAAAAAAGTTTATGTGTCAAAAAAATATTGAGTAGGCGTTACATGACATAGGCTAAAGCGTTTACATCTCTGGTTTACCCCAAACAAAGATAAAACCTTACAGTAATCTCACAAAATCATGTATTCCTTAAGTATGTAATCATGCCAATGCAATTTAGACAAGTCCAATGGATTCATAGACCCAGAAAACATGGGGTTAGACACCAAGATTACATGGCTAGGTCAAATAATGAAGGAGTTATGCTATTTTAAGGGCTTCCTGCCTATCTTGGACGCCATCTTGAAAATTACACATTTCTAGTGGTCAAACTTTGGTAAACGTTTAGTATGTTATTAAGGACACCCAATACTACAAAAAACAGCTGAGAAACCTTTTGTTAGAATTTTTTCAGGGTTAGGTGTTTTTTTTTCATATATGCAGCCGACTATATAGGTTATAGGTTGACGACCAGGACCAAAGTAGCCCAGGGCAACACCACTCCTGAAGCCCCACACTCTTCTTTCATGACTTTTTTGGGCAACTTCGTCTGCAAGGTTGACACTCAACCCATATACACGTCAGTAGTAGTAGGGGTGATTTGTCACCACCCTTGCACTACTCAACTTTGGCGTATTTAAGTGGATGTTGATGTCACCAATAACTAAGATCATATCTGAACGAGTGACAAGATATGCAATGAAATCTCCAACTTCTGGGGCACCCTAGTATTTCAATCGGTTGTTCAAGATGGTCAAGGATTGACCAAAAACCACCAAGAAGCAAGTCTGCACTGAATTAGAAGCAGCTGTAAGACAGGTGTTAGTCTCCACAGTCAAGTGTGTTTTGCATTGCCTTAGCCGAGACTTCCATGCAAGAAAGAAACCCTTGTACCACCTAAAGCTCGACTGAAGTTTGCTGCTGATTTCTTGGAAAAAGTAAAATACTTCTGGAGGAAAACTCTGTAGTCAGATGAAACAAAAACTTTATTCATCAGTTGTTTGGCCACAATGAGCAGCAATATGTTTGGAGGAAAGAAGGTGAGGCCTTTAACCCCAAGAACACCATACCTACTGTCAAACATGGTGGTAGGTATACTGTGGGGCTGTTTTGCTGCCACTGGATCTGGTGCGCTAAAGAAAATGAATTGATTATATCCAATTTCTTTGTCTTTGGTGCAGTTAGGTGTTCCAACAGGACAATGATCCTAAACACACATCAAAGGTGGTAAAGGAATGGCTGAATCAGGGTAGAATTGAGGTTTTGGAATGGCTTTCCCAGGTCCTGACTTGAAACCAATCGAGAACATGTGGACTGTGCTGAGCTAATAAGTCTGCGCCACGAAGTTAACAAATTTAGAGCCAGCAGTCAATGCCTTGTTAGCACACCTGCTACTGAAGTCCTAATGTTATATGGCCACCATGATAAACCCACAAAGTGCCCCTGTCTGTGATCATGACACTGGATAAAATCCAATTCTCTCCAAGAGTAGGCGGAATAAATGTCTCTCTCTAGCCATCCATCTTTTTCAAAATTTCTGTCCTTCCCTACTTCATTTTTATTATCATCTATTCCAATTTTGATGTTGTCATTGGTGGTTAAACTTGCAAAGGTGCCTGCATCATGCACCATTGAAATGTTTTGGTTTTTTTGTAGTAGTGTGAAACTGTAAATTAAGCAATGCAAAGTTTGCTATGAAATTTATAACAAATTTGAAATACAGTACAATGAAATATGAACAGAAATTATTTGTATAGACACAGTAATTAAAGTACTTTCAAACAAAGCTTCGCCAAGGTTTACACAGGCAGATGGAGCTGAAATGAGAGGTCTTAACCATGGTGTTCTCTATCTTGCTTGATAGTAAGAGGCCTGTCACAGTGGAAAAAGTCATGAAAAAGCTGTCCTCATAGTACAAATAAAGCAACTGGTCTAGATCATATCCTAGCTAGATTCTTGAAGATAGTGCCAATATAACTTGTAACTATCATTAAATCAAGGTAAAGCCTAAGTTAGATGAGTCCTCCCTGTGTTTGATGATCATTACGTAATACATGATTTCATTAGCAAAAACTTAGAAGCGCAAGACACAGGTTTCAAGAACAGCTTTTGTGTCCCTCTCTCCCCCTCTAGACCACTGATGAGAGATTTCTCGCCAATTCTGTTTCAGAAAGGTAGTCATGCTACCACGAGGCCTCTATCTCTGAGTCATAAGAGGTAGATATCAGGAGACACAAGTATCTTATGATATAGGGAGGTCATTAACCATAAGTCACCAACAGGTCGCTCTTAAGATCACGTGTGTGTTTGTGTGCATAACCCGTAATGTGTGTGTATCTGTACATGTGAGTTAGTTAAAGCAAAACTCTCATCAAAATGCAATCTGGGCTGTTGTTTTGTGAACGTATATGAGTCAAACCTTTGTGTAAAAGCAAACTTACGACAAAAGAGGCACTTTTTTCAAAATCGCTGTTTTTAAAACACTATGAAGGCTGGACACAACATGAAACTTTGCTCATAGTATCACCAGGGTCTCTATACATGAACACGAGCATTGAGAACATTGTTTGTGTACAAGGAAACTTAACCAAAGGTAAAAATATCAAAAGCCATTACTGAAATTGACTTCTGTTTATGCCATCTAAAACAATGTTGTTTTTCCAGACACTGCAGTTCTTGTCCAAGGCTCAACACTGCAAAGTTCAGGCTGGTGGCTGGGAGAATGAACCTGGTCCCTTCAAGGTGGTGATCAAAGAGGGAATCCATATGGGTGAAGGTGAGGGCACTATCTAGCTATACACACAACTACCAGAATCTACTATTACAATTGTGACTACCTTGACAATTGTAATGGTAAGGTGGAAATGAAAGACATTTTTTTCCCCCCCAAAGTTTAGTTTTGTGGATCACTATCTGCAAAAAAGAGGAAACACTGTCTCTGTGTGCGTGTGTGCGCGCGCTGACACAGTTGTCAGCTGTCCCTCCTGTACCCAGGATGGATAGGTGACCAGACCTCCATGGGAAAAGAAGAAAAATATACCACCTAACTTTTGACCCTTGTGTAAGGCAAGGCAAGGCAAGTTTATTTGTATAGCACAATTCAGACACAAGGCAACTCAAAGTGCTTTACAGGCACACACAAATTACATTAAAAGACAAACATTTCATTTAAAAGACATTAAAAATTGCATTATTAAAAAAAAAAAAAAAACTCAGAGTAATAATGCAGTTCAAAGACTTGAATTGCTTCAGTTAAAAGCAGTGGCAAAAAGAAATGTTTTAAGTCTTGATTTAAAAGAGGTGAGTGTTGGAGCAGACCTGCAATTTTCAGGGAGTTTGTTCCAAATATGTGGCGCATAGTAACTGAAAGCTGCTTCTCCATGTTTACTTCTGACTCTGGGGACTGAAAGCAGACCGGTACCTGACGATCTCAGAGGTCTGGATGGTTCATAACGCGGCAGCAGATCAGAAATGTATTTTGGCCCGAAACCATTCAATGCTTTATAAACCAACAACAGGACTTTGAAATCTATTCTTTGATAGACAGGAAGCCAGTGTAAAGATCTAAGAACTGGAGTGATGTGATCTACTTTTTTGGTTCTTGTTAGGACTCGAGCAGCAGCGTTCTGAATCAGCTGCAGCTGTCTGATGGAGTTTTGAGGGAGTCCTGTAAGGACACCATTACAGTAGTCGAGTCTGCTGAAGATAAATGCGTGAACAAGTTTCTCCAAATCCTGCCGAGACATAAGCCCTCTTATCCTGGATATATTCTTAAGGTGATAGTAGGCTGACTTTGTAACTGTCTTAATATGGCTGCTGAAATTCATGTCTGAGTCCACAGTCACACCAAGGTTTCTGACTTGGTCTGTAGTTTTCAACATTACAGACTGAAGCTGAGCAGAGACTTTAAGTCGTTCTTCCTTGGATCCAAAAACAATTATTTCAGTCTTATCTTTGTTTAACTGAAGAAAACTCTGACACATCCAATCATTGATTTGTTCAATGCATCTACTCAGGGTATGTATGGGATTATAGTCCCCTGGTGATATGGTTATGTAAATTTGTGTGTCATCTGCATAACTATGGTAGCAAATTTCATTGTTTTCCATTATTTGAGCTAGAGGGAGCATGTAAATGTTGAATAGTAGAGGCCCCAGAATGGAGCCCTGGGGTACTCCGCTTGTCATTTTCATCCGTTCAGATGTGTAGTCACCAATAGACACAAAGTAACCTCTCTCATTTAGATAAGATTTAAACCACTTTAGTGTTGTACCAGAGAGTCCAACCCAGTTTTCCAGTCGGTCCAGTAGTATATTATGGTCGACTGTGTCAAACGCAGCACTGAGATCCAGTAATACTAAGACTGAGATTTTTCCGCTGTCTGTGTTTGAATGAATGTCGTTGAAGACCTTAACGAGGGCCGTCTCAGTGCTGTGATGTGGTCGAAATCCTGATTGGAAAGCATCAAAACAGCCATTTGTTATTAAGTAATTGTTCAGCTGTTGAAAGACAGCTTTTTCAATTATTTTACTTAAAATTGGGAGGTTTGAAATGGGCCTATAGTTATTCATTACTAATGTGTCTAGAGTTCTCTTCTTCAGGAGTGGTTTAATGACTGCTGTCTTAATGGCTTGGGGGAAGACACCTGAGAGAAGAGATGTGTTAACAATCTGTAGCAGGTCTGGAATCATGCAGTCTGAAACTTTTTTGAAGAACCCTGCTGGTAAAATATCCAGGCTGCAGGAGGAAGACTTCAAATGCTGTATAATGTCTTGAAGGTTTTTGTCATTAATTGGATCAAATTGTGTCAGGGTATTAGAGTTGGGTTTAGGTGGACAAAACGACAACACACCTCCAGTACCTGGTAGAGTGGCACTGACCGCTTGTCTAATGTTCTGAATTTTGGCAGTGAAGAATGATGCAAATTCATTACAGGCCCTGGTAGACAGATGTTCAGCTGCTACTGGCACAGGAGGGTTTGTTAACCTGTCGACAGTAGCAAACAAGGCATGAGCATTATTTTTTTGTACTTTAGCCAACCAACTTTCTCAGGGTTAACCCTAACCCAGACAATGTGAAAGAAATGAAGGATGAGCAGAAGTGGGAGGAAAAATGGAATGGATTGCTTTGGAGTCAAAGGACATACCCTTATTAAAGATAATTCCCACTTCTGTATAGCAGTGCTGAAGACCACAGTAATGCGATCCAATTACATAATATGACTCGTAGATGTTTAGGGCCCAACACAATAACCTGACAGACCTGAGGTTTAGTTTGCTGGCTTATTCATGTATAAGTCAGTATCATCTGCATAACATTGAAAATATATGAAAACATAACCTTATTAGTGCTTACTTGTAATATTACTTAGTAGAAACATACACAGTGAAAATTATTGGTTCAACCACAGAATCTTGTGGAACTCAGTATCTTACCCCAGTATATGTAGAGCATTATCAACTTTTATAAACTGAGATTGATTTGATAAATAGGTCTTAACCCAGCTCAGTGCACAGCATTTAATGCCAATTTGATTTTGTAGTCTTTGTAATAGGATATTATAGTGCTGTACGATATGGACAAAATTTTGTATCTTGATATGGATAATTTTATATCCCGATAACGACATAATATGATGACGAAACGTTACTAGGAGGGATGTATACCGCAGTGGCGAACCGTGAGCACTACAGCTGGGCCTTCACCTCAAATAAATAATAATTAAGAAAAAAAATCATCGCGGAAAAAAGCAACAGTACAATGAATTAAAAGGGTTTAACAAGTGCAAATTTAATTAACGATGACAAGGATGAAAACAAATAGACCATAACGTCAATAACATTCTCCGCAACAAGAAACATTCTCAACATTAACTTCGGAAAATCTGGAAATATAAAAGGTCACCCAGAATGTCACCCCGTGACGCTGCGGACACAGACACTGAGGCTCATTTCATCACCATGGACAGCGCTATGAAATCACGGCGCATTACAAATCATTCACATATAAATTCATTAGCATCATCAATCTACAATACAATTTCAAAAGTTACACAAAGCTTGTAATACAAAGACTATTTTTTAAAGTTGCAATGAAGTGCAAATGCCTCTCCATGCGCAATTACGCATAGCGCAATGAATACCGATGTCAAATAAATTGAAGTCACAATTTTTACTACTATACCTCCTTAATTCTCCACAGGGAAAGGGACAGACAAGTGAACATGAGGAGAATAAAAACCCTCTGAAAAATCCAACCACACACTTATGATACGTTTGATACCTATATTGATTGATTGATTGATTGATCACATACTGAATTCAAGGCAATTTGCGCTGGGACAACCTCCGCAATAAATACAAATTCCCAAATGTCCACTTGGCCAGTAATCTTAATCCCTTGAAATAATAATCAAGGTGTATTATAACAGAGGCCTACCTTAAATAAACACGAAGTCCATTCGTCGGTCTCTCTTTGTGAAGTGGGCGATGGCGGCGTCATAAAGTTTGTCCTTTGATTTGAGCTCCAAAAGAAGTCCTTTCTCTATGGACATCAGTGCCAAAGCTCCCAGGCGGTCCTGTCCAGTACTGTTCCTAGCGTGCGTCTTGATGCGCTTCAGAGCCGAGAAAGACCGCTCCACGGAGGAGGTGGACACGGGGATGGTCAGCACCAGGCAGGTGAGGTGATACAGCTGCGGCATGCTCTCAGTCAGCTCTTTAAGAGTCAGAAAGTGCAGCAGATCTGGTGAGCTCCTTGCCTCAAAGTTTGCCATGTTGTACATGACCGTCAGTTCAGTCTTGAGCCTGGGGAGGTCAAAATGCAGCCCGTAGCTTTCCGTGAGGCTCTGGAACTCAGAGCTGGGGAAGTTTTCTCTGTATGAGGTAAACTTCTTGGGGTCCAGAAGGGCAAGGAACATGAGTTTTTCATGATCCTTGAACCTGTTCCTCAGCTGAGTGAGGATGTTGTCCAGGATTTCACTGTGCAGCCGCTGGTACGCTGCGCGCACATCTCCGACTCTCCGTGCCCTGCGCCCGCTGGGAACCCCAACTTCGCACACAGTGTCCTCATAGATGGAGTCAAATTTTGCCTTTTCTCTCTCTGTGGTGCTGCAAAAGTCCTCGATGCTGGACAAACAGAACTGCATGTCACACTCCTTATTCTGCAAGATCCCAAAGAGCACGTCGGAGTAGGCAAACACGGAGTTGAATGTGGCGAGGAGAAAGCAGAACTCGAAGTCCGTCAGCAGTGCAGTGTATCCATCAGCGCTGTGTACAGCATCAGCATCAAAATCATTGTGGTTGTCAAAAATGAATTCAAAGAGCTCCAAGAGTTCTTCTCTCCGCTCATACACAGTGCAAACCAAACGTGATGAGAAGTTCCACCGTGTTGGAGTCACTCTGGGCAGTCTTCGCTGGCATATTTCATCCATGAGTTTCGTGCGTTTGGCTGACCTTGTAAAAAAGGCTGCGAGGCCACTTAGGTGGGAGAAAAAAATGTTGCACTCTTTGATTTTGGCAGCACTTTGAGACATGACGAGGTTCAGAGAGTGCGCATAACAGTGAACGAAGAGAGTTTGTGGTATTTTTTCCTTTATTTTAGCTTGCACCCCATTCAGTCCAGAGGCCATGACTGCAGCTCCATCGTAACACTGGGCAATTACTTTATTGGTGCAGGCACAGTCCTCCAGAAACTCCAAAACTTGACGAGCTATGGCCTCTGCGCGCTTATCACCACTGACATCACCAAACTGGAAAAAGCGCTCCTTGACACCACCGTCAGTGGTGTAACGCAGGACATATGACATCTGAGCAGAGTTACTTACGTCAGTTGTCTCGTCTACCATAACGGAGACAAAAGGTGTGTTCCTCACCTCCTCCCTCATTGCTTCGGTCATTACATCTGCCACCGATTGAATCAGGTCATTCTGAATTTTGCTGGAGGTGCCGATGAAAACAGTGGCCGAATCCAGATGACAGCGCAGAGGGCTGTCATACCCCGCCAAAAACTCCAGAAGCTCCAAGTAGTTCCCCTTGTTTTCAGAATCTTTACTCTCATCATGTCCTCGAAATGCCAGCTCTTGTTTTCCAAGAAATGTGACGACATTGATGAGACGTTTCAGGATTTCTCTGTTCTGCCTGACCTTGTTGTTGTGGGCCGTAGTATGATTCCGGCGCTGCTCATCTAGCTGAAGATCAATTCTTGTGTCCCCAAAAGTTTTCAAATTGACCATCGCTTGCAGGTGTGCCGCAGAATCTTGATGTCGATGGGCTGACTTTGTCAGATTTGTAAGGCTGACAAATCCGCCGCTGACCCAGGTGGATGACTTGTCAGTTGTAAAAAGTAAACAACTCCAGCAGTACAGCCTGTTTGTTTCCTTACAGCCAGTCATCCACGGATACCGCTGATCATTTTCGGTCTTGAAATGCCTTTCCACTTTCTTTCTTTTAATTCCAGCTCTGGAGTTGGTCTTCCGTTTTTTATTATTTCAAGTTTTTCTGTGAAGGCCCGCCTTGAAAAAGGCGATGCTATCAAGCTAGCCACAACGTCACTCTCGTCTTCCGCCATTTAAATCAACCGCTCTCACCACTCTAAATAGATTCGCTGCTCGGACTTCTCTGAAGGCGTAGAAGGCCCTGAAGGTTCCCCACTGGTATACCGAGGACTGATACTTTTTGGTACCGGCTCCTAATTGGGTCCGTACCATGGTACTATTATCTATTATCGGTACTTTTTTTTTTTTTCATTTTTCTTTTTTTTAATGACTTTTTGTCGGCTTTTGAATGTCCACCCAACTGTAATGACTACAAACTTAACAAAAAACTCTGTGACGAAACCAGGTGCCAATGCTTTGGCGCTGCAGTCTTTAGCATTAGCTGGGCTGCTAACTTTACTTTGACTAGTGCATTGCCTGTAGGAAGCAAGAATTCCTATAGAAAAATGTGAGGTTAAGTTACTATTTTTTTTTATAGATGGCCAAATCATGGATATTTGAAGGTGGGATGTCAGGGATATAATTGGCTGTTTTTGACTACTTTTGATTATACCATTATATTTCACCTTAAAAATTATTTACCTTGCCTTGTTTGGTGTCATTATTTTCAGCACAACCTCACATGTGACTGTTCAGTTATTTTTTTCATTTTGACATATTATATTAACACTATGGACCTAAAATCACAAAATAACAAAGTCAGAGTAGGAAAAAGTTAGATTTTTTACTGTAAAAACCACAAACAGTTTAATGAACCAATTGCATTAGTTATAATGCAAATATTAATTGTTGTTTGCTAAATTTGTTCATAAGTTTTTGAAATTTACAAAGTTCTATGTAACTATTTACATTTAAATGCAGGCAACGCCGTAGGCTCCTCAGCTCATTCCTGCCTGCTCCACATTCAACAGTCTCCTCCTTGTTTTGACTTACAACACAAAAAAACAACTCCACTAAACAATAAACACACTACACCAAACACTACATGGCACACTAACTATACACTCCAAACACGCTATATGTCACAAATATCTCAACTCTCAAAACTCGCTATCTCTGTCACTGTCTGTATCACTGCCGGCGTCCCTCACACAACATCCTGTTCCTCAACAACCAAACTTGCTGCTTGGGAACACTATCGTGACAAAAGCCCATTTTTACCGTTTCTTCCTACACCAGACACAAAGCAAATGTGACGGCAATGTTCGCGAAAAAGCGTAGTGGACATTATTTACCCTAAGTCCGGTTTTGGACGTGCCGGTGCGTCCGGTCCGTCGACTCGGGAGGTGGGCCATGTGGGTGGGCTAGCAGCTAGCTACACACGAACATCCACAGATTCCGATTCCACTTTGATGTCTGCGCGTCTCCGGATCTCCTCAGACCCGAACAGACTCGGTCCGGACTCTTTTAGTCTCATTAATCCACAAGAGTCAGTTTAGATGCACAGAACAGAACAGGACCGATCCGCCGGCAAAATCCCGGTCCAGCTCGCGCTGCTGCAGGTATAAATCCACTTGTTTCTTAAGGTGGGGGTTCTGCAGTGATTGGCTCTGGTGCGCACGTGGCTACGGTATGCAGTGATTGGCTCTGGTGCGCACGTGACTGTGGTGGCTATGGTTAGCAATGCTAGCAGAATTCATAAAGCATTTCTGAAATAAATTATGAATGGTATCATTGCAGTCCAAACAAATGCAACTTTGCACACCCACGCAGCAGCCATGTGAAAACTCTCAGGTCAGTCTGATCCTGATCCCATAGACATTTGAGGCAAACACACACACACAGACAGACAGAGATTCCTTGCTTTTTTAGAGAGATATAGCAATCAAACACGACGCCCTCCTTTAGCTTTATACCATGCCAAGTGTTTGGTGATGATGCTTACCCCGAATTTCCACAGGATACTGCTGCGTTTTGAGTCCGCCACGGCGGTAGGGTAGACAGCTGGCTCACAAGGCTGAGGAGTTTCCGCGATAATCACATAATCACTCGCGACCGCAGTTATAGGTCTGTGTTATTAAAAACAACGACACGAAGTGTTCCTGACCGAAGGATTAGCAGAAGAGCTTGTGTTTGTCTCTTTTTTGAGATTTGTGTGCTGGTGTCAACACAGAATGTTTTATCTTGAAAATTAACCGGATGCTGTTTGTCATTTCGGCTCTTGACTTCCTGTCTGCTCCATGCTAAATTCAGCTGAATTGCTGCGTCGTGCTCCGGCATCCGCCAGATTTTTATATCTGGTCCTGGTTATCTGTTCCGGAGTATTTGTAATTGCATAGCTTCTGTCCTTTATTATTACCTTGTGGTAATAAAAAGAAGGTTGAATCTTTTAACATCTGGTAAAGTCTATTTTTTTTACACAAAATTACATGTTGTAGTATCAATAAGATTATCGATAAGTATCGGTACCGATGAGGAGTATCGGTATCGATATTGGTATCAATAAAATCCTAACGATATCCATCCCTAGTTACTAGTAATGTTATTTTCGTCTTCCATTGCGCTCTCCTCCGTCTCCACCAAGCTGCTTTGCCTCTATTTACTCCCGAGCGACCAGTGCTGTAAATGAGTCCTTGCGGGTAACGTAAAAATGCTACCACAAAGCAGAAATGTTGCTGCAGTTACATTCGTCTTCATACAATGAACTTGTTTTGAACTCAAAATTTGTATATTGAACGGTCATTCGACGTTGAACCGTAGTGTTCTAAACAAGTAGCCTACACGTTAAAATGACATTATAAACAACAGAGGGTTATATCCTACGGTAGACATTTTTATATCGCACTATGATATATATCGCAATATCACACAGCTCTAGGATGTTATGGTCAATGGTGTCAAATGCAGCACTGAGATCTAACTAGACAACTACAGAGACAAGTCCTTCATCAGATGCATAAAGAAGATCATTTGTTACATTGACCATACTATTTCTGTGCTATGATGGAGTGAAAGGTGATTGTTTTCTCAAAGATCTTAAGAGAAAAATGGAGGGTTAGATGCAGGTTTATATTTGTTTAAAACCAATCGATCAAAAGTAAGCTAGTGAGCTACTTGAAAGGACTTTGGTTCATAGTCTTTAATAAGGAAACACAAAAGGTGCATGTGGGATTGACTCAAAATAAACTAAATGTCAATGAAGGAACATGTCACCTAATGCTACAACGTGACTGATTTGTGTCTTTTTAAAAGTCTTGGAGAACAATAAAGCTCTGAAGCGTGGAGAAATATGGTGTGTCAGGCTCTCAATTTTTTGTAGATAGGTTTTGGAGAGTACAATATAAATGGTGAAGATGAACAGTGTCAGAAGTTCATATTTTTAATCTTTTTAATTCTTTTATTTTTTTTACAATCCATATGATATCCATTCTCTGAATTTCTCTGAATTTCTTTCTTGGTATTTCAGTGGCCATCAGTTGCAGTAAGAAGAAAAGGAATCCAGGAGAAGCTCTTCAGATGCTATCCTCAGTCCGTCTCAGCCTCAGAAGTCTGGCCACTAAGGCAAAGGTAAAGCCCACATGTACTGTTATATAATTGTTGTTATTATTGTTATTATTATTATCAAACACGAGTCCACTGCTGGACTGTGTCCATTACCTTCCCCATGACTCATGGCACTAAGACTTGACAGAGTTTTATTGCTCTCTTCTTGCATATTTAGTGTAAACAGAACTGCTTCAGTATCTGTGAAGAAATATTGACCGTACATTTGGCAACAAAAGTTGAAGACATATCTGACGCCCTCCATAATTCCACACAAAACAGAATATATAGAAGTGCTGTTGGCAACAGAACATAAATTAAAGGCAATAGATTTCTTCTGCCTTTTTACTTGTTAATAATGCAGTTGCTGGAATTGGGGGGGCCTGGCTTGTCTTCGACACAGGCAAGGGGGGCTTCAAGGAAAAAAGGTTGGGAACCACTATCTAGATTTCCATGAGCAGGCTCTCTCTGAGCTGGATGTGTCTGCATTGGACCTCTCTTAATTTGATGTCCCTGACCGTGTCTTCTGCTTCCTCTTAATAATCAGTGTATAAAATCCCACATGTGATTAACAATCAGACAAATGTTAACTAATGATAACAAACTCAAAAGTTAGATTAACTCAACAGGGTGCACTGTACAACAGCTGTCAGTAGACAGCAGACAGCGTGTAGTATGGTTTAAATCGGTACATGATTTCAGTAGACAGCGACAGTTAACAGTGTGCAGTACTACCATCAGTCACAGAATACAGCTAATGATAGCAACAGTGGGTCATGCTGCCACATCTCAGGAGGAGAAACATACATACATATATATGTATGTATGTATGTATGTATGTATGTGTATATATCTATATATCTATATCTAAATATATCTATATCTATATCTATATCTATTTATATGTATATATATATATATATATATATATATATATATATATATATATATATATATATATATATATATATATATATATATATATATATATATATATATACATATATATATATATATACACATATATATATATATATATATATATATACACACACACACACATATATACATACACACACACACACACACACTGGATGGAGGAAATGTTTCATAAAAAGAAGTTAGAAAGTGTGTGTGAGGATTTTATTAGTGACCTGTTGAATCCAAAACAAAAAATGACTGAAGAATTCATCATCACAATGTACAGTATCAGCCTATTTCCAGAAATGACCATTTCCAGCGCAAACAGAAACATCACACTGTGCCACTTCAATAAATAACATTTTCAATAATGACATAGAAAACCACACAGTGAGCGGACTATTATTCAACAATATCAGTGACCATCTATCAGTTTTCACAGTCTGACATTAATCACAAAAAAGATCACCTGGATAAGAAACCAGAATACAGACGAACGAGTACAGAGGAATTAATGAACATACTAAAACACGATTTACTGGCACAAAATTGGTAAATATTATATAGGGAAAAGGATATTGGTAGTGCATATGAAATGTTCTGAAGAATATTCAGATCTTTATATGATTCAGATTGACTCATAAAACAATATTGCAGAGAAGTCAAAGATTTCAAAACAGAGAACTAAAGAGGCAGAAAATGAATACAAAATATATAAGAATAAGTGGGCTAATATTATAAGGAGATGTAGGAAGGACTTGTATGAGATTGTATTAGATGATAATAAAAATTATGTTAAATGAATGTGGAGTATATTAAATAGTATTATTAGAAAGGGCTGTTACCTATGTTTTCCTCAGTATTTTGTTGCTGATGATAATTTAAAAAAATATGATATGGACAATGTGGTAAATAACTTTATAGTAATGATATCACAACAGTCAAATCCTGGTGTTAATTTAAAATGAGATATTATTCTAAATCTGGTTTCAAACGGCCCATTTTTTCGCCTTGCAAATGTTAATGGTTACTTTTATACACACTGCTGTAAGCCTAGAGTACATTTATGGATTGTGAAAATGTGTAGCCTACACACAGGAGACTGCATGTTCCAGCAAGTTTTGATTTTGTCGGTGAATTGAATGACCCTGAACCAGTGACGGACTGGGAACAAAAAACGGCCCTGGCATTTTCACCCACCAGCGGCCCAAGGAAGGGGGGTGCGCGCGCCCATGCGCAAGCGCAATTTTTAACGCACGTAAAGAACAGGCACTTTTGATAGCCCCGGTGATAGTAAACGTAAATTCCTAAGCTATAAACAACTACACCCCAATACATAAAACACATTTATAAATCATCAGAGCCAGCCGCTCCATAATACAAACGTGTCTTACCGTCACGCAGTCATCCATGTCTACCTCTTCATCCTCCTCTTGCTCATATTCCTCACTGTCCTGTCTTTCTCCCTGGTGTGCTGGTGCTAGCAGTATTAGCACTAGTGTTAGCTGAAGCTGCACTTGATTTTAAAAACAAATCAGTTGGTTTGCAGCATTTTTCACCGTCAACCAACAGTGCTCTCTGAGATTACTCTTTTTCTCCGCTCCCACCTTGTGTCGCTTGATACCTCAATTCATTTTTTTGCTAGCTTAAACTCAGTCAACTTCCAACTTCCAACCACCATACTCAGACGGTCCACTCGATTCAGTCTTGAAATTCCCAGAAGGCATTGCTTCATTTTAACTTTTGCAAACAACTATTCAAATAAAAAAATGCAGGTAGATTTGTTTTATTTCAAACCATGCACGTTTTTGAACATCTGAATAAGACATTTCGCTACAAAACAATACAGAATGATATAAAAGTTTGTGACTGTAGAAGGTAACCATGACTGTGATATAGAGACTTGTATGTGGCATATAAATAGTGATTAGATTATTTTTGAAGAAGTGTATAGGATCACGGGAAATTGGGTATCCCTTTAGTTTAAAAACTTTATTGACGCTCGAAACAGCCAGGAGAAATGAGCTTGGGACCGCTCTGTGATTTGTCGGCCGGCCCGAATGGCCCATGAGGATCGCTTGCCATTTATTTATGGAGTAGCGGCCGCCTTTTGACGCAGCCGCCCCGCTATATTTATTTATTTATTTATTTAGCCTATTTATTCATTTGCGGCCGCGGCCGCCTATTGATGCAGCCGCTCCGCTATTTATTTATTTGTTTGTGATGCGGTCGCCAGTCGGTCCGTCCCTGCAGTGGCATTTGCCCACATTGCCCAATGGCCAGTCCGTCCCTGCCCTGAACTGATATTGTTGAGCTTAATGCTAAGGCCTGAGGGCTGAACGCTTTACGTGGCTGAGGAAAAAATAAAAAGGATTATTTCACATTGAGATGGATTTTAGACAAAAATAAACACAAACTAGCCTGTGTTTTTTTTAGTTTTTTTTTTTACTTTAATTGCTACTGTACAGTTAATTCATGATAAAAGTAGGCACATTTTTATTTTATTCATTTTCACAAACACAGGGAGGATTCATTTTGAGAAGGGAGGGGAGCAAGAATGGCTCTTTAAGTAACATTTGCTAACCCCTGACTCAGAGCATCATTGGTACCCAAGTGATATCAGTGAAGTGAGATGTTTGCACCGTCTGCAAATGATCATAAAAGACATCACACATCCCAGCCACAGTCTGTTCACCCTGCTGCCATCGAGCAGAAGATACAGAAGTGTCTGCTGCTGTACCACCAAACTACAGGGCAGCTTAACTTTTCCCGCTGCAGTCCTCAATTCATCCTCCACACTCCACTATATAGAATGGTTTGAGTGCCTTTGTGGTACATCACAGAAAAACAAAACAAAGCAAGTTTTGTTTTGCAACACTAGTGTTTGGAAATGATGAATAAATTATCCTTGAACAAATTTGAATTGTAACAATTATTATTACAAAATGTAATTCCAGAAAACCATTAAACCTCATAGTGAAATGCAGAAACGCTACAAAAGACTGTTGAATACTAATGCTTTCTTCAGAATGGATTATGTTTCTACAGAAAATGGCACAGTGTTGCTTGACTTAAGTTTACAATACTTGATAAATGGCCGATCTTGTCTTTTGTACCCTAGAGAATTAAGCTGATTTCTCACTATACTATTCAACTCACTGGTTCATGTTCTATGAAACACTGACCAGTCAAGGCAGCCTAGTATTCCTTGTTTGACTTGGACCACATAATATCAAAATCATCGACTGGTAATGAGTTAAATAATTATGACGTTAATGTGATCCTTCATTGCATTAAATTAATGTAACATCATGTTTTCTGTTCCAGCAAAAGCACACCGATGTGGCCACGGGTCAGATCCACGCTGAGCTGCAGGAATGTGCCACTGCTCTGGAGCAGCTCATCACAGAGATACAGGAGCTGAGTGGAAGGCTGCGTGATCAGTTACAACAGGCATCCACCTAAGAAACACCGGCAGCTGTGGGTCTGAAGGCCCCTCATTTGTAAAGAGTAATCAGAGACAGACAAACTCTTAAGCCATTCAGGAGCCTTGAATATAATTGAATACCTTTTAAATCAAGCGTTTAAAGGTACACTATGAAACTTTTTACAGGCCTGTACATGAAAAAGAGATAGAGTTCTTGCTACATGGAATAACAGTTTGCAAGAGCTAACAGAAGCTTTACATGAAGGTTAAAGTTATGTTTACATTTGATCTGTTGACATAAGTGAAAAAATGGCTTGTATTTTGAGATGTGGCTGGAGAGGAAGAAAGACATCTTGGCCCATCTATAAGTCCTACAGTGCAAGAAAAGGAGTCAACAAGTGTCGGTACGGGTCACCATAAGCACATTCTGCTGTCCACTTCCATGGTCATTTTTCTGAATAGCACAGGCTGAAAAAGTTACATGGTGAACCTTTAACATCGGACAACTGAGAATAAGAGTAAATCAGACTTGAAATTAAGAATTCAAGGACTCACTTTGTAATTATGTTTTTATATCTGTGCAACCACGCTGGAAGGTAAACATGTCTGTTTGGCATCTAATATTAAAATATGTAAAACTTGGAACACTTGCTTTTTTTCTGTTGTGTAAGAACTGAAAAATATTGTAATTATAAGTTGACCTTAATTCATCACGGGAAGAGCTTTAAGAATGTGTATTATATTTAGGTATTGTGTCTAGTTCAGTCCAGGTGAAAATGTGCAAAATTTGAGGTGAACATTCACTTTTTCATAAAAGCATGAAACTTGGTAGGTGTACAAGTGTCATGCCAAGCCAAACGGCCATTTTACTTTCTGCCATAACTGACTCATTGATATAAAAATGAAGGCAGGATTACTCAGTACTCATGTAATAATGTAGAAACAAGTACTCGTGTCAACTTGTTAATGGACATTGTGGCCGTTGTGACTTTTTTTTATTGTGGTATATAGAATTCTAATACTTGACCATCAAAACGTCGGGGTAGACATCACATTTTCTTTGTTATAATGTTTGGTTCAGGAGATATGACGCAAAATACACACTTCAGTAATGGTGGAAAGTGCATCACGGCCTCCATGAAGGATTTTTGTGATGGCTCCATAGCTGAGAAATATTCAGGGCCTCAAAATGTACAAGTTTCATGCTTTTATGACAAAGTGAACCATTTTTAATCTGGACTTGTTACTATATAGAAAGTTTGCTGCCTTTCTTCAGTACGAGGCCAAAGGCTACTCTACTTCTGCATTCTCTAGGGACTCTGCAGGCCTACCGGCTTCCTCTGAGTTAATGTGATAGCTATTAATGTTATAGTAACTTATCACCTGCTGAAAATCTTGTTTTTGCTGGCCTGGTTGATTATAACCATTTATCATTGCTGCAGTGAGGAGGTAGACATGTACTCCAGGGTGACTAACTACACTACATTTCTGACTAGTAGAATTGCAACAGTCTTGAAACTGTGCGACACACATTCATACACTAATGGCAGAATGGCGCTCATCAGGAACAATATAGCGCTTCCTCTCCAAAGCACTGTGCAGTGTTTACATGCTAAGCCATTCTTACACACTGATGGAAGAGCTATTAGGGGCAATTTTGGGCTAAGATTCAGAAGAAATGCTCTGTATAAATATCACAAAGATATCGAGTTGATAAACTCTACACAATTATATTCATCAGGCAGATGACACTTATCAGTTAAACTTCAGCAGACAAAACAGTGTTATTGTGCTAAGCTCTGGACCTCTTAGAGACAGTATCTAATGAAAAAGCTATTGTGAGTGGCATTACTCTGGCCTCCAGCACCATAGTAAGGAATCTGGGACTTACCCTTGATCAGGATTTCTCCACCTATGGAACATCCTGTTTCAGAAAATGTGTCCACATGTTTGTTAGCTCCAGGCTGGATTATTATTGATTGTTCCCTTATCAGGCTGCCACAATAAGTCTGTAAAGGCTCTCCAGCTGATCCACAATCCTGCTGTGTGTGGACTGACACCAACAAGTGTAAGAGATCACTCTCTCCCATATAAGCCTCCTACCTGGGGACCTGTTGGTCAAGAATATCGTTGAGTTTTTTTAATAACAATGTTGATATCACGTTTTAATATATGCCAAGTTAGAAATGTATGGGATATTGTTAATATTTAAGCATTCATCAAATGTGCTGTAATGAAAGAACAAGAGAGTCATTGCAGATGCTAAACAAAGTGAGAATGTTTTATTTTTAACAATGTTCTTTGGCCATTCTAAAATACATTTCTGAGTTTCTGAGGTGCACTTGAATGCACCTTGACACCCCTGTCAGCTCACATACCCTTTTCCACACGAAACAATGTTGACTTCAGTGTTTAAGAAGTGCAGCAGAGGAGAGAGGCAGAGATCAAATCTACAGTGCTAAATGGCACCATATCACGACAGAGATGCTTAGCATAGGTTTTTTTTTTTTTATATGAAAGGACGTCCACTGGTGTTGATATTTGTCTGTGTGACAGCAAGAGGAAGAGGATTAGGGCCACATGTGAATTTTTTTTTTAGTTCTGACTTTAAAGTCAGAATTCTGTGAAAAAAGTCAGAATTCTGAGAAAAAAGTCAGAATTCTGAGATTAAAGTCAGAATTCTGACTTTTTTCTCAGAATTCTGAGATTAAAGTCAGAATTCTGACTTTTTTCTCAGAATTCTGACTTTAATCTCAGAATTCTGACTTTTTTCTCAGAATTCTGACTTTTTTCTCAGAATTCTGAGATTAAAGTCAGAATTCTGACTTTTTTCTCAGAATTCTGAGAAAAAAGTCAGAATTCTGACTTTAATCTCAGAATTCTGACTTTAATCTCAGAATTCTGAGAAAAAAGTCAGAATTCTGACTTTTTTCTCAGAATTCTGAGAATTCTCAGAATTCTCAGAATTCTGAGAAAAAAGTCAGAATTCTGACTTTTTTCTCAGAATTCTGAGATTAAAGTCAGAACTCAAAAAAAATTTACATGTGCAGACTTCTGACTTTATTCTCAGAATTCTGACTTTTTTCTCAGAATTCTGACTTTAATCTCAGAATTCTGAGATTAAAGTCAGAATTCTGACTTTTTTCTCAGAATTCTGAGATTAAAGTCAGAATTCTGACTTTAATCTCAGAATTCTGACTTTAAAGTCAGAATTCTGACTTTAATCTCAGAATTCTGAGAAAAAAGTCAGAATTCTGACTTTAATCTCAGAATTCTGAGAAAAAAGTCAGAATTCTGACTTTAATCTCAGAATTCTGACTTTTTTCTCAGAATTCTGACTTTTTTCTCAGAATTCTGACTTTAATCTCAGAATTCTGACTTTAAAGTCAGAACTACAAAAAAAATTCATGTGTGGCCCTAATCCTCTTCCGTACATAACACATTTATTTGCCAAGGGAAAATATAAGCACATTTGTCTGACTTAGACATATTCCTGCAACTACATTTACACTAGTTGAATATAGTGAGTAAAGAGGAAATGGGCACATTATGTATCCTACCTTCTGCTGCCGGCCCTCTTTACTCTGAGTTGTCTCAGCTCAGCAGTCTGCTCTTCTGCTCGTTAAAGCACTGACATTGCCTGCCCTTTCCAGTTTTTATTCTAATAATAATTTCACCTTAACACTTTATATTTCAATTTTAATTATTAAAATTCATATGGTAATTGTTATAAAATATTATTGCACCTACCTCTTTCTCCATCTCTCTGTCTTTCTGTCTCTCTCTCTCTCTCTTTCAACCCAACCGGTCTATGCAGATGGCTGTCTGCCTTGAGTTGGCGTGTGCTCGGAGGTTTTTGCCTGTTAAAAGGTAGTTGTTTCTTGCCACTGTGCCCAGGCGCTTGCTAATTCAGGGAAATGTTGGTTCTCTGCTCCAATTTAAAGGTTTCAAGATATAATTTTTGTTGTGAATTGGTGCTATTTGAATAAAATGTATGCTTTGCTAGATGAGCCTGCAGTTTCCCAGTTTCTTTAGGATCCAAGATTTGCTCAGTTTCACTTATAAGAGCGCCCGTGATAACTTTGCTTCCTGGGTCGAAATGCTTCATGCCTCTGCGATGGCCTCAGACAACATTCCTGCAGCAAGGTTGCCCTCTGAGGCTGTTATCTGCATTTGCTCTGGAGCCTTTTGCTATTAGAGTAAGAAATCATTTTAAATCAAATTATTTGATTTGCCGAATCCTCTGGGAGGCATGTGCCAAGGGACTGTGGTTCGGACCTGAGCCTGGGGTTGCTGCAGCGAGGACAGGGCATATGTACACAGGATGTGCGCTCAACCAACTGAGCTACTGGGGCACCCCCTTAACTCTCTGGGGTCTGGGGTATAATTGGCCATCCGTTGATCCATTGTCAACCGCTTATCTAAAATCGGGTCTCAGAGGCAGCAGCTTCAGTAGGATGCCCCAGACTTCACTCTGGCTGGGGAATCCCCAGGTGCTCCCAGGCCAGAGAAGAGATATAATCCCTCCACCTGGTCCTGGGTCTACCCCTAGGTCTCCTCCCAGTTGGACATGCCAGGAACACCTCCCTAGGAAGGCGCCCTGGTGGCATCCTCATTAGATGCCCAAACCACCTCAACTGGCTCTTTTCCATGCAGAGGAGCAGCGGCTCTACTCCCAGTACCTCCCGGATGGCTGAGCTTCTCACCCTATCTCTAAGGGAGACCCCAGCCACCCTGCGGAGAAAACCCATTTTGGCCGCTTGTACCGGCGATCTCATTCTTTCGGTCATGACCCATCGCTCATGACCATAGGTGAGGGTAAGAATGAAGACTGACCAGTAGAACGAGAGCTTTGCCTTCCAGCTCAGCTCCCTTTTCGTCACAACTGTGCGGTGAAGCACATGCAACACTGCACCCGCTGCTCCGACTCTCTGGTCAATCTCACGCCCTATCATCCCCTCACTCGTGCACAAAACCTGAGGTACTTCAACTCCTTCACTTGGGGCAAGGACTCATTCCCCACCCGTAGTAGACAATCCACCGGTTACCTACTGAGAACCATGGCCTCAGATTTAGAGGTGCTGATCCTCATCCCTGCCGCTTCTCACACTGATCCAGTGAGCGTCAGTGGTGAACAGTATCGGAGTAAATTTACTTGAGTACTGTACTTAAGTACATATCCAGAGGATTTGTACTTTACTTGAGTATTAGATTTCTTTGATACTTATTACTCTTACTTGAATACATTTCCAAGACAAATATTTTTACTTTTACTCAAGTTAATTTCTAGGAAGGCTGAAAAGTACTCGTTACTTTCAGGTCTGCTCTTTTTTATTTTATTTTTTTCTAAAATACTATAGGACACAAGCTGTGTTTGTCAAAGAAGGAAACCTATCACAGTGCACGCGCTCCACTGGGATCTACGTAAAAGCGGAAATACGTCATCCCTCCCCATAAGGATACCACCAAAGTAGCCACGCTCTCGACTGTGTTTGTCAACACAAAACCGCGACAACGGCTGCATCAGGAGAAGAAAGACAATCCGCAGAGTCTCAGTCTGAGTCTGATAATGATCCGGAGCAGTAACTTTCAGAAAATCCTTGGCCTTATCTGGACTCCATGTTTGAGTTTGACAGAGTAAAAAACGTGGACACAGACAAACAGACATATATTTTCAAATGTTTATTGTGTTTGCCGAAGAAACAATAGCTCTCTGCTTTCAACAACTCCACGTCCAACTTAAAGAAACACGTTGACGTAAGTTAACCAGACTTTCACCATGTTATTTTCTATATGTCTCGATCAATGTCATCATGTTGTGAGAATGTGAGTGTGTGTTGATCACAAAAACTACATTTTGTAGGAAGTGGCGCTGTGTGTGTGTGCATGTGTGTGTGCGCGTTAAGTTATTCATAGAAGAAGACCTGAAGGATCTAGCCTATTTATTCCTACTTAAAAGCAAGTGATTTCTAATCCATTCAGATGATATTAAAATCCTGAAAACAGCTGATGCAGTGACTAAACTAAGCATAATAATGGATGATGATAATAATATTGATTGTTTCATTTAGGCCTCGGATACATCAAGGAACATCTTCCTATGATGAACCTCTTCAGCAGCCAAATGTCTCTTCAAGCCCCTCCGACGAAGATGACTTCTTTTCCGGTATGAAGCACACAGGCAGCAAGGAAACCAGTATCACCAAGCAACTTGATACATACCTGGCATGTACAGATGGACGTATGGACAGTTTAAAAACTTGCCCGGCTGTAGCCAAACTGTTGCTCAAGTTAAACACGGCACTACCCGCTTCTGCTGTGTGTGAAAGGCTCTTCAGTGCAGCTGGATTGCTCTTCAGCCCAAGACGGGGGAGAATTAATTCACGAAACTTGGAAAACCAGCTACTACTTAAGTTGAATAAGGCCTTCTTCAAGTTGGAATAGGTGGACCAGGGTGACAATTGTCACAACTAAAGACCGCGGTCACTCTATTTGACAGTACAGTCCCAAGTGTTAAAAAAACAAAAAAAAACACATTTCTTTATCTTTCAGAAACTTGAATGGACACACACTTGAGTGGAACTTTGGGTGAAGAATAGCTGCGGCAATCAGCTCTGGGACATTGTGGTTTTATTTCAGTCATTGAGCTGCTGAAAGCAGTATTGTTGTAAAGGTAGATTCATCCATGCAGAGCATTTGTAGTTCAAATATGATGGACAGTACATACAGTGTCAATGTTTTTCCTCTCTGGTGTTAACGTCTTTCCATACTACACACGGACAGACACAGGAAGACAGACATGGGGACATGGGGAGACAAGACAGACATGGGGAGACAGAGTTTGTTGTGCTCCTATATTGTACTGGTACATGTCCTTCCTGTAAAGTCAAGTGACTTCAACATTGAGTTATTGAAAGCAGAGATGTAGTTTTTTGTAAAGCAGTGATTCTCAACCAGTGGTCTGGGGACAACATTGGTCTTTGAGGGGGTTCCAGTTCCCAACTTAGCTAAATGATAGAGAGTTAGTTGGCCGGTGCAGGTTCATTTGGTTACAGTTTTAATGATTGTTAATAAACATCTGCATCTGCAACATCTGCTGTCCTCCTGTGATCCCATTCATTTGATGAGTTTTTACAGGTGTTTCTGCAGGCTTTATATAATATTGTGGTTCTAAAAGCAAGCACCATCAGTGCAGGAGGTTTCAAAGAGTTAATTCTCAGAAACAAGAGTTAAAAGGTCCTTAAATTCATTTAGAAAAAATTATAGTAATTAATTGATGTGAAAAATAAGAAATTTACTCTTACTCTTACTTAAAGTAAATTTAAAAGCATGTACTTTTGGATACTTAAGTACCTTTAAAAGCAAGTACTTTTTTACTCTTACTCGTGTAACATGTCGACTGAACTACTTTTACTTGTAACGGAGTAAATTTTGACCAGTAGTATTTGTACTCTTACTCAAGTACTGGGGTCAAGTCCATCTCTGGTGAGCGTTGTAGATCTAAAGCCGATGGTGCCGTCAAGACCACATCATCTGCAAAAAGCAATGATGCGATCTTCAGGTCACCGACCTTTAACCCCTCCACACCATGACTGCGCCTCGAAATCCAGTCCATGTATGTCACAAACAGCAAAGCCGGTTCAGACCTCCATGGGGCCCTAGGCAAAATTCTGCTAAGGGGCCCTCCTAGCTGAACTCCAAAAATGTTCAACAGTCGCACCTGACACCCAGTGCTTCCACTCATCCCTTCTTAAAACATAATGCACTGTCGCCACCTGTTGGTCTAACTAAGAATAAATTCAGACCAAATCTGAACAAATCAAATCAAACTAAATGTGTAAACAAACGATCATACAGTCTTAAATGTTGGGCATGTAAACATGTTCATGTTTGAAATAAAGTTTCTGCACTTTCTGGATGCAAAATCATCAATAATGTTGTCATATGATATTTGATTCCCCACATCATGGTTGATACTCGTGATGGCCAAACCACTCAGACGTTCCTGGGACATGGATGATCTTAGATAGTTTTCAATCATTTTTAACTTTCTGAAGCTCCTGTCAGCTGAGGCAACTGTCACAGGCAGAGTGACATCAATTCTCAGGGCTATGCATAGGTAAGGATAGAGTTCCTCCAGAATTTTCTCACAAAGGGAAGAAAGCAGCTCAAAAGCAGTCATATTAACTGATGGTAGGTCAGGTAAATTCTTGATTTTGTTTGCCAGATCCACTCCACTGATTGGTTGAAGGTCAGAGTTTTCTCAAGTTCCATACACTGAGCCTTTAAGGAATCACTGGACATCAGACATGCAGTGCTGAAGTAAAGTACTACTCCATATTAGGGATGCACTGAAATTAAAATTTGTGGTCGAAGCTGAATAAAATTTAAACGCTTGGCCGAATACCGAATATCGTATGTGGTTGTTAGGTTTTCACTATTTTTTTTTACATTGCATAAATAGCCTAGAATACATTTTTAGACATGTTTTCATCCTCTGAACTCCTGCGAGTGAAGTACACTCTTTTGTAACTTGAAATCCGCGTCTCAGCATGCTGGTGGGGGTGACATCCGAGATCCATATGTCTGTCGTGAAGCTGAGGTCAACATCATTATCTTTGACCAAGAGCTCGTGGACGCGAGTTGCAACACTGTCATACATCCGAGAAATACCGTCTGCTCGGTATCGTGTAACGGGGCTCAATGTGCTCCGCAAGCCTCCGAAAGCCAATGTCCTCCACAACACTAAACGGTTGATCATTCAAAGCCATGAACTCCATTACCTTCTTTGTGATTCCGTTTACTTCGGCACTGTCCTTCGCGAACTTTTTCGTCTTTTCAAAGACGTCGGCATGGACGGAGTGGGCGTGCTGTGACAAGTTTTCCTTTTAGCTGCTGCAGGCGTCTGTCTCTCGTACTCAGCATGCTGTTCAGGGTGTTTGGCTTTTAAATGACAAATTAAAGCAGTAGTGCTAAAGGTCTTTGCAGAGACAACCCCTCGAGATAGTTTGGTTGAACACTCGTTGCAAACTGCAATTGTTTTCTTGCTCTCCAACACATTAAAATATCTCCACACTGCCGACATTTTACCGAAGGCGGCGGGTCACCGCATCACTGCACGTTGTCATTGCGTCACACGCCACTATTCGGCCTTGTTTTTAACTCACACCACCAAAGGCCGAATGTGGCTTTTTTTGCAATATTCGGCCGAATATATTCGGTTACCAAATATTCAGTGCATCCCTACTCCATATTTAGTCTTCACCTGGTTCAGAGTTTCAAATCGTTCATCAATGGATGCTATTGTAAAGTCAACCACAATGTTGAAGAAGTTGACTTCAAGATTCTGCAGTGCATCAGTCACTGGCTCATCAGGTGCTTGTATTATCTTGCTGGTTCTCAGCCTCTTGTCCTTCAAAACAGCTTCTACATTCATTTACTCACAAATGCTTCTGGCTGTTGTCTGAGCATCTGAGAATCCAGTGTCCTGGTATAGAGTGAGAAAGACTTTTGCATTTGCATTTAACTGCACAGCTATGTCAAGCTGCATTGAAGCAGATTAGAGGAGCTTGTTCACTGTATTTGTTCTTGACAGTATCTCACACATCACTAAACAGCAAATCAAGCAGCGGTAAGAACCAACTTCCTCTGCAAGTGACTGTGCCTCCACTTTGGCCACAGGATCCTTAATCTTCTGTCTGGCTTCTAGTAAGGCTTCTCGAATCTCAGAGGCCTGATACCTGACTGCATGGACACTTTGGAGCCTGCTCTCCCATCTCGTGTCACCCCATGACTTCACTGTTATGTTCACATATTGTTTCGAGATATTCCATCTTTGTGTGCCAGCAGAAAAAAAGGTGAACAGCTTTTGTACATAGCCAAAAAAACCAACAGCATCTTCGGAGGATTTGGCAGCATCTGCAATGATGAGGTTTAATGTGTGTGCACCACATGGGACAAACACAGCTCTGAGACTCATTCTTAACAGTCTGGCTTGTACTCTTTGGTGTCTACCTTTCATATTGGCCCTATTGTCATAGGCTTGCCCTCTGCAATTATCAAATGGAATTTTCAGATCAGTCAGCTTATCCAAGATGACTGTAGACAGATTTAAGCCAGTTGTAGCCTCAACATTAACAAAGCCAAGAAAGTGCTCCTTTATCTCTGGCTGTCCCTTTAAAGCCACACTTCTGGGGATAATGGACATCTGCTCCTGGTGACTAATGTCAGGTGTACAGTCTAAGATAATGGAGAAGTATTTTGAGTCTCTTACTTGAGTCACAATAGTTGTGAGAATCCTGTCACTCTCAAGCTAGATCAGCTCATTCTGTAGGTCCTTACTAGGGTAATGAGCACGTGTCGCTCCATCTTTATTTCTGCTGACATGATTTTCCAAAACAGGGTCAAATTTAGCTAACAATTCAACCTCTTTTAGAAAGTTTCCATTATCTGGTTGGAAGAGCTTATCTGATGAACCTCTGAATGCTAGGTTTCTTTCAGCCAGAAACTGTGTGATACTTTTGAGGCGTTTAGGGACATCTCGCCATCTCTTTCTTTCAGCCTCCAAAGCTATGTGGTCAAGTGTTTTTCCACAACTTAAGCGCAGATCAAGTTCTCTCCACTTAAACATATTGCTTGTGTGTTCTGGACTACCCTCATGCTGCTTCAGAATGGCGTTGATATTTGATTAGTCATTAACACCTTCTATTATTTTGTGTTTTTTTGTGGAAAAGAGCTTACAGCAATAACAATACACAGTGTTGTTTTTCACTGAGTATGAAAGCTGGCTCCTGGTAATCTTTTCACCATTTGACAGCCGTCTCTGTAATATCCCTGGATGGAACCCTCTTCTGGACTTGTCTTTGAGGTAAGAAAAATCCACTCCTGGCTTGAATGGACCTCTGTGCATTCAGTCCTCTTCCGTCATTTAGCTGGATCATTTGGTGGAGCAGAGACTGATGCTTTAGGGTTTGAGCTAGCTTCTGATGCTTGCTGTGCACACGTGGTTGTGTGAATAGTGGCTGAGGCTGCCTGTTCTTCCCCTGTGTCTGTACTTGACAACGATGGCTGTACTGGACCTGTGCTGTGTGTACTGCCTGAGGCGGCTGCATATTACTCATCTGTGCCGGTTGAAGGTGTAAATGGCTCATCTGTGCCTGTTTCTGCACTGGATGATGAAGCTGGCTCATCTGTGCCTGTCCTAGATGAAGCCGACTCTGTCCCTCCACTGGCTGACTGGCTGGAGTCTGTGCTGCTTGTGGTGAGAAACTTAAGCATAGCACCTATAAATATAGATAAGGCTACTATTTATTCAGCTCCGTCAAAGTGACTTGTTTTACTTTCATATACTTCAAATGTAGGTAATGATTTATATTATTATTTATTATATAATTATTATTCAATTACCACCAATGTCATAATATTTCACAAGTTTAATTTATTCACTAAGATATCTGCATCTATATTTGCCTGTGGGCTATCCAAGCAAACAACATTCAGTCATAGTCAATATTTATCCATCCATCCATCCATCCATTTTCGTCCGCTTATCCGGGGCCGGGTCGCAGGGGCAGCTGCCTGAGCAGGGACACCCAGACTTCCCTCTCCCCGGACCATCCTCCAGCTCTTCCAGGAGGATCCCAAGGCGTTCCCAGGCCAGCTGAGTGACATAGTCACACCAGCGTGTCCTGGGTCTTCCTCGGGGTCTCCTCCCGGCGGGACATGCCAGCTCCACACCCTATCTCTAAGGGAGCGCCCTGCCACCATACGGAGGAAACTCATTTCAGCCGCTTGTATCTGGGATATTATTCTTTCGGTCATGACCCAAAGTTCATGGCCATAGGTGAGGGTAGGAACGTAGATTGACCGGTAAATCGAGAGCTTCGCCTTTCGACTCAGCTCTCTCTTCACCACGACAGACCGATACAATGACCGCATTACTGCAGCCTCTGCACTGATCCGCCTGTCAATCTCACGTTCCATCCTTCCCTCACTCGTGAACAAGACCCCAAGATACTTAAACTCCTCCACTTGAGGCAGGAACTCTCCCCCAATCCGGAGGGAGCAAGCTACCTTTTTCTGGTTGAGAACCATGGCCTCGGATTTGGAGGTGCTGATTCTCATCCCAGCCGCTTCACACTCGGCTGCAAACCGCCCCAGGACATGCTGAAGACCACATCATCCGCGAAAAGCAGAGATGAGATCAAGTGACTCCCGAACCAGATCCCCTCCGGCCCGTGGCTGCGCCTAGAAATTCTGTCCATAAAAATAATGAACAGAACCGTTGACAAAGGGCAGCCCTGCTGGAGTCCAACATGCACTGGGAACAGGTCTGACTTACTGCCGGCAATGCGAACCAAGCTCCTGCTCCAGTCGTACAAGGACCATACAGCCCTTAACAGAGGGCCTCCGACCCCGTACTCCCGGAGCACCTCCCACAGAATGCCACAAGGGACACGGTCGAAAGCTTTCTCCAAGTCCACAAAACACATGTAGACTGGTTGGGCAAACTCCCATGAACCCTCGAGCACCACGTGGAGGGTATAGAGCTGGTCCAATGTTCCACAGCCCGGACGAAAACCGCATTGTTCCTCCTGAATCTGAGGTTCGACTATCGGCCGAATTCTCCTCTCCAGTACCCTGGAATAGACTTTCCCACGGAGGCTGAGGAGTGTGATCCCCCGATAGTTGGAACACACCCTCCGGTCCCCCTTTTTGAATAGGGGGACCACCACCCCGGTCTGCCAGTCCAGAGGCACTGTCCCCGACTGCCACGCGATGCTGCAGAGACGTGTCAACCAAGACAGCCCCACAACATCCAGAGACTTGAGGTACTCAGGGCGGATCTCATCCACCCCCGGTGCTTTGCCACTGAGGAGCTTCCGGACTACCTCAGTGACTTCGGCTTGGGTGATGAATGGGTCAACCTCTGAGTCCCCAGCCTCTGCTTCCTCTATGGAAGGCGTGTCAGTGGAATTGAGGAGATCCTCGAAGCATTCCTTCCACCGCCCGACGATGTCCCCAGTCGAGGTCAACAGCTCCCCACCTCCACTGTAAACAGTGTTGGTGGAAGGACTGCTTCCCCCTCCTGAGGCGCCGGATGGTTTGCCAGAATTTCTTTGAGGCCGACCGGTAGTCCTCTTCCATGGCCTCCCCAAACTTTTTCCAGACCCTGACAGGGGGTTCCGCCAGACGTTCCCAGCAGACCCTCACAATACGTTTGGGTCTGCCAGGTCTGTCCAGCTTCCTCCCCTGCCAGCGGATCCGACTCACCACCAGGTGGTGATCAGTTGACAGCTCAGCCTCTCTCTTCACCCGAGTGTCCAAGACATACGGCCGGAGGTCAGATGACACGACCACAAAGTCGATGACCTCCGGCCTAGGGTGTCCTGGTGCCACGTGCACATATGGACACCCTTATGCTTGAACATGGTGTTTGTTATGCACAAACTGTGACTAGCACAGAAGTCCAGTAACAAAACAACACTCGGGTTCAGATTGGGGAGGCCATTCCTCCCAATCACATCCCTCCAGGTAACACTGTCACTGCCCACATGGGCGTTGAAGTCCCCCAGTAGAACGACGGAGTCCCCGGTTGGAGCACTCTCCAGTACCCCTCCCAGGGACTCCAAGAAGGCCGGGTACTCTGCACTGCTGTTTGGCCCATAGCCGAGACAACAGTGAGAGTATTATCCCCGTCCCGAAGGCGCAGGGAAGCGACCCTCTCGTTCACTGGGGTAAACTCCAACACGTGGAGGCTGAGCTGGGGAGCTATAAGCAAGCCCACACCAGCTCGCCGCGGGCAACTCCAGAATAGGAGAGAGTCCAGCCTCTCTCAAGGAGTTGGGTTCCAGAGCCCAGACTGTGCGTGAGGGTGAGTCCGACTATCTCTAGCCGGTACCGCTCAGCCTCCCGCACTAGCTCAGGCTCTTTCCCCCCCACCGAGGTGACATTCCATGTCCCCATGGCTAGAGTCACCGCCTGAGGATTGGGTCGCCGGGGCCCCCGCCCACGACTGCCACCCATATCACACTGCACCGGCCCCCTCTGAACCCTCCTGTGGGTGGTGAGCCTTTATCCATATCTATCCATTACTTTCCATTTTGTATAAGTGCAGTTGTAACTAAAATTATAGAAGCCAGAAAGACGCATACGGAGACCGGGGTTCACCCAGGGATCACTGCCCTGTTATTATAGGTCAAACACGGACTAGTCCCTCCCACTCTCCCACCCGGAGAGGAGAGTTACCTGACTGCTGTTCTCGCAGTTGATTGTCATGCTGTTTCTTCCTCCTTTTTTTCATTCCCCAAGGGATAACTCCGCTTCATCTTGCTAGGCTGATGTGCTGGGAATCTGGGACATGTTTGCGACGGACGGTCACGTCGTCACCTTTTTGTTTTTTTTTCACGGGGCCTCTAGTAGTTTGCGGGGCCCTACGCAACATGTGTAGTGTGCATATTGGGTGAACCAATACTGACAAACAGGATTGGGGACAAGTCACAGCCCTGGCAGAGGCCATCACCCACTTGGAATGGGTCCAACTTACTTCCGAGTACACACACGCAGCTCTCGCTTTGAGAATATAGGGACCTGTTTGCCACTCCTTTGGCACTGACCCCGATACCCACGCAATGTTGAAGAGGCGTGTCAACCAAGACAACCCCTCAACACCCAGAGCCTTCAGCATTTCTGGTGGTATCTCATCGATCACTGGGGCTTTGCCACTGTGGAGTTGTTTGACTACCACAGTGACTTAACCCAGGGAAATCGGCGATGATTCCCCGTCATCCTCCAGCTCTGTCTCCATTACAGAGGGTGGCTGAGTCGGATTCAGAAGGTCGCCAAAGTACTCCTTCCACCGCCCTATGAGCTCCTCAGTTGAAGTCAAAAAGGTCCCATCCTTGGGGCGCTAGTGCGCATGTGGAGGATGTAGACGTGTTTCACATGTGCTCCTCTCCGCTACTTTGAAAAACTATTTTAATACCGCATATATTTGCTTACAAGCTGTGAAAGTGAATATATATGCTTACCTAAGAACTTTATTGAGTTGAAAACGCAACATGCCAAAACCGAGCATTCCCAGCTGACCCAAAACCACGGAGGGACAAACCGCTGCAACGAGAGCTAGTGCTAGTGCTAACATCGGGACCGACAAAGACTCCCCCATCCAGCCGGATGCACCACCAGACAAGACTTATGCTATGTGTAAGGAGATGTCCGAATCGGTCCTGCGCTGCATTAATGAGCGTTTCGATGCTTTCCAGACCAAGTTCCATGCACTTGCAGCCTCACCGGTGGAGCTACAAGCTTGTGTGGCTAGTCAGGAGCAGGCTGCTATTGAGCTTGACGCATGCATGCTAACACTTGAGGCCAGACACTCTGAGCTAGCGAAGTGTAACACTCAGACATAACATCAAAATCGTGGGGATACAAGAGGGCGAAGAAGAGGGTAGACCCACCAAGTTCGTCTCCAGACTAATCCCCAAGCTGCTTGGCGCTGATCACTTCCCGCACCTAGTTAAAGCTGAGTGGGTGCACCGCTCCCTTCAAACGAAGCCGGCCACCGGAGCTAAACCGCACACCATCCTGGCATGTATCCACCACTTTCAGGATAAAGAACTAATCCTCCACCGTGGCAGACAGCAGCCACTGGAGTATAAAGGATGTAAGGTGCTGATCTTTCCGGATTATACCAGCGAGGTGATGGCCCAGCGTCGCGCCTTCTGAGATGTGATGCAGGCTCTGCGTGACGGAGGTGTGAAACACACCCTGCGGTACCCGGCCGAGCTCTTCGTTTACTCCCTGGATGGTGAGGCGCCCACGATCTTCGCGGACCCGGACGAGGCAGCGCGGTCCCTGGGAAGGAATAATCCCAGGCTAGGGGGAGTGAGCCCACACACTAACACCTTTCACTCAACTCATGACCACACCGGGGTGAGGCAACTGTTTCTTCAAAGCGGCTGGTTAACTGCTCACAACACTGGGACTTCTCTATGTAGGGTAAGTGTACCTATTAAGCCCACGTACCATATAAGCCCACTTGTGACTTCTGAGTCAATTTAAAAAAAAACAACATCACCATTTTTGCTGGTTCATGGCTCTTCCAATGAAGCTGCTTGTTATATAAATTATACTTTTGTTTGTAAGCCAATCAGATTTGTCGATCTTGAGTTATCGAAGCACATGTGTGACATGTGCCTGCTGCCCCCAGAGGAAGTGACAAAAAAACTTCAGTGATTTTGATGCCCTGAAAACCAGCATTTTTTTCCACATTTCTACTCCTGCTTTTGGTAAGTAATCATTTGTTATCGAAATCTAAGAGAATAGTGCTTTAAATAAAACATATCTTAGAATTTTACTAGAATTAGAAATGTTTTTTCTTTTGTAGTCAAAATATGTGTTTTAGCATGCTAGCCAACAGCCCACATGCTGCATCAATACACTCACTGCAAAGCATTGTTCATTGCAATGACATAAAGCATGATAAGCATGTGTAGTTTACATTTTTGTCGGCAGAATATCCTATTGTACTGTTAAATAGATAATACATGTGTGTATTTATCTTTATTTATTTTTTAATTAACATTTTTACCAAGTGGGCTTAAAGGGTACACTAGCAAAAAAAACACGCCATTTAGGGTGGATGTAAATGAGTATAGCTAATTACTTAAATGCATGATCAATTGATACTTTTCATGTTATGTTAGTACAGCATATATAGATTCATGTCATGTAGTTTTTTTTTAATATCATGTGTGTAGAAAAAAATATTCTGACTTTTAACCAGAAATTCACTGATGTTCCCTTTAAGCCCACCTGCTCCCATTAAGCCCACTTAGCTGACTTTCAATGGAGATTTTCTCCCTTTTGACTTTTGAACCATTTTCCTACCTAACATTGACCTCACCTAATCAATCAGCTTCATAATTCAGATAATTAAATACC
Organism: Sparus aurata; assembly: GCF_900880675.1. Lineage (NCBI taxonomy): Eukaryota > Metazoa > Chordata > Actinopteri > Spariformes > Sparidae > Sparus > Sparus aurata. Next base: position 3,122,883 of record NC_044201.1, on the reverse strand, counting down.
CAAATTTACATTACATTACGTTACATAGGTCAATTCATTCTGGATAGACCTACATTCTATCCTACCATTTGCATAATTTTCGACCCTTTACTTTTCAGATGACATGACTAGAGCACGGAAAAAGTACAGCTCATGCAAATACATGGCAGAAGCATGCCGCCTTTACAGGGAGGGAACAATAAGAAATCTCTCAGTTCTTGCAAGAACTTATGGAGTCGACAGGAAGTCGTTGAGGCAGAGAGTGAAGGGGCAGCTGAGCATTGATGCACAACAGGGACATGAGATCTACCTGGGTCCAGGAGTAGAGCAGGACATTTCAGAGTGCCTTCAGGTAGGGTTATAGTGACTGAAAGGCTAATAAAAAGACAACATGAAAGAGTGATTTTGCCTAATCTAGTGGTGTGTGTGTGTGTGTGTATGTGCGTGTGTGTGTGTCCAGGACTAATGCTTTGTTATTCTCCATGCCTTCAGATCCTTTGCAATTGGGGTTGGGGCTTTACCCGGACGGACCTTCTCAATCTTGTTCAAGAGTTTGTCATAGCCAACGATCTTCCAACCCCCTTCAAGAACGGAAGACCGGGTCGAAAATGGTTTAACCGCTTCATGTGGGACCACCCGGAACTGACCATAAGGAAGTCGGAGCAGTTCCCAGATGCAAGGGCAAAAGCCACTTCTGACCCAGCCATTCTCACTGGCTGGTTTGCACTTCTCGAAAAAGAGATAGTTAAAGCCGATTGCATGAATAAGCCTGAAAACATCTACAACGTAGATGAGACAGGCTTCATCACAGATCCAGCAGCAGGCAAAGTCTTGTCAAGGACAGGCAGCAAGAACGTGTACCAAAACACAGGCGGCAGTGGGAGGGAACAGATCACTGTCTGCATAACAGGGAATGCAGCTGGACAGACTCTCCCACCCTATGTGGTATACGAGGGGAAACACCTCTATGGATCTTGGTGTGTTGGTGGCCCCGACGGTGCCCGCTATGCTGTGTCAGACCATGGATGGATGGAGAGGGTCATATTCGAAGACTACTTCTTACACCTCTTCCTCAAGGAGTCTGAGAAGTGGTCCAATTTAGCATTCCCACGGATACTAATATTTGATGGACACTCTTCTCACATCTCCCTCAACCTTGCCTTAAAGGCAAAAGAGAACAACGTAGTATTGTTGAGGCTGCCTTCTCACCTAACCCACATTCTCCAGCCACTCGACAGAGCAGTGTTTGGGGAGGTGAAGAGGCAGTGGCGAACAAAGCTGCGGAGGCACTCCCGTATGACCAGAGACAAGATCAGAAAAGAGGATTTCCCATCCAAACTGAAGGCGGTGTTGGAGATAGGTCTCAAGGGTGAGAATCTGAAGAGTGGGTTTAAGAGCACCGGGATTTACCCCTACTGTCCAGACAGGGTGATGACAGAAGAATACACACCATTCACTGCAGAAGATGGTCAACAACAACTACAGCCTCTGGCAGAAACTATGACGGGCAGCGATACTCCTCTGAGTTACCATGTGGTCACTCCATCTCCACCTCATCCAGCCGAGCAAACATTGAGCTTTCCAGGGGAACCCTGCACCACTACTGTATCCCCTACTACATACCCATGCTCCATATCTGTGGACGAAGAATCCATGTCCCAGATTATCCTCAGTGTAGAGACTGTTCCTGGGTCCAACATTCTCAACATCACAAGTATTGAGATTGCAAAGCCTGCAAATGCAGAAATGTCACAACCCCAGCCATCAACTTCTGCAACCTCAAGCTCTCCACCCTCATCAAGCATCAAAGATTACTTCCTGCAACACATCATGCCAACAAAGAAGAGCAATGTAGCCAAAAGACAGCGACTCAACACTTTAAAATATGGAGAGTCTCTAACATCTGAAGATGCTTTGTTGCATCTTGAGGAAAGTGAAAGGAAGAAAGCAGCAAAAAAGAAACAATCAAAAGGATGGCAAGACCAATAGCAAGAAGGCTCCTCTGAAGAAGACAAAAGCATCAGAGGCAGTGAGTAAAGAGGCAAATGAAACTTGTGCCACAACCTTCACAGTGGAGAGAGACGTGTACTATGCTGTCATGTTCACAAAACCAGCAGCATATTACATCGCACGATCACTCAACGAGTCAGCACCACCAGAGGGTGAACGTTATGTGATGAAGTTCTTAGACCGAGGGCCAAACAATACGTACTTCCTCCCACCCAGGGACGAGATTGAAGATGTAGAGCGCAAGTTCATCTTCTGCAAAGCAGACCTGGACGGACCTGGACCATTCTATTTGCGCAATCATGAGGTCATTGAAAATCTGTACAAAAAAAGGATGAAAGCCATCAAAGACTTGTTAGTGTAAGGCTGGCAAGCAAAGACAACCACAGTGTGGGCAAAAGGTTGAGAAAACAAACAAAACAAAGCTTACTTGTTACAATGTTACACTACTAAGTTAGGCTATATGGAGCAAAAGATAGCGTAACTATAATGACAAAATCACCTCAAGGAGCCGAGTTGTTTATCTTGCTCAAGTTAGGCTATCATACACAAGTTTCAAGATGTTATGACTGTTGTATACAGTATGTTGTTTTTTAATGGATGTTTATTGTGAACTGTGGTATTTTAGGATTGTACCTGTAGTGGGTCTTTAATGTTACTCCACAATTGTTTTAATTGTTTCTACGTAAGCTGTTTTTATGTTTTAAAAATCAATTAAAGTTATTTGTTTAATTGTAAATACTGAAATTGACTCATTAATTTTCCTTAAAATAATAGTATTGAACCAGGAAACTGCCTTTCTTTCAGTCATTAGGTCTTCAGAAATCTAGATAAAAACATCTGCACTCTCAACCAGCTGGCTGGACCGGAAATTTTGGCCAATTGTAAATGCCAACAGTACAATGTAGGATAGAGATACAGACAAAATGACAACACATATTGAAAGATGAGGTATTGAAGAGTAATTTCCATTCTAATTTCGATTTTGTTAATGAATAGTTTTTTGGCTACATTCCAGAGAAGACATGTTGTAAGTTTAGCTTTATCTGAGTTGACAACACAGCAAAAGGCTGATCACGCCTATTTCAAATGCCATTTACAGGCCAGAGGAAAGGAGTGGAGACAAAATGAAAATAGCTATTGAGAGGTAAGACATTACATTTCTTAATAGAATAAGTTTGGATTGTTAAGATTTTTAAATATATATATTTATTTATCAACAAATCATCAAGTGGGCTTATTTGGAACACCCATGGGCTTAATGGGTACATGAAGTACCCATTAAGCCCATGCCAGACTTTTGACATATTTTGACAAATTAATCAATAAAAACATTAAAAATAGGTATAAATGAATTATTGACACTTCAAATAAGACATTAGACTATCATTTTAACTAAAATGTTATCACTTTGATTGGGGCGGTATATATTAAAAATGTCTGAAAAGCAGATTTGGTGGGCTTAATAGGTACACTTACCCTACATTGTTTACATATATCTGCCATTACGAAGGCCCATTTAAAGTGATGTCATGTTCTCTCACTCTCACTGGGTGCTAGTTTTAGTCATATTCCTTGTTCTAATAACTTAATTATTGCGGTATTATACAGTTGTTTTGTTTATATTATGTCGCGGAGAGGGGAGATGGCGGTGCTACGTGCCAGGTTCAGGTTGGCACGAGAGGCGGGGTGGGGGAGGACATGTTTTTATATATGGCTCAGACATGTCAGTGTTAGTTGTTTTTCTGTGTGATTTTTCTCTAATTCTGCCAGTCAAGTTACAATGGTTAATATGCTTTTGCTCATTTATGTCATCCCTTTCATTACTCATGTATGCTGTTAAGGGGCTGGGTCATGCTACTAAGAGGGACAAGGTTTTCCGACATCTTAAATCTTTATCTGCAGATGTAATTTTCCTGCAAGAGACTCATAAGAGCAACTGAGCAACGTAGATTGCGGTGTAGCTGGATATCCCAGGTTTATCTGTTGTCGTTTACCTCTCACGCTCGTGAGGTGGCTATTCTTTTCAAGAAGAATATTCCGTTTCAACTCACCTCCCTCAATACAGATCCCAACGGCAGGTACATTATGGTTTCTGGGACTATTAATTCATTTGCATTAATATTTTTGAATATCTACGAATGTAGACGATCCTAATTTTTTCAAAAAAGTTTTTGATTTGTTGCCAGATGCCACCAACTCTAATATAATAATTGGAGGTGATCTGAATTGTTATTTAGATCCTTATTTGGACAGAATGTCGTCACGTCCACCTCCAAACATTACATCAGTGCAGGTCCTGAACAATTTGATTAAGTCTAGAAATGCAGTGGATATTTGGAGGATTCAGCATCCTACGATCAGGGACTACTCATTTTACTCACATTCCCACAAATCTTACAGCAGGATAGACTATTTCTTGATTGACTCACGTCTAATTCCTTCTGTCACTAATGCTAAATACCACAATATACTAATTTCTCATATCTAATATCACAGTCCCCTGTCAATGTCCTTAAACCTCTCTCTCCCTAAACAAAACTACTCCTGGCGCTTTAACCCTCTGCTGCTCTCCGATGGTAACTTTGTGGAAGCTATGACTACCAAACTAAAAACCTTTATAGAAATCAACGACAATGGTGAGGTGTTGGATTCTACTCTTTGGGAATCTCTAAAGGTCGTTATTCGTGGAGACATAATTTCCTATGAATCTGCCATTAAAAAAGAGAAGGAGAAGCGTTTGTTAGAAATCAGGAATACTCTTCCTGCCTATGAAGCGACATATCGAACCTCAATGTCTTCTGAAGACTACAATAAGATAGTTAAGCTCAAATATGAGTATAACTGCAGTCTAGGAGGACAAACCAACAGCCTTCTTCTGAAACTGAGGCAAAAACATTTTGAACTGGGGGAAAAACCCATGGGCTCCTGTAGCGGCAGCTGAGGGGTGTGCAGGCTTTCAGGATTATTCACAATATTAAATCTGAGGCAGGCACCCTGTTGACCGACCCTATAGAGATAAATGATCGTTTCAAAGAATTTTACAGTAAGCTGTACTCTTCTAAATGTGATGCCACCCACTCTGACCTGGCCAACTTTTTTGACTCTCTTGAAACACCTAAACTTAGCGATGCGGCCAGGGAAGACCTAGACTCCGATTTTACACTGGAAGAAATAATCTCTGCCATTAAGTCCTTCCCATCAGGCAAAGCGTCCCGGCCTGATGGCTTTGGCTGCGAATTCTATTAGAAGTTCGGTGGCATTCTTGCTCCACTTTTGCTCAGGATGATGGTGAGTTCGAAGAGAGACAAAATTTTACCAAAAACGCTTTATGAGGCCAATATCTCCCTTATTGTGAAGAAGGGCAGGGAGGAAACAGACCCAGGCAGCAACAGACCTATTGCACTCCAGAATTTTGACAGGAAGATAATAACCAAAATATTAGCTGGTCGGTTAAATAGGTATTTGTCTTAGATTTTCTTTTTCCAACGTCAGATGCCTTCTTAATATTATGTATGTTGATCACATGGAAACCAGTGGGGCAGTAATTTTGTCTCTAGACGTACACAAGGCTTTTGACCAGGTCGAGTGGCCATATATGTTAGAATCCCTGCACAGAATCGGGTTCGGTGACTCTTTTATATCTTGGGTGAGACTAATATATGCTAACCCGATGTGCTCCATTTTAACTTATGGTGATAGATCGACACCATTTCCTTTGCGTCGCTCGGTACAGCAGGGCTGCCCTCTCTCGCCTGCCCTCTTTGCTGTTGCGCTGGAGCCCCTCGCCTTAACAATAAGAGCCCATCCGGGAATTGTGGGTTTGGAGGTGGGAGGTACCGAAATGCTTATTAGTCTGTACGCAGACAATGTTATATATGGCCAAAAAAAGCCAGAAAACACTGTTCCCCTTCTGCTAGAACTGATAACCTCTTTCGGAAAGCTGTCTAGGTATACAATTAACTGGGCAAAGAGCGAATTTATGGTCCTTTCCAACACCTACACGCCCGGTTTCCTAGAAGACATCCCTTTTAGGTTGGTTAAAGATCACTTTACATATCTTGGCCTGACAATACCCAAGGAACCCAGACTCCTATTCAAATTAAATTTCTCAGAGTTTGTGGCTAAGCTTAAAGGAAATATAGAGGCTTGGAAGATCTTGCCCCTGTCTATGATCGGCCGTATTCACTCCATTAAAATGGTCTGCCTTCCCAGGTTCCTTTACCTTTGTCAGAACCTTCCCATTTTCCGTACATCAGCTTTTTTTTAAAGAACTAAATAATAACTAATAACTCCATAATTTTGTCATACATTTGGAACTATAAGAACCACAGGATCTCAAAAGCCCATTTACAAAAGGCCAAATCAGAGGGAGGACTGGGTCTACCTATATTTAGACATTATTACTGGGCTGCTAACATTAGGGCACTGATGTTCTGGCAACTGGAATCTCCAGGCAGTTTGGCCACTGGGGCCCCACCTGGTTGAATATGGAGGCCAACTCGGTAGTCAGATCATCTTTATCTGCCTTGCTGTTCTGCAAAATAGAGAAGCTAGCCATTTTGAGGAGTCAAAGTTTTGTTGTTAAAAACGCTGTTAGAATTTTAAACCAGGTGAGAAAAGCCTTGGGTCTGCCAACAACATCTGTACATACACCTATCTGCTTCAACCACTCCTTTATGCCTTCAACATCAGACAGAGTTTTCCATGCCTGGAGGGAGAGGGGCCTTACTTCCATAAAGCATTTGTACGTGGTTGGACATTTCGCTTCTTTGGTTACATTGCGGGCAAAATTTGAGTTACCACACTCGCACCATTTTCGTTACCTGCAAATCAGAGACTATGTTCGATCCAAAATCCCTGATTTCAAAACTCTCCCTAAGGAGCATGTGTTTTTCAATATCTTAAGGAGCCCCCCTTACTCCCAGCATCTCATTTCAAGATTTGTGCGTTTGTTTGATGATTGTAACGGGGCTGCCACAGACAGGGTGAGGGAGGCTTGGGAGGGGGAGCTAGGCATTGAGCTGTCTGCAGAAACGTGGGAGAAATGTTTAGCTATGATACAATCTTGCTCGGTTAACAGCAGACATCAGCTGATTCAATTCAAAGTTGTTCAGCGTCTTCATTAATGCAAACTCAAACTGCACAAGATCGCTCCTTCTGTCTCACTGCTGTGCGACAGGTGTAAAGTGTCGGAGGGCACACTGTCTCACACCTTCTGGCTCTGTCCCTTGCCACTGGACTCTGTGACAAAATATTTCGCTGGTTCTCCAAGGCCTATAAGAGACCCTTCCAACTGGAGGCTGAACTTGCGATCTTTGGCTGCTCACAGACTACAGCAAGCCTACCTGCAGCAATGCAGCAGTCTCTGAAGCTGGGGATGATTGTTGCAAAAAGGCTAATCCCACTGGAGTGGAAGTCGACGTCTCCTCCTTGCTTTCAGAGGTGATTGGCTGACATGGCCTCAGCCATACAAATGGAAAGACTCAGGTTCACAAGGACTAATTCAATTGGAAAATTTTTGGCTATTTGGGGCCCCTTCCTTGCCCACCTGGATGAGACCAGAATAGATGACAAATAACTGGTAGCCTTACTGTATATTTGTTTATGCACTTATGTGTATGTGTGCTTACTAAAGTCACAGGTATCTTTTCTCTAATTTCATTTTATGTGTCTGAGCCGGGGTGTTGTTACGGTTGTTGTTATTGTTATGTCTGTTTTCCTTTAAATGCAAAATGAACCAAAAAAAAAAAAAGGTCCCATCCTTGCTGTACACAGTTTGGATGGTTCCCCGTTTCCCCCTCCTGAGGTGGCGGACGGTTTTCCAAAAGCGTTTGGCGCCGCCCGAAAGTCCTTCATCATGGCCTCGCCGAACTCCCCCCACAATCGCTGCTTTGCCTCTGCCACAGCTGCTGCCCTTCGGGCCTGTCGGTACCTCAAAGCTGCCTCCGGAGTCCCCCGGGACAATATGTCCCTAAAGGACTCCTTCATCAGTCGGGCGGCTTCCCTGACCACCGGTGTCCACAACGGTGTCTGAGGGTTGCCACCCCTTGAGTCACTTAAGACCCTATGGCCACAGGACACAGCTGCAGCTTCAACAACGGAAGCTTTGAACATCGTCCATTCAGGTTTTATATTCCTAGCCTCCACAGGGATGCTAGTGAAGCTCCTACAGCTCACCCGCACTACTTGTTTGGGTTTACCAGGTCTGTCCAGGTCTTTCCCCTGCCACCAAACCCAACTCACCACCAGGTGGTGATCAGTTGACAGCTCTGCCCCTCTCTTCACCCGAGTGTCCAAAACACACAGGCGAAGATCAGATGATACAATCACAAAATCGATAATTGACCTTCGACCTAGGTTGCTCTGGTACCATGTACACTTATGAGCATCCTTGTGTTCGAACATGGTGTTCATTATAGACAGACCATGACTAGCACAGAAGTCTAATAATAGAACACCACTCGGGTTCAGATCGGGTTCATGATCGTTCCTCCCAATCATGCCCCTCCAGGTATCTCCATCATTGCCGACGTGCGCCAGTAAGACCATGGACTTCCCCACTGGAGCCCCTTGCAGGACCCCAGCCAGGACCTTCAAGAAGGCCGCATACTCTGAACTGCTGTTTGGTGCATATGCACAGAGTTTTCCCCCCCAGCCCTTAGGCGTAAGGAGGCAACCCTCTCGTCCACCAGGGTAAACTCCAACATGGCGGGGGACTTGTGGGCAACCCCACACACGCCCGGCGCCTCACACTTTTGGCAACTCCGGAGAAGAATAGTGTCCAGCCCCTATCCAGGAGTTTGGATTCAGAGCCAATGCTGTGCGTGGAGGTAAGCCCCACCAAATCCAACCGGTAACGCTCGACCTCCCGCACCAGCTCCGGCTCCTTCCCCCAAAGAGAGGTGACATTCCACGTCCCCAGAGTCAGCCTCTGCCGCCCAGGTCTGGGCGGCCGAGGCCAGTCACCACCACTGCCACCCATGTGACACACACCCAACCCCAGCGGTTACTCCTGCGGATGGTGGGTCCACAGGTGGGGGAGGGAGAAGTGCCAGGTTGCTCTTTCGGGCCCGGCCGGGCCAGTGGCAGACCCTGCCACCAGGCGCTCGCTCTCGGGCCCTCCGTCCAGGCCTGGCTCTGGACGTGGGCCCCAGGCTTCCTCCAGGCAGGGTTCCTCGCCTCACACCTCTATTTTTTATGGGGTATTTTGAACCATACTTAGTCTGGCCCCTCACCTGAGACAAATTTGCCTCGGAGACCCTACCGGGAGCACATGGCTCCTGACAACCTAGCTCCCAGGTTCACTGGGACATGCAAACCTCTCCATCGCGATAAGGTGATGGTTCTATAATTGGCTGTTTTTGATTATTTTGATTTTACCATTATATTTCAGCTTAAGCAGACATTTGATATGTCATATGTACGTTTTTTTCATTTGATATATAATAAATTATGTAATGCTATGCGGGGTCAAGGTGAAGCTTGAACAAATGAGTCTTGCGCCTTTGGCTGTAGATGGTGAGTGACTCTGCTGTCCTGACATTAGTCCGGGGTTCATTCCCCCACTGAGACGCCTGAAAGTAATTACGCGAACATTACAGCAGTGGCTTATTGTCATAAGTAATGATCATAAGACGCACGCTGTGCGTGTGCTGTATGACTGAAAGAGAGGGACAAAATAGCCCCCAAAAAAGATGGCTCAGTTAGAGTAGACAGCCACTGATATTGACCTTGGTTCCCTCAAATTGGATTGTTCGATTATCACCAAAAATGAGCTCTGTGGCAAAGTTTTTGATGGTTATATGTTTGTTTTAGTTTTTTTTAAATGGATTTTAGATTAAATATTAATAAGATCTAGTTACCACAGGCTTAAGGTATTTACAGCCTCAGTCAAAAGCTTACACACACTTGTAAAGAACATGTATATCATGGCAGTCTTGACTTCCAATGATTTCTACAGCACTCATTTTCTTCGGTGATTGAACGAGTGGAACATATTACTACTTTGTCAGAAAAACATTCATGAAGTTTGGTTCAATAATGAATTTATCATAGGTTCTCTGAAAAATGTGACTAAATCCGCTGGATCAGAAATACACATACAGTAATTCTAATATTTGGTAAAATGATAGCCATCTGCTATGTTGGCAAGGAAACAAATTGTGATATATTACAAGCAAGCATGATATTTTTTTTAACCATAGGTTGTTGACACATTTACAGTCTACATTTATATCCCCAAGCAAATATCTTTCAGCATTCATATCAGAGAATGTGGATGCATTCTGCATGCAGTATGCAGACAATTGAGACATAATAAATGTTAATGTAATCTAACATACTACTTGGCCATGACAGTATGCCTTCAACTTTGCCCGTCTTGCTCCTATATCCGTTGCAGCCTTGGCACAAAAGTTTGGAGTGCAAAGAATGTAGGACTTATCTGTCATTGAGCTGTCTGTCTGAATGAATAGCCTCTTTCACACTACCGTTTGCATGCGGGGATCCTGTGCCAATTCTCCGCACCCGCCTCTGTGGGAAAGTTTTAGATGCGGAGAGGGGGGAAATTTCGCTCCGGCGCTGATCCGCCTCTGGAGGTATCGGAGCCGCATTATATGTGAGCCGTCCCAGTGTGAACGGATAATCCGGAGGCGTGTAGCGAGGGCGTGTCGGTCTGACAGTCTGATAACTGCACAGGTCCTTCACTCAACTAAATACAGAGAAATGTCCCACAAAGCAACTGTAACGTGGTCGGTGCAGGGGATAGGTTATGGTCCTCTTTCAGTGGTGGTAGCTCCGGTTAGCTCAAACGACACGGCAGGCAACATGTGGGATTTCCGCACATACTTTTATTCCACTGTACTTACAGATCATACCAAGCCAGGTCGCTACGGCACTAGTTATCACACGCATACATGCCTTGACACACATAGGCCGAGGATCCTACACCTATACATCACAATATAAAATAAAATAAAAGGGTGGTCTTCACTCCGGTGGCGGCATTGCTACGCATGGTGGAGCGGAAGCACATCAACTCTTCTTCTAGGTACAGGTTACATTATCCACTTAACAAAGGGAGGCGCCACCTAGTGGCGCTACATTCAATAACTCCGACTGTTACATATTTCCCCCTGGTGAACATAAGGCTGTCCTCAGCCGTACACAGCATGACAAGTACCCAAGCTTCACTTAACATTTCGTAATACATTAGTCCATAAAAAGTGAGTTGTAATACTCCAGACAAGCGGTACACAGCAGAAGACGTTACCAAGCTACACTTAGCATTTCGTAATACATTACTCCATAAAAAGTTAGCTGTAACACACAGGACAAGTACCGAGCAGAAGACCAAACCAAACTACGCTTAGCATTTTGTGATACGTCACTTAATGGAAAGTTAGCTGTAACACACAGGTTAAGAAAACACACTCAGCACACCGATATACATATCAGTTGACAGAGTACAAAAACAAAAAGTTATGCCATATCTCAAAATACAAGGTGCAAAAGTATACAGCAAAATCCCACCTTTTTCTTTGCTTTACAACAAACCACTTCAGTGAAACTAACCAGTGGCGAACATAGAAAGCAAGAAACTCAATATAAACGCAACAAATGCAAAAACATTTTAATTCTTTACTGCACTGAGTACCTGTTAGTCATATAAACCAGATGACTTAACAACCCAACTGCTTACTTCAGGTCAAGTCTCTCAGTATGGTAAGTATTTGTCCATCTGTTATCTGGCCAACCAGATATGATTCTGGGGTGATGTCTGGGTCTCAAGTCATATCGTCCAACACGGTCCAGGTCAGTGTCTGACACAGTCACCAGTGAGTGGTTCGCAGAGTCACAGTCCATGGGCAATGGGTCAGCAACACCAGGCGCGTCACAGCTCATGTCATCAGTAGGGAGGTCAGTCTAGGTGTCGTGGCAGTCACTGTCCCCGACCCGCTCTGCAGTCTCAGGAGCTGTGCCACTGCTGGTAGAAACTGAGTCCCAAGTGTGGAATGGTTGCAAATTCACAACATGAAAGACACCAGCATCTGCACCAGTGTCCGGCCTAGTCAGCCTGTAATTGACATTCCCCAGCTTTTGGCTTATCCGGAAAGGGCCTGTGAAAAGGGGTGCTAGTTTAGCTGCAAAGTTGGACTGTGCGTCAGATCTAGGGTGGGACTTCGCCATGACGAGGTCACCAACAGCAAAGGTAACCTGACGGCGTCTCAAGTCATAGTAGTGTTTTTGTCTTTTGTGACTGTGGTCAAGCGTTGCTCTGGCGTGGTCATAAGCTTCCTGGAGGGAGGCTCTAAGAGTCTCCGGGTATGGCACAACGGGTTCCTCCAACCCGTCACAAGAAGGTTGTGTAATAAGGTCGAGTGGGGTTTCCATCTCCCGACCATACAGCATCATGGAGGGACTAAGTCCTGTGCTTTCATGGGGGGCTGTACGGAGCGCAAAGCAGATTTGGGACAGAAACTTATCCCACGACGTATGTTTGTCTCCAACATAGGCACATATGGCCGTTTTGAGTGTCCTATTCACCCGTACTTTTGCATTCGTTTGGGGGTGGTAAGCGGTGGTCAGCCTGTGCACTGAGCCGAGGGTCGAAGTGATGTTTTCAAACAACTCGCTGACAAAGGGTGTACCTCTGTCAGAAATAAGGTAGGTTGGGGCACCATGTCTGGCAAAGACTTCGCTGACAAATTTCCCAGCCGCCACTTTAGCTGTCGCCTCCCTGACTGCACACACTTCGACCCACTTCGAGAAATAGTCAACGAAGACTAGCAAGTATGCATTTCCTGATGGCGTGCGGGGTAGTGGACCTACAAAATCCACTCCTGCATACTCCCAGGGTTTTTGAGGCAAGATAGGGACCATGGGGCCAGCCGGTTTCGTTTGACAGGGCTTGGTGAGCTGGCAGACTGAACAGGAGGTGACATAGCGCTTGATGTCTGCTGCCATTTTGGGCCAAAAAAACCTGAATCGCACCCTTGCTAGAGTCTTTACAATACCCAGAGGACCTGTGGTGGGGTGGTCATGGTAATAGTTGAGTAAGGTGCCACGGATTGACGTGGGGGCATAGAGTTCGAGTTCCTTTAATGGGTGTAACTAGAGTTGTCACGATACCAAAATGAGTAACCACGATACTATACCAGACAAAGTATCACGGTTCCGGGTATTATCGCGATATTGCAGCCTTTTTTTATTATCATTATTTTTATGAACTGCAATGTATTTGTACAAGTTATAAATACTTATTAATTACTTATAATGTTGTTTGGTGCATGATAAACATAATACTAGTGAAGCATGAATTAGACTGAAACAAATATTTTTATGAATAACATTTATTAAAAAGTTAAAATAAAAAAAAAAAAAGGTATGGTCTTGGCCGTGGGTTGATTCCCTTTTGGGTTGGATGGCTCTCTCTAAAATAAGGAGTGGGAAGTTCGTAACATGAATTAGCCTAATGGTCCCAATGGTTTTAGTTCATAACTGGGTCAATAAGAGTACATGAACACAAGCATATAAGCAATAAAAAACAAATAAATGAAGTTAGAACTTATATGGTTGAAATCATATAGTCATTCAGTTTCCTTTGCAAATTATTTATGTTTAACTAATATAAATAATCAACTTAGGATAACAAATCCTCTGTCTTTTAAAAATATCTATTTGACAATAATACTTAATAACATAATAAACCATAGAGGACAAAATACAATAAACAGGAACTGATTCCCTGTGAAAACTATATTTTTATGCATTTTCTAGGTGCTTTATACTTTGACATACTTTAACTCTTCATTCCTCAGCCTGTACACGGAGCATATAGACCAATATTAGCCAATGAGAAAATAAACAGGGCATACTAACCTGGTATTCGACATATAAATCTGGGTGACGACACTGCAGGTGTTTTATGAGGTTGGATGTGTTCCCTCCTTTGGCTCCTATAGCTTGGTGGCAGCGCCTGCACAGTGGACGGCCATCGTCTATTGCTTTACCGTCTGTGCCTTGTTTAAAGCTAAAATAGCTCCAAATGTGACTTTAGGAGTTTGAGCAAAATTTGTGGTGCCACTGACGCCGCCGCCGCGGCAGACTCGCCGCTCGGGCCGGTGCTTCTGCCATGGTGAGTGTGTTGTCTCGTGTTAGTGACTGTAAGCCGTGCGCGCGTCTGGGCGAGACAGAACTTTAGCTTGTTGTTTGTTTTGAAGCGAATTTCTATCGAAGCGGAGCTGTCTTCATGGAGTTCGTTCTTGCCGGCAGAAACACACGGACAGCCAATCAGCTAACAGACGGGCGGACCCAGCGTGCAGAAACAGCCTATCATATGCCCAGACCTCATCAGTAACTGGCTAACAGCCAATCATTCAGCAGCTGTGTAGTTCAGTTGCAGTAGTTAGCATGTGGGTTTGTTTACAAGGGAGTAGCATACCATGCAGTGAGAAGCCGGGAGGAGAGTAGAGGCGGCCGCTATGTAGCGGAAACTGGCACCGGTAGTATAGTAATCCACGGTAGTACCGTCGTGTAGAATTTCTAGTATAGTAGGAACCGTTAGGATTTGGTACCGCGGGGTACCGTGGGTACCGCGGGTATCGTGCAACTCTAGGTGTAACCCACATCTTGTTTTCGGGTCTCTGAAGTAAAGTAGGCTGTCAAAAACAACATACTGTGGGGTGTTGTCCACATTTGTGTCCATATTCGTGTCAACGTGTAGGCCCTTTTCAAGGTCTCTGAGAAGCCGGCCCTTGACTGGGTCATCCAGCTGCAGTTGTCTCACTTGTGGACGATCTGCCAGCAGCACGGGGGGCAGAGCGCGAAGGTCCAAACTGCCAATGACAGCGTGCTCTGGTAGGAGATCTGTGGGAGTGTCACAGGACAGAGATAGTGGGTTGCGAGATAGTGCATCAGGGACGTTGTTGTGTGCGCCGGGCTTATGCACTATGGCAAAATCAAAATCCTGTAGTCTTAGGGACCAACGGGCCAGTCTGCCCGAGGGGTTTGGGCGGGACATTAGCCACCTGATGCTGCTGTGATCCGTGAAGATGGTCACATGGAGGCCCTCAACATAAGGCTTTAAATGCTCAAGAGCCCAAATCACAGCTAAACACTCCTTGTCAGGGGTAGAATAGGGCTTTTCTGCTTTGTGTAGGGAACGGCTCGCATATGCCACAACAACCTCTCGACCTTCCTTATCTTTCTGCATCAAAGCTGCTCCGAGGCCAAGATCACAAGCATTGGCATGAATGAAAAAGGGGCGTGCAAAGTCGGGAAAACACAAGACAGGTGCTGATGTGACACATTCTTTCAAAATGTCCATGGATTCCTGACACTTTTCATCCCAGTGAAAAGCAGTGTCCTTTCTAGTGAGTGCATGGAGGGGCTCAGCCTGGCGTGCATCCTGGATGAAACGACGATAATAACCTGTGAGTCCAAGGAACTGTCTCACCTGTTTTACTGTGGACGGGGTTTTGAACTCCAGCACTGCTCTGACTTTGTCCATGTCTGGTTTAATTCCTGTGGGCGTGATTCGGTAGCCGAGGAAGTTGAACTCACTCAGGCAGAACTGACATTTTTTTAGCTTCAAGGATAGACCTCCTCCAGATCTGTCAAGTGTTGCTCAAAGGTGGGGGAAGCAACAACAATGTCATCTAAATACACTGCACAGGTCTTGTAGATGAGGCCAGCAAGCACATTGTTCATTAGTCTCTGAAATGTGGCGGGTGCATTGCAGAGTCCAAAGGGGAGCACCCTGAACTGGAAAAGGCCACAGTGAGAAATGAAGGCTGTTTTTGGGCGTGAGTCCTCTGCAACTGCCACCTGCCAGTATCCACGTGCCAAGTCCAGAGTTGTGATGGACCTCCCTCTCGCCAGAAAGTCAAGGGACTCATCTATACGTGGTAGGGGGTAAGAGTCTCTTTGTGAGACCTGGTTCAGGCCTCTAAATTCCATGCAGAATCTTGGGTCAGAACCGGGCTTGGTTACAATCACAACCGGGGCGGCCCATGGGCCAGTGGACGGCTCAATGATGCCATCATGTAACATCTGCTGTACCTGCTCCTCGATTATTAGTTTTTTTGATGGGGAGGTGCGATAGGGAGGGAGGTTTATAGGTTTTGCATCTCCCGTATCTATTGTGTGTACAGTCAAGGAAGTGTGTTCGAGATGACCATCAAACATGGAGTCAAACTGGGTGAGGAGAGTGGACATGGCTGTTTGTTGTTCCTCTTCCAGGTTCGCTTGAGCAACTTTAGCCATGATGGCGGATTGCAGGGAGTCTATGGACATGATCGTACCTCTTTCGACTGGCCGTTCAAAAGCACAGTCCTCATCTACATCCACCATATTACAGGGGACGTCATCCATGTAAACAGTCCTGGAGGGGATGTTGATGGTTATGGAGGCTCTGATCATGAAATCCATTCCCAGGACGAAAGGGGTGGACAGGTTGTGGATTATGGCAAAACGCTGGTAAAAGCTCTTGTTCATGAAGCCGATGGATAGCCAAGTGACACCGTCAGGTGTAGAGGGGGCGTTGTCCGCAAGGCTCACAGGCGGACCCTCCCATCGACGTGTTCTGTTGGGAAAGGTGTTATTCACTCGGACATGGTCTGCTCGTACAGCTGAAAGTGAAGCACCTGTGTCCAGAGTGGCCTCCACAGCCACAGAGTTGAAATTGACTTTGGTCCTCAGTGGTGTGTTCCAGGGGGCCTGAGATACATTGTCCTCCACATGGCCAAGAGCAAGTGGTTCTCGAGAGGGTGTGGCAGGTGGGTGAGGCTCAACTATCGCCTGGAGAGAGGACTGCCTCGACGAAATGTCCTCCCTCCCCTGAAGTTTCCCGGCCACCTGGGGGGAAGTTGGGAGTCTGCTGGCAATCTGTCCATTACATTTCTTGGCTTGCCGCTGCCTTGAAACACAGATACTGGGGGGGTGGGCGTGGGCGTCGCCTGGGATTTGGTGTGGGATGGTGACATGTCGGGTTCATCGTTGCAGCTCAGGCAAGTGTGATGCATTTAAAGCATCTGGGCTCGTTGTTTCGGTTTCCCCTGAAACGTGTAGGAGTCTGATAGCTACTTGGCCCGAGGACTACATGGAGTTCGTGAGCTCTTAGCGGCAAGTCCATTGCTGAGGGGACTAGTGTGCCATACAGTGCCACCTTATATTTCTCCAGAAGAGTGTTTGAATATCAGTTCAATCTGCTCCTTTTCAGGTGGTGGGCTCTTTAATTTGTGGAACTCACTTAGCATGTGAGTAACAAATGTTGGGAGGGGCTCATCTGGTGCCTGGATACGGTCAAGGATGCCTCTCAGGATCCGTTCTTGGTTGTCAGATGGCAGAAAAACTGTCCTGAAGAGCTGGCAGAACTGTGACCAAGAGACGACATGTGAACTGAGAGCTTTGAACCATTTGCCGGGCTCTTTTGTGAGGAAATGTGGCAGTTCATTTATTATCTGTTTGTCAGTCAGGTTTAGTGAGGATCTGTAGGTGTTCACAGCTTGTAACCAGTCCTCTGGATGAACTCCATTATCTCCAGCAAACATGGGAGGTTGTAGCTTAGTGTGATGCAATGCAGAAGCGATCATTCTGGACGTGTTGCTGAGTTCAAGTGAATGTTGTTGTAAGGAAGGGTCTGGATGCCCAGCCTGAGCACCAGAGAGTGATCCTGTATCGCCGAATGTGGGCTTACCAGTAGGTGAGTATGGGGTGGATGTGGCCTTGGCTGTTGGAATTATTACATGGGCTGCAGTAGCATCATTGTTCTTTTTTGTAGATTGATCCCAGTGTGTCAGTATACTGCGCTGCAGGTGCAGGGATTCATTTAGACATCCTCGTAGCCTCTCAACCTCCGCCTCTAGGTCTCTGACCTTTTCTTCAAGGACACCAGTCGTATGGTCAGGGGTAATGTATTTTGTGAAAGATTCAACGTCTATATCAAGGTCAGTGTTAAACTCGTCAAGATGCTCATCTGGGTGGGATGCCATCATGCATTTACACTTGAAACCACACACCTTAAAATTATAGTTATAGGGTCTGACAATACCAGGAGTGAATTAACTGTTCACACAGAATACAGTTAAATTGAGAAAATTTTAAACTACAAAAAAAAAAAACACTCAGACAGAGTTATGACAGGGGAAGAAAAATAAAAGACAAATGACTTTAAAGTCTGACTGCTGCAGGGCACAATAATCAATAAACATCGTAAAACAAAGTTAAATGGCTGTGTACCACGATAAGCATAGTGAATAATAATGCAGTTTTTCACAGGCTTTCCAGGTACAATCAGTTTTGTTTTTTTTCCCAGTACACACACACAGTCCTTACTTGCACAGTCCAGTCCATCCACGTTAAAGAGAAAAAGAAAATCCACAAACCGGGGCAAAAACGGAGCTTGGGCTCACCTAATCCACAGTGAAAAGACTTCTCATGTCCAAACTGAACGCGGAGGTCGTTCGTTTTCTTCTTAATGTCCAGTTAATAGGAAAGCAACAGAAAGCACACACATCCAGCGCTGCCGAGGCGCGGTACTCCAGTAACGTAACTCCAGCGTTCACAGCCACAGTTAGCTTGAGGAGAGGTTAGCTTCCAACATGGCACGGTAGCAGCCAGGAAAACTGTCACTCACACGGATTCCCGGGGTGTAGAAGAGTAGAGGGCAGGACGGTCCGGTCCGGTCCGTGCGTGCGAAGAGAGGCCCAGGGGATAATGTTCGGGCGCCAATTGTAACGTGGTCGGTGCAGGGGATAGGTTATGGTCCTCTTTCAGTGGTGGTAGCTCCGGTTAGCTCAAACGACACGGCAGGCAACATGTGGGATTTCCGCACATACTTTTATTCCACTGTACTTACAGACCATACCAAGCCAGGTTGCTACGGCACTAGTTATCACACGCATACATGCCTTGACACGCATAGGCCGAGGATCCTACACCTATACATCACAATATAAAATAAAATAAAATAAAAGGGTGGTCTTCACTCCGCTGGCGGCATTGCTACGCATGGTGGAGCAGAAGCACATCAACTCTTCTTCTAGGTACAGGTTACATTATCCACTTAACAAAGGGAGGCGCCACCTAGTGGCGCTACATTCAATAACTCCGACTGTTACACAACGTTACAGGACCGAACAAAAGTAACGTCGTAACTGTAACTGTCTTTAGCAACTTATATGAGGAAAACAAATACAACAGCTGTACGTGGAGAAGCGTCCGTCCTCCTGTCTGTCTTACCGACTCTTCGTCACATTTCTGCCCGAAAAACAGTCTGTCACCGGCAAAAAACTTTAACTCACCGAGTGTTTGTGATGAAAATAAATCACAGCGACCGTCAGCCCTCCTGAACGAGACCTCAGTGAACTGTCCTCCAGAAAACAGCCTCCATCCCCGCGAGTGGCAGAGTCAGACAGCGTCCTGTTTACTGATGGTGATTATGGATAATTACGTAATTTACCGCGAAAAACATAACTCCGTCACTTTCCAGGATGTTTGGTGTGTCAGGATCTCAATCACTACACATTATAACATCATCTATATGATTATAAACTGTCTGCGGGTTTTGGATTAACGGGGGAACACCTGGGGAAACACCAACATCATCAACATGAAGTGTACCGTCACGCCTCTTTAGGAGCCGCAGCGCCGGCTTTCTGTGTGAATTACACACTTGAAGGCGGAGATGCTTCGCTCTGTGTGAATCACCATCGGCGGAGAATTGCCGAACCACCGCTCCGGAGATAATGCGGAGAGGCTGTTTAAAAAGGGATACTGAAAAGTCAAATGAGCTGTCACCTCTTAACGGGCTATCCAGTGTTTGAGCTCTCTCAGCTTTGCTTATATTTGCGTGATACACCATGACATATGTGACATTCTTTTCTGCACAGAGGATTATGGGTCAGAATAACCAGAAAAGCAGTCTGGCTTGCATACTGCAAAATGCGCCTGGATGTAGGAGGACATCTAGTTGTTTTTGGCATACTGCATTTCACATACTTCGTAATGGGGCATACTAAATAGTGTGGTGGGTATTGAAACGTAGGTTCTGTCAACATTTTACAATGTAGCCTACATTTTACATTGTTGGGTTAGGTAGTCAGCATCAGCGCCATGAGGTCTGCAGCAGTAATCCACTACTATTGGTATCAGATTGAAGGCTGCGTTCAAAATCTGGAACAGGTGCTGAACAAGATGATAAAAGTAATGAACCAACAAGAAAATAAACTACTCAACCAACAGGGGAGATCTCGGTGGGAACATAGGAAATACAATGTTCCAGAAGGAGCGGAGGGGTCAGACTTTTATTTTCTTTGCCCTCAGCCCAGCTCAGCTTTCCCTCTCAGCTAGATGTTCCTTATAGCTCAGGCCAGGGTCATCTAGATACCCCAGCCTTAGAATCGCACTTTTTAAAACACTTTTTTGTTCATTTGTGTCTCTTGGCTCTTGTTTGTTCAGGGAGGAAAAAGGTTTGAGTTTTATTTCACTGAATTCAATGATACACTGACAGGTAAATAGCTAATGAGAAAGTAAAATTAATCTCTTTAATGTCAACTGGCTGTTAAATCCAATTAAACGCAGTAAAATTCTAACTCAAATGAAGAAAGAACAAGCCCATGTGGTATATCTACAGGACACTCATTTAAATGACAAAGAGCATGAAAAACTAAAGAGAATGGGCGTCATCAATCTGTTTTCTCTTTATGTAAATCAGGACATAGGAGAGGAGTTATTTCTCATCTCAAGCAAGTTACATTACAGTATTTGAAAAAGGGGGTAATGATTTATTTTAGTAACGGGGAACATGGATGGGAACTCAGTTACTTTATTGAATACTAGTGCAGTGCCCGTAAGAAAAGTGTACTCCTATAAAAAAGTGGGAGGTTAAGGAGCTTTTTCATGGATGGCCAAATGAGGCTGTGTTTGAAGGTGGGACGTCAGGGATATTTAGGTTTGTTGTGAAATCTGATATTCCAGGGTATAATTGGCTGTTTATGACTATTTTTGATTTTGCCATTATATTTCATCTTTTCATCTTTATTTACTTGGTGTCATTATTTTCAGCACAACCTCACATGTGTGACTGTACAGTTATTTTTTTTATTTTTACATACTGTATTATCACAATGGACCTAAAATCACAAAAGAAAACATGAAATCCGAGTAGAAAACTGTTGTTTATCTAAATGTGTGCATACATTTAAAACATTTACAAAGTTATATGTAACTATTTGCATTTAAATGCAGGCAATGCTCAGGTCTGCCTGTGCTCCTTCCAGCTGAATGAAGAGCTGCACTGCCTGCTCCACATTCAGCTTCTCCTCATTAAAGAAAAAAACGACTCCACTACTCACTAAACACACTACACCAAACACTACATAACACACAAACTACACACTCCAAATACGCTAAATGTCACAAATCTCTCAACTCTCACACACACCGACCGTCGTTGCATGTCAATCATCCGCCTAGGTCCCTCCCACAACTTCCTGTTCCTCAACAACCAAACTAGCTGCTTGGACACTTTCGTGACAAAAGCCAGTTTTTACCGTTTCTTCCTGCACCAGACACAAAGCAAACGTGACGGCAATGTTCGCGAAAAAGCGTGGTGGACATTATTTACCCTAGATCCGGTTTTGGACGTGCCGATGCTTCCAGTCCGTCGCCTCGAGAGGTGGGCCGTGTAGCTAGCGGCTAGCTACACACGAACATCCACAGATCTGATTCCACTTTGTTGTCCGCGCGTCTCCAGATCTCCTCAGACCCGAACAGACTCGGTCCGGAATCCACAACAGTCAGTTTAAATGCACAGAACGGGACCGAACCGCCCGCAAAATCCCGGTCCAGCTCGCGCCGCTGCAGGTATAAATCTGCTTGTTTCTTAAGATGGGGGGTCGCGGTTGGCTCTGGTGCGCGCGTGGCCACGGTGTGCAGTGATTGGCTCTGGTGCACACGTGACTGTAGTGGCTCCGGTGGACAATGCTCGTGGAATTTGTAAAGCATTTATGAAATAATTTATTAACGATATCATTGCAGTCCAAACAAATGCGAAATATCACACCATTGAACCACACAGCAGCCATGTTGAAACTCTCAGGTCAGTCTGATCCGCAGAGATATTTGAGGCACACACACATACACATACACACACACACACACACACAGACAGACAGAGGTTCCGTGTATTTATAGATAGATATGCACCACATCCCCAGGAAGTGATATGAATTCATTTAAGAAAATATCACGGTAACAGAAACAGAAGTTCTTTTGATATGTGGAGGAGATTTAAATGTACATTTACATCCACAGCTCAGTTCCAGTGGAACAACTCATGATACAAAGTCTCTACATAGGAGGGTTAACACACTTTTTGGAGAAGTTGGACTTGTCAACATTTTGAGGGACCTTATCCTTAACAGAAGGGATTCAACTTACTATTCTGCCCCCCACTCCCTGTATACAAGAATAGACTATTTTATAACATTTGGATGGTTGTTAAACTCGAGTTTAATTAAAGGAGAACTTCGGTCGATTTAAACATACAGCTTCATTGCTCAAGCTACCCTTGACTTGCGAGTACCGAAGACGCGAACAAATTTGGTCCAGCCATTACAGAGCTCCGTGAACGGAGATGTAGCATTGAACGCTAACTGCATGGGGTCAGAACTTCACGCTGTGTTTTAAGCATCTTAACATGCTCCACATCTCACACCAGAAGTTATGCAACATCAGCAGACACCTTAGCACACAGCACTGTAGCGTGTATGACTCAAACTGAATAAAAAAGTAGTTAAAATAGTGTGTTTGTGCAAGGAGCTACTTACCTGTTTGTTGACATCCGTGTGTTCCGGTAGCTAGACCAAACTAGTCAATCCGTCGAGCGTGCACTTACTCCCTCACTGGCGGAGACGGAAACGTATTCCAGCATTTTCGTGTGTATGTTCATAATGTACATGTCCATGTTACAACCTGTCATGAGCCATGAGCCTTACAATAGCCTGTTAAGCCTGTTAAGTGCACACTCGGTGGATACGCTAGTTTGGTCTAGCTACCGGAAGACGCGGATGTCAACAAACAGGTAAGTAGCTCCTTGCTCAAACACACTATTTTAACTACTTTTTTATTCATTTTGAGTCATACACGCTACAGTGCTGTGTGCTAAGGTGTCTGCTGATGTTGCATAACTTCTGGTGTGAGATGTGGAGCATGTTAAGATGCTTAAAACACAGCGTGAAGTTCTGACCCCATGCAGTTAGCGTTCAATGCTACATCTCCGTTCACGGAGCTCTATAATGGCTGGACCAAATTTGTTCGCGTCTTCGGTACTCGCACGTCAGGGGTAGCTTGAGCAATGAAGCTGCATGTTTAAATCGACCGAAGTTCTCCTTTAACAAATCAAAAAAAGAGCGTAGTCTTTACATAGAGTTCAACTATAATGGAGAGGTCTCACCTCTCATTTTAAGGGATACTCTGAAGGCTGTTTTAAGAGGGAAAATCATAGCAATATCTTAATACAAGAAGAAAATGGGAAAGAAAACAAGAGGAAATACAAAAATAGGTGAAGGAACTAGACGGAAAACAGAAATTGAGTTTGTCTCAGGATATATTATAAGGAAATCAAGAAAAAAGTACTGTTTCTGAAACAGAGACATTATGAAAGTGCAACTAAGTCTATGAAAGAATGCCGTGGAACCTAATAAGGATAGCAGAAACTACAATTAATAAAATAAGGGATCCAAGGATAAAAGTAATCAAGAATAAACTGTGAAATTCAAGAAGAATGTGAAGTGTTTTAGAAAACTATATATTCAAGAGTCCCAGGGGGAAACAACTCACAACCATACTTTCTCAAATTCCCTGGATTTACCCAACTTAATGAGAAAGAAAACACAACGCTGACTGCTGACATGACTGAAGGTGAACTAACAACCGCAATTACAACACTTAAATTGAACAAGTCACCAGGATCAGATGGTTATACAGCAGAATGGTGTAAGAAATTCAAGAATGAATCAACACCTATTATACTCCCCATTCTAAACTGGGCTTTAAAGAAAAGCCACAACCACCTCCCAGTTGGAAAGAGGTGATGATCTCAGAATACCAAAAGAAGGCAAAGATCAAATGGAAAGTGGGTCATTTAGACCAATATCTGTCCTTAATGTAGATTATAGATTATTTACCTCCATCATGGCCAAACGATTAGGAGAGCTCCTACCCAAACTGATACAAAATGATCAGATGTGTTATATACAACAACGCCAAACACAAGACAATATACAGGATGTTACACATTATGGATCCCATACAAGCACAGCACAGCAGGTATCAGTGGTGATACTTCAGAACCAAAATCAAGGACATCAGATCCTGCCTCTTATCCCATCAAGTTTTATCTGTTAACGCATCTGAACTGTTGTCCTTGCCTGAGGAAACACTGGAGAGTTTTGCCCTGGTTGATGCAAAGACACTTGGTCGAGTATTCTCCCAAGTAAACCCAACAACCTGCCCTTTAGACCCAATTCCCACATCACTCTTAAAATCATTTTATGGATTCTTTGAGGAACAGTTTTTAAACATCATGAACTGCTCTCTTCAGACGGGTGTCTTTCCCACCGCCTTCAAAATGGCAGTGGTGAAGCCCCTTCTTAAGAAGAGCAACTTAGACCCCAACAACTACCGACCTGTATCCAACTTACCGTTTTTAAGTAAAATTTTAGAAAAACTGGTTTTTAACCAAGTTAATGACTTTTTAAACAGAAATAACATCTTAGAGAAACATCAGTCTGGTTTTAGGAGAAACCACAGTACCGAGACAGCACTTTTAAAGATTTTAAATGACATCAGATGGAATTTAGATAACAAAAAGCTCACAGTGTTGGTTGTACTGGATCTAAGCGCTGCTTTTGATACAGTAGACCATCACATTTTATTAAACAGACTCGGCCATCTGGTCGGCCTCTCTGGCACTGTCCTCAACTGGTTTTGTTCCTATCTCACAGATCGATGCTTTTATGTAAGTATGGATACATGCTCCTCAGGAACCCATGCAATTGGATGTGGGGTTCCCCAAGGGTCAATTTTAGGTCCACTTCTTTTTAATCTTTACATGCTTCCTCTTGGGGATGTCATCAGGAGACACGGCATCAGCTTCCATAGTTACGCTGATGACACACAACTGTACATTGCCGTGTCTCCTGATGAAACAGATCAAATTGATGCCCTTCTTAACTGCATTGTAGACATCAAGTCATGGATGGCAGTGAATTTCCTACAGATCAACCAGGACAAAACTGAGGTTTTAGTTATAGGTCCTGAAGGCCAGAGAGAGAAACTTTTTCCAAAACTACAACATTTTAAACCAACACAATCAGTAAAAAATCTGGGCGTGATTTTTGATTCTGAGCTGAATTTTATTCCACATATCAGAAATATGACAAAAATAGGTTTTTATCATCTTAAGAACATAGCCAGAGTCCGCCCGTTTCTCTCCCAGGCCAGTACGGAGGTGCTAATGCATGCTTTTATTTCCTGTCGCTTAGATTATTGTAATGCCTTGCTCTCTGGTCTTCTCAAAAAGAGTACTCTAAATCTCCAATTATTACAAAACTCAGCCGCACGAGTGCTGACGAGGACCAGAGGGCGGGAGCACATTACACCAGTTTTAGAGTCACTGCATTGGCTCCCCGTGCGCTTCAGGATCGATTTTAAGGTTCTTTTACTGGTTTTTAAATGTCTTAACGGCATTGCGCCCTCCTACTTATCTGACCTGCTTTTACCATATCAACCCTCGCGGACCCTGAGGTCCTCCGGCTCTGGCCTTTTATCCCTACCAAAACCAAGAACTAAAACCCACGGTGAGGCGGCATTTAGCCACTATGGCCCCCGCTTGTGGAACAGCCTGCCGGAGAACCTCAGGTCTGCAGAGACTGTTGATATTTTTAAGGGAAGGTTAAAGACACACCTTTTTAATCAGGCTTTTAACTAATATTTTAAATTCTTTTTCCATTCTTATGTGGTTCTATCGTATTTTATGTTGTTGTTCCCATCTTGTTTTTTTTTTTCTTTTTTTAAAAACTATTTTCATCTTAAATAATTTTTCTTTTTTATTATTATTATTTATCTTCAATACTATTTTATTTTATTTATTATTATCTTATGCATTTTATCCTTTTAACTGTTCACTTCATTTAACTTACTTTTGTCAGGGTTTTTATCCTATCTTATGTTTTTAGTTTTTAAGGGTTAACTCCAGAGTTTACTCAGGGGGGTCCTCCACACTGGGAGCTGTGTCTGGGCTGCTGCTGGGGTGCTGTCCCTGGGTCCCTTTGGCCCAGCCAGTCGTTGTCTGTTAGGGTCGGGGAGCCTGGGCACTGGTGCCCCCCGTGGCACAGCCTGTGACTCCTCCCCGTGTGGACGGCCCCAAAGGTGGCGTTTCCTCAATCCTCAGTGCCTTGCCATGTCTCCTTATTTCCTGTAGTAAGAGTGTGTGTGTGTGTGTGTGTACGTATGTGTGCATGTATATAGTATGAAGGGTGGGAGGGAGGGGCTTTCTTTATTATTGTTTTATGTTTCCTGTGTAAAGCACTTTGTGCTACATACTCATGTATGAAAAGTGCTTTATAAATAAAGTTGATTGATTGATTGATAGGTTGTACTCATGACATGTAATCAACCGATAATGCTGCGAGTGCGAAATTGAGCAAGATTACAGAGTGGTGATTATGGATGTATTTTATGAGAAAATTAATTTAAGGCTAATCCTTTTTATTTTTGCAGATATGAAAAGTGACCTGACGAATGAAATGCTTTAAATATTGGCACTCATTGCCAGGACAGTATAAGGCTGTGGTCACACACATGAATGAAACATTCGCCCCCCATTCTATCTACAAGAGCAGACAAAAAACAAACACATTAACATGTGGTTGCGAAGCAAATCCAGTTTTGTTGAACTTTGACTGGCGAAATTGCAGCCACAACCAATAGCAAGGACATGTGTGTGTTTGACCCCACACAGACTACAAACCAGCACAGAGTTCTGTGTCTCACGTCCTTACACAGTCCAGATTCAGTGCTGCCAGGCGATTTTTATTAGCCTGCGTTCATGCATGTTTGACTGCAACCTAAATAGGGCAGAGGAACTGGTTTCTGTTCATGAAATAAAAGACCATTAACAAATCCATCATTGTATTAGGATATCTTTATAAAAAATTCAAAATCCACAAAGCATTTGTGATAATTTACCTTTGGCGGCAACTGCAAAAAAGTGTTTTGACATTATCACTTAACAAAGATGTCAACTGAACAGTCTTTCATTTAAAAAGCATTGATTGATACTTGACAGTTATTGACCACATCCTCAGTATGATGTTGGCTGGCTACCTAGAGTTCACCTTGATCATTTGTCATTTTAAACAGACACAACAAAGCAATTTTACTGACACAGTAGTACAAAACAAAACTGAATGTACCATACAATGCCAAAAATGACTAATGTTACCAGTGCAATTGCAGCATCTGTGTGCATTTCCAGTGTCACTCAGTAAGCTTCAAGAAGGGCCTAGCTACCTGCACAAAATAAACATTGTGGCACCAGAAAAAAATGAGCAGAAAATAACCAAAAGCCATCATTATTCCTTAGCCTGGAAGTCAAACAGGGATCTAAAAGACAGGCAGGCAGAGTTTAGTCATTCAAAACGGGTAACTAATGTATAAAAAAAACCCCAAAAACTCATCCTTTGGCTTCTGGGCGCTGGCTGTTATCTGCTCATAGAACTGGACTGAAGAATATAAACTACATACAGAAAAAAGAAACATCTGTGGGCCTACTGATGTCTGGCTGACAGCTGTTTCCTTGGGATACATTAATTTTTCAGTTCATGCTTACATCAATCAAAACTCATACACAGCCATAGTGCATCCACCCATCCCTATTGTTTGTTCTTTGGTACATTTACAGCATGTCATCTTCTCCTCCTCCGTACATGTCTGCCAGTTTCTTGAAGCGGGGTCCCCACTGATGGAGGCAGTCGTAGTCCTGGTCTCCGCTGCTCGACGAATTCAGAGAGGAGAGGCTTCCCGCGTCAGAGCCACCTCCTTCATAGTCAAACACCAGCAGGGAGTCGTAGGGGGGTGCTGTCGGGTCATTGTCAGCTGCCTTCAGGTTCTGCAGACGAGCAGTGAATATACTCAGGTTATATGAAATGATAACATATGTCTTCTTTTATATGCGTCAGAATCAAATCAGGAAATATGCAAATAGAGAGGATGATCCATCGTCAGTATCAAACCATATTAAAACAGGGTTTAATGTACTCTGGCATGGTGCCGGCTTTTTTGGCGTGTGACTATTTTAGAAAGAAAAAAAAGTTAAGATGTGGCTCGTTCCACCTACAAATGTATGAGGCCTACCAACCAGTGCTATCTGGTTCTTGCCAAGAAAAGCATGCAAGTGAGATAACCCTGCAACTCGCCTCAAATGGAAGCAACATTTATTAAGCCTGGCAAAGATACTTGATAAAGCAGTTAAAAACAAATAGATGGCATGTATAGAGGAAATGGTGGAGGTGGGAAGCCATCCAGAAGCTACTGTATGACAGCAACAGGAAGAAATCGCTAACTTGTCATGAATTAGATGCCAGTCACAAAGTTTCGTTTCATGCACTCCCTTATATGAGTATGTTACCGGGCCAAAGGCTACAGTTGTCACTGTGCCTTCGATGACCGACAGTGTTTGTGACCAAAAATGTGTGTATGTCCATTCATAGCAGAAGGAAGTACTTGATAAGTTTCAAATTGTCAACTTGTCACTTTAAATTTATCGCAGTTTTGTTTACAGCTGCCGTCCACATGCGTACTGCAATGCACATACTTTCTATGTTTTAATTTATATCAGATATTGAATCTTTGACTCACATCATCAATGAAGTTGCCAATTTCCTCCGGATTGGCAGGGCGAGGACGGTACTGAGGAGCCGGCATGAAGTTTGGCACCACATCATTCCTGAAAACCTCAGGGCGGTTATCCAGACCACGATGGAGAACACTCAGATCATAGTCCTGAGAGAGAACATGTTGGGGTTAAGCAAAAGCTTCTGCATTTTTCATTTGAACAAAAACATCTGTT